>NW_004567112.1:591686-593697 GCF_000260355.1 Condylura cristata | reverse complement strand
CCGCGGGCACGGCCGGAGGGCAGCCCCCGGAGCCCGCCCCCACGGCCAGTTCACGCACTGGTGCCCCTCGGAGATGGAGCCGCCCCCTCCTTGTAAGGACACAGACGCCCGTCCAAGGCCAGGGTGCTGGCAGAGGGCACCAGCCCCGGGAGCCACGGCCGGGGCCTCGAGCCCCCCGACAGCGCCGAGCCCCAGACACAGCCCCGCTGCCCGGCCCCCGGGGCCCTCCCGCAGGGCTGGCCGCTGGCTGGGCCAGAGCCACACGCCGCGTCTGGTGCCGACACTGAACCCACCCTGAGCGCGAGATGCTCCGTTGTTTCACGCGTGAGAGCCCGGCACAGGCCCGCGGCCAGCACAAGAGGCCAGGTGGGCTGCTCGGGTGGGGACCCCGGCCCTCGTGCAAGAATCGCCCCCCGCAGCCACAGCGTGCAGGTCCCCTCGGGGGGAGCTGGCAGATGGCAGCTGACACGCGCCAGCCAGTGCATTTGGCTGAGGCCGGTGAGCAAGTCCTGGACCCCGGGGAGGGCCAGAGAGGACGCAGTTCCCTGGAGGCGCCAGTCCAATTTGGGGGACCTCGGTCTTACTCAGCTGGACCTGCAGGTCTGTGGACATGGGGCGGCCGGCCCAGGGAGTGTGTCCGTGTTGACTCGGACGCCGAGTCCCATGTCCAGGGGCTCCCAGGTCCGCAGCTGGGCCCCGTGGGCAAAGCGCAGTCCCTGCCCCTTACTGGGGCTTGCAGACTGGACGCGGCGCAGGCCGGGCTCACGGGGACAAATGCCCAGTTTGCCCGGCCCCCAAGCCCGGCGGGACCCGGCGCCAGCGGCTGACGCCAAATCCTGTTTCCTGAAGGACTCCGAAGAGCAGCCCCGAAATCCACCTGGTCTGGAGGGCGGCCCCGCTGGCCGTCAGCCTCCGCCGAGACCCCGAGGCCCAGAGAGGGGGGGTCAGAGGAAGTGCCCCGATCCGCGTGGCTTTTCTAAGGTGAGGGAAAAGGAGAAGAAAGTTTTTCTTCCTCTCCATGCAAATCTGCCCGGAACACTGTGCCTAATCTACTACGACTAATTAATCTGCGCAGCTGATGAAATGTTTCCTCGGCAGTTTTTGTTCCTTGTATACAATTATTGTAACAGTGGTGAATAAATCAATATTCCCAATCCAACTGTAAAAAACAATCAAGAAAAGCAGTGCTTCTCGGGGAAAAAAAAAAAAAAAACCACCAAATAATATTTATTAACTCTGTCTCAATCCTCAGCAGAAGCAAACACCGGCCGGGCGTTTTCTGCAGCAGAATGAGCAGACGCAGACACGTGATAAAGGCGGAACATGCCGATAATTTCTCCATTTTACACTGCAGAGTAATTGAAGGATTTAATGAGAAACAAACCAATAAAAATAAATAGACCATGGTACAGGAGGAGAAAGTGATCTGAAAGGCAACTTGTTCCGCCGAGAGTTCCGGGCTTGCCTGGTTTGGCCAAGGAGAAAGCGGGTCGGGACCGCCCGCCCGCGCCCACCTGGCCAGCCAAGACGTGTTTTGTTTCTGCAGGAGCCGGTGTGGCGCGACAGCCAGGACCTGCTGAGCGCGACAGGCCCCCGCCGCCTCGGCCAGCCCAGCAGCGCGGGGTCGAGACCCGACACCCCAGCCAGAGCCGCGGCCCCAGGGTGCGGGCGACCCCAGGCTGAGCCCAGGACACCAGGGCAGCGCGGCCGCGCGGATCTGGCCCCTGCAGGCCCCTACCGCAGCAGGGCTTCACCCGCCGGCAAAAGCAGCAGCGACCCGTGCTGAGACGCACGTGGCCTGGGCCGAGGGCACGCAGCCGGCCGAAGACCACAGCCGCTGACCCCGGCGCCTCCAGCGTGGGCCTGGCCAGGCCTGGCCAGGACGTAGGCTCCGGCCTTCGCTGCCCATGACACGAGAGGGCTGCAAGGAGCGCCGAGCCGGGTCAGAGGAGGTCTGCCGGCGCCCCGCCCTCGGAGCCGGCTGCGGGCCCAGGCGCGGCTCCGGGAAGCG
>NW_004567112.1:588647-590340 GCF_000260355.1 Condylura cristata | reverse complement strand
TGGGCCTCCGTGGCACTCGCGCAGCGACGGCTGTGAAGCTGCGTCGGGGGGCGGGTGTGAGCCAGCACCAAGTGGGGCGCGGGGCCTCCGGGGCACCAGCCTCGCCGGGGGCGGGAGCTGCTCCCCATCGGGGTAGAAAGCGGCGGTCGCCGCCGCACAGGGAGAGGATGCTCGCTGGGGGAAGAGCCCCGCCTTCCGGGCGTTCAGCTGGTTGACGGCGGCCCGTGGCCGCCACAGGGCGCAGACGGCCGGTGCGCGACCAGGGAGCCGAGAAGTGTGCCAAGACCCTGTGTCTGCCGTCAGAGGGGCGGCCCGGGCGGGAGGACACGCAGGCCCAGGCCTGGCCCGGCGCTGCCCTCCCAGAAAGGCCCCGGAACGTCCCCTCCCCACCCCCGCGCTGGTGCGAGGCGGGACGCAGGCTGCGTTGGCCTGAGCCTGAGCACAAGCAACAGCCCTTCCTCGGGTGGGACCCGGAGATGGCGCTTCAGCCTGAGCCCAGCCGCCTCCCGGGACCCAGCGCCGAGCGCGCGGCCCACCTGCAGGCCCTCGGCCCGCGCGGACGCCAGGCCCACGCCTGCAGCTCCGGGGTGGCTTACGCCCGGGTTCTTCCCGACAGCGCCCAGCCTCAGTCGGCACAGCTTGAGTTTACTTTCACGCACAGTCGCACCTCAGAATCCTAACACTTTGCATAAATGGATTTTTGAAAGGAATCGGAGCCTCCCGTTTAACACGGCAGCGTGTGCATCTCTGCCTTCACGAGCAGGGATGACGCCTGCCTGCAAACGCCACCCGTGAGGAGACAGGCAGGGGCAGGCTCCAGTGTGTTTCCAGAAGGCAACGAGCCAATCAAGGCGCATTCGTGACAAACACTGGGGGATCCCAAGTGTGGGGGAAAACCGAGGGTCCGTTACGGGAGCAGAGGACAGCAGAGCCGGCGGCTGAGGACGCGGGGGCAGCGGGCGACACGGCCAGCCCTCGGCCCAAGACAGAGGGACGCGTCTTCTGCCCAATACCTGCCTCGGGAGAAGACCTGGCAGCCGGGCTCCGAGCCACGAGCACAGGAAGATTTTCTGTAAGGACTAGAAACAGGCTGGGAAGCACTGAGCGACGGTGAGGTATCGGTGACCCAAATAAGTCCTGAAAACTGATGGGTTCACCAGCCCTGGGCCTCTCAGTCGAGGGACAGAAAGCCAAATCGCCAAGGAGCAGACCAGCCCTGCTCCCGCTCCGCACAGGGAGAGCCCAGAGCGGCCAGGCGGTCACTCCGCACTCACTGTGCTACAGTCCCAGGGAAATCCTGAGGGCAAATACCAAAACTCAAAACCAAAACAAACAGAAACCACGATTCCAGAAACAGGGTGTTTATTTTCAGTAAAACAAAGGGAATTAAGGGAGAGGCGTTAATCAGTATTGTGAGGAGGGCAGAGTATCTTGCATTTACGAAGGGAGAACAGGCTAAATGGGGAAAGGAAAAAGGATTTCCAGAAAATTAAGAACAACGTATTCGCTAACGTTGGGCCTCTCTGGTGGCACCAGGGGTTAGAGCACGATGAAGCCGGCCCAGCTGCCTCAGCGCCAGGTCAATGCCCGGCCAGGGCGGGACCACAGGGCGGGCAGACCCCTCCCGCCTCCCCACCGCTCCCCTCAGCCTTCATCAGCCTGCCTGTTCTGCCCCCCACTCTGCCTCCCCCTC
>NW_004567112.1:585106-587342 GCF_000260355.1 Condylura cristata | reverse complement strand
GGGAAAAGCAAGCCGCGGTCCGTTCCCAGTTGGGGAGCGTGAGAGGCATTCAGCAAACTGGAAGACGAGATCTAAGGGAAAGTTTAGCTGCGTCCTCTTATGTCATAGCACTCATTTTACAAGGAACATTGAAAGTCGATAGATCCAGAAACAATAATACATTATGCAGCTGTGGAGCGAAACAACCTTGCAGAAATTCGGAGTGATGGACCGGGGCGGAGCTGCGGCGGGAGGCCGGGGGAGGGGCGGGGGCCGGCCTGGGGCCGGAGCTGGGAGTTCTCTGCATGATGAGCCTTTCTGGGTGCTTTGCTTGTTTAGACCCTATTACATCAGTAATAGCCTTACCACAGAATGGTATTTTTGGAAAACATGATGAAAAATTAAATTATAGAGTTTAGAAATTATTTTATAAAGGAAGTATTGTAACATAAAATGGAACAAACTAGTCCGGAAGGACTCGCTGGATCCCCCGCCTGTAACAGGTGACGGATCACCTCCCACGAAGTCCACGTGGTCTCCGATTCCCCTTTGCTTCAGCAGAGAAGGCTGGCACGTGTGCCCGCTGGCAGCGGGGCACTGCAGAGGCGGCCGGAGCCAGGGCAGCCGGCGCCAGCTTATCTGGGCCAGGCCGGGGCCCGCGCCGGGGCTCTTGGCCAGGGTCCCCAGGCCCCAGGTGAGCTGCGAGGGAGCAGGCCAGGCAGGGGCGCTCGGCGCGGCACAGACAGGCCCGAAGGAGCAGGGGCCGAGCAGGTGCCGCCTGGCGCCTGGCCCTCAGGGCCGCCCTTCCTTCTCTGGCGCCCGTCGGCAAGGCGGCTCCGAGCGCAATGGCACGCCGCTCCTCTCGGGCCCTCGGGGGCGCAGTTACCTCTAACTGCGGGGCGGCGTGTGAGAGGAAACATTTGCCCAGGAAGAGGGGTCCTCGCTGGGGGACGACTAGCAGCTTCCTCCGACCAGCGGCAGGGGCCACCGAGGGCTCTGTGCCGAGATGAACCCCGCGCCCGCGACGCGTGGAAAGCTCACCCCCCGGGGGCCTCACGCGCCCAGGGCTCGGCTGGCACCCAGGCCCGCCGGCTTGGCCTCGGTGGTCACCCCCGCCAGGCCGATGCCTGCGCCCAGACAGTGACAGCCACTCCTGGAAAACTGACTCCCCCAATTACCAGCCGCCCCAACAATCGGGCCCGGCGCCTCCAGGGGACCAGCTCCCGGGCCCCCACACACGGAGCAGAAGCCCAGGGACCCAGGGTGGCCACGCCTGCCCATGGCGAGCGGCTGACAGGAGCGGCACCCAGAGGTGGGCAATGCTGCGTGGACACGCGTGTCAGCCTGACCATGGCTCCTGGGCAGCTGGCATTTAACAGCATTTAACTTCCTGACATTTCGGGAAAACACTGTGGCTTTCCTAATGTGAGTTCTGAGATTTCCCAAATCCCAGTACAGCCTCCTTCCAGTCAGCCCACGGGGAGTCGGCCCACGAGGAGTCGGCCCACGGGGGAGTCGGCCCACGGGGGAGTCGGCCCATGGGGAGTCAGCCCACGGTGGAGTTGGCCCACGGGGAGTCGCCCACGGGGGAGTCGGCCCTCGGGGGAGTCAGCCCTCGAGGAGTCGTCCCACGGGGAGTCGGCCCTTAGGGAGTCGGCCCTCGAGGAGTCGGCCCACGGGGCAGTCGGCCCTCGGGGAGTCGGCCCTCGGGGGAGTCGGCCCTCGAGGAGTCGTCCCTCGGGGGAGCGGCCCTTAGGGAGTCGGCCCTCGGGGGAGTCGGCCCACGGGGAGGCGGCCCTCCGAGGAGTCGGCCCACGGGGCAGTCGGCCCTCGGGGAGTCGGCCCTCGGGGGAGTCGGCCCACGGGGCAGTCGGCTCTCCGGGAGTCAGCCCACGCACGGGGCGGCGTGGGTTGCCCCATCTGTCGGCAGAGTCAGCGTGGCTTCCTCCCAGCCAGGCCGTCTGCGCGACCCCACCCCGAGGCAGCCGCTGGGGAAACGCCGATGGAAGGGCAGCGAGGGGGCTCTCGGTGGGCGCAGCGTGTGGCGAGAACAGACTGGCTCTGAGAGAAGCCCAGGGAGGCCCATTTCCCTCCACAGCTGCCTCTCCGCAGCGCTGTCTCAGCACCCAGGCGTGACCTGGGTCCGGCCTCTCCGCCGAGTCCCCGCGAGCTCCCGGCCGGGCCCCAGCCCCACCCGTGGGCACGAGCCGCCGGCGAGGCTGCACCTGGGTGGGGAGGGGAGGGCTCAGTGTCCCCG
>NW_004567112.1:582184-584546 GCF_000260355.1 Condylura cristata | reverse complement strand
GAAGCCGGTCGGGCCAGCAGAGGCCTCAGCAGGCCCGGGGCCGCCCTCTCGGCCTCCCGCCCACACGCCCAGCCTGGGCCGCCGCCCTGACGTCTGGGAACGGCGGCCCGCGTGAGGGGGCCTGGGCCTCCCCGGGACGTAGTCAAACCCCCCGACAGGATCGGGGGGCTCTCCACGGGAAGATGAAGCCTGAGGCAACCGAAGAGAACGTGACTCGCCGAGAGGAGCTCCCGCCTGTCTCAAGTGCCCGCGGCGGAGACAGGCGGGCCCCAGACGCCTCGGGGGCACCACACGCGCCCCGGGCCCACCGCCACAGGCCCCGCTTCGTGGCGGCAGAGCTCGGGTGAGGCTCGGGGCAGAGGCCACAGGCCAGCACTCGGGCCCAGGACGGCCCGTCGGCCGAGCGGTCTCCTGTCCAGGGCTCGCGGCGGCCTCTCCCGCGCCCCTGTCCTCGGGCAGCAGCTCGCGGGGCTCCCCTGACCACTGAGATTCTGAGGCTGACGGGGCAACGTAAGATGCCAGGTAGTTTTTCTTTTTTATTGGAGGGGGAATATCTTTCTCTGGAACTGTGATCCATCAAAAATAAAATGAGTCTCTGAATTACATTTAAAAATTTTTTCTGTGTTCATCATTACTGACAAATAACATATGAAGCTAAGTAATGATTGATTTCCCCCTAAATTTTTCACCAAAAATGGGAAGTCTAGAGCCACTCTGAAATAACATTGAGCTGAAGACAGGGCTCATTTTTCTCCATCAGAAGCACAAAGAAAGCGACCAGGTCTGAGCCTTATCGTGGATCCACCCAGGCCCGGGAGCGGCTGCTGAGCGCGCGCCAGAGCCGAGGCCGGCCTGAGCGGACCGCGGGCCCCAGGGCCCGGCTCAGGCGGCCCTCAGCCCCCGTCTAACGAGCGTTGCAGGAAGTGCTGTTATTTGTAGGTTTTATATATATATATGTTAGTGCAGCTACGTGGCTCACAACACTGTGTCATCCAGGGGTGCAGGCCCACACAGCCGTAGGCCCCGTCACCTGAGCCCCTGTGCGCCCCAGGACTGGGGGCGGCTGCCCCGGGGGCGCCCGGAGCCTGAGTGACCACCGCGGTCAAGTCACGTCTTGTAATTCCATTAGGGTGTGAGATTCAGATGCAGAATTAGCTGTTGCCTACGCAGAATTATGTTAAACACGGGCCAGACTGAAAATCAATATTCTGCTTAAGTAACTGGCCCTCCAGTAATTGAATGAAGCTCAATTGCATGACCCCCGGCAAGGTGGCGGCCTGGTCCCCTCGTCCCCTCCGCCGCGGGGGGCACAGCTGCGCGCCTGCGGAGGAATTAAACACACTCCTTCCCCCCAAAGTTGGGACTGTGCTTTTTCACGCCAGACTCCTTGTTTGCTTCTCTAATTTGGAGCCAGAGTGACTCAGCTGCAGCCCAGCGTCAGGAAAGAGCCAGACAACTAAGGAGAGAGCTGGAGAAGCGGGGAGGGCGACTTGTTTCCTGAAACCCGCAAGAGGAAGCGCGCACAGACCTTCCAGTGGCCCCCAGAGGCTGGGGATGGGCGCTGGCTGGCGGCCCGTGTCCGGCTCCGCGCGGGGCTCTGGGGCCGCGGGGCTGGGGCTGTGGACACGCCGGCCGTGGACCTGGCCGTGGCTTCAGACGCCCCCTGCGGCCCGAGCTCCGCGGTGGGGACGCTGCCCCGGAGGGCCAGGCGGGCAGCGGGACGGGCGCCGGCCACGGCCTCGCCTCTGTCCACACAGCCGCACCCCCGTCTCTGAAACACCGGACCGTGCGGGACCCAGCGAGGACAGGGCAGCTGCGCGGCTCAGGCCGGGGGGCGGAACGCTCGCCGGGCCGGCACCCCTGGGCTCACGGCCCCGCGAGACGGACCGACCCGTGGCCGCTCAGCGTGACTGTTGGGGCACGCAGACACCCGTCGTGGGCCTTCGCCACAGGCCCTCGAGCCTCGTTTCCTCCTCTCCGGCGGGAGAGCCTGCGGGCTGCGACGGGGTCCGGAGGGGCGTGACCCCGACGCGCGGCGTGGCCCGCGTCCCGGCCTGCCGGCGCCGCGGCCCTGGGCTTTCCAGCGGCCGCCGGGGCCACGCGGACACTTGGGTGTCCTTGCAACTGTGACAGTCACAGAGACAGGTCACTTCCGTCCTCGGCGGGAGCATAATCCCGCTTCACTGGCTTGGGCGTCTCCATCCCAGGAAAACGGCGAACCGGGGACAGCGGGCGGCCACTCGGGCCTCGTGAGCGAGCTGGAAAGCGGCTGCTGCGTCCCTGGTCACTCGCTGCCCAGGACAGAGAGCTGCGTTCGGCCCGAGGAAGCTGCCTGCTGGGCGTTGACCGCGGGGCCGACCCG
>NW_004567112.1:579085-580124 GCF_000260355.1 Condylura cristata | reverse complement strand
GCTCCGCCCAGTGGCCCGAGGCGCGAGGCCGCTGGCCGTCACCGCTGTGTCACCGAGGGGCTGCCCGCGACTCGGCGTGACTTTAACGTCGTTTCTCAGGTTAATTCTTATTTACGTGCTAATCAAGTCTGCTTTGTAGCTAGGAAATGGATTAATGGCCTCACCTTGCGATTAACACAACTGTTTTTCTTCTTCTAATTTTAGTTCATTTCTGCTGACGCAGCTTTCGGCGCAAGGAAACGCTGACAGGTGAAGAGAAAGGGGGACTTGAAGGCTGCTGCGGAAGCCGCGTCCCGGAGCTATTAAATCCTGCGCGCGGCGTTTCACTCAAGGTGACGGAGGCACAGCCGTGGAGCGCACAGACAGGCGGGGCCAGAGGCAGCGTCGCACCCAGGTCTGCCCGGGCCCGGCCACGCCGCGCTTCTGTCATTTTAGGGGGCGACTCGCACTTTCCTGATGACCCTCGAAGGGGGCTAGCAATCCCCCACGCAGCTCACAGTTAAGGGAGACACACCCTCTGTTGTGCATAAACAACCCAACCGGGACCCCGGGACCCCACAAACCCAACCGGGCCCCCAGACCCCGCAAACCCAACCGCCCCCCCAAACCCAACAGGGACTCCAGGCCCCTGCAAACCCAACCGAACCCCCACACCCTACAAACCAAACCGGGCCCCTGAGCCCCGCAAACCCAAGTGCCCCCAGCGCCCATAGTGGGCACCCTCTGTTTTGCAGACGGCAGAATTCCTGCTGTATCGAGCAGAGGCCTGGACCCAAGAGACGCCCCGAGTGCCACCGTCCCCGCTTCACTCTCGCCCCTCCCGGACCCCCAGTCCCGGTGCCGGCAGCCCCAGCCCGACACACCCTGGGTCCCCCGCACCTCTTCTGTCTCCAGTCGTCTGCCACTTTGGTGGTGGGGTCTCCTCGGACCCCCACTTCTCCGGGGGGGCTAGAAAGTCCAGGCGCAGGAAGCAAGATGCGGCCCGGGCGGGAGTGTCCAGGCAGGGGCGACCCGCTCGAGCCCCCAGGCCTTCGGCTGC
>NW_004567112.1:576065-578042 GCF_000260355.1 Condylura cristata | reverse complement strand
GGCGGCAGTTAAGGCAGAGCTATCCCCCGGCGCTCAGGATCCACATCCAATGTTCCTTCAGACACTCAAGAGCACACGCAGCCACGGATGAAGGACGTCGGCTGGGCCACGGCTTCCCTCGGCCGCTGCAGGGAAGCTCGGAGCCAGCAGCCTCCGTCAGCGGGGGCCGCCGCTCGCACAGGTGACCGGCCGCCCAGCAGCACGGCCGCAGGCCCGCGGCCCGCAGTCCGGTCTCGGTGGCGCAGCGGACCTCAGGCCACCGCCTGTAAACTGAGCATTCCGTCAGTTTGCGGAGGAGAAATGACATCTTCCACCGCAGCCGAAGAGGCGGCCTCCAGCAGGCGCCCTGAGCCCCGGGCGCCGGCGCCCGCGGACCTCCGATTCGGACGGCGTCGGACGGCGTCGGACGAGCGAGGCACAACGTGGCCGGCGGCCAAGGACACGGAGCCCCTGTTCTGGCCGCGTGGCCGGCGCTCGCTGTGCGGCCTGGGCCTCTGCATCTTCAGCAGGAGCGGGCGGGGAGCTCGCTGCGCGCCGAGGCAGTGTGCGGCCCCAGGACAGTCCAGCAGGGCCTGCCCTGGGCTGTGTGTCTGAGCCGGGGAGGGCGCGGGAGCGCTGGGGAGCGCGGGGAGCGGGGAGGCGCCCGCTCGCCTGCCAGACACTCAGCGAGGCTCAGCGTGGCCCCCGCCCTCCTCGCAGCGAAGGCGCGGTGGTTCCCGAAAGGCACAGGACGTCTCACACAGGCGCAGTGCCCGCCTCGGCCCGCCGAGCAGCACAAGCCGCGGGAGCCCCCTCCGCACAGAAGGCCTTTTTCTTTTTTTCTTTTTGCGTTTTCTGTAACAGCATAAAAGCGGCGGTTATGACAAGAAGTCGAGTAGTTCACTGTTTCATTTATAATTTAACCGCAGCCTATATAACATAATCCAAAAAATATGGGGCATGATTAGTATAAAAATCAAATGCAGCGGAGGCCTTTTCAATCCTCCAAGAACAAAACAGAACCCAAAAAGGAGGCAGGAAGGAGACATCGCAGGCTCGGGACAGACGCGGTATTTCTTTAATACTTCATTTTAAACTACCTAATTGTGTTTTTAAGCTTCGGTTCCTGTAATTTTGCAAGACGAGGCATTCCAGGGAGAAAACATATGGTGAGGGATTTTTAAACCACATAGCGAGAGTGCATCATAGACTTATCTGCTGTTTTAGTGTCACAGAAATCCACCGCTGAATTTATCCAGTCACCCATTAAAGAAAGAAAAGAATTAAAGGAAAAGGAGGCTTTAAATCCCCTAATGCTACAAGACCGAGTGAAATATGGCATCGAGTTCAAGCCATTGTGGCAGTGGGGTTCCATGACTTTTTACAAGACCAGAAAGTGGCAATTAGCAGCCCGAAGCGGGAGAGTCGTTTCAGCAAGCAGCCCAAGCCGCGACGCCGGTACAGGCAGCCACACAGCCCGCTCGCCCAGCAGCCTGGAGCCCGGGGAGATGACAGATGGATGACAGATGACAGCTAGATGACAGGCAGATGACAGAGAGGTGGTAGGTAGTAGGTACGTCGGTAGGTAGGTAGGTGGATGGCTGGCTGGATGGATAGACAGACAGACAGATAAGTAGGCAGGTGGGTACAGATAGGTGGGTAGGTATGCAGATAGGTAGGGAGGTTTGCAGATAGGTAGGTAGGTAGATGACTCATAAATAGATGGATAGATAGGTAGGTAGATGGACGATAGATGGGAGTGGGTATTTGCTTTTATTTTTAAAGTCCTTTTACAACCATCACTTTAAAAACAGCCAGCTCTGGCTTAAAAACAACTGTCTCCCAGCGATGATTTTTGGACAGAGGCTGGAGCAGCAATGTGTGTGTGAGGGCGGTGGCAGAGACCGCCCGAGTGGCAGCCGCTGACCCGCGAGCACGCTGGAACGGCAGCGCCCCGAGCCCTCGGAGCTCGTGTTTACTTTACACACCCACCGAGCG
>NW_004567112.1:574758-575965 GCF_000260355.1 Condylura cristata | reverse complement strand
CGGGCGGGCGGGGGGGCAGCCCCGCACCCCATCATTCAAATCACAATCGGACTCCTCCTTAAACTACGCTGGTGTCTCTTATCAGAAATTGTTTCCTATACTCTAATAGGCTGCAATACGCGGACATTAATTAATGCTAAATTACAATGGAATTACAGTATGATAGCCATATGAATCCGGAATGACTCCATTATGAATAATATTATTGCGCTAAATATTAAGGGGCCTGCGAGTGGTCGCTCGCTAATTACCGGGTGTTGAGAGCGGGGTCCGGTCTCAGGTTAATGGCAACTTCTGCATGCAACAGCCAGCAGCCCCCTCGGCCGCGGCTCGGCGCCTCCCCTGCAAGCCTGATTTCTCCGAGTGACCGAGCGCGGCCTCCTGCCTGAGAGCCCCGCCGGGCCGCATTCTCTCGGCTCAGATGCGTGTGGCGCCTCCGCTCAGCGAGTATTTTTTAAAAAGCCACACTCGGCTCACCCGGAGCTGTGTCGAGTGGGTGGCCAGCTGTCTCTGGAAGGGAAATCCTTAGCCCGCTCCCACTTCCCGCTTTAAAGATTTCAAAATACCCTGGTGGCGTTTTTCTTTCTTTCTTTCTGTTTTTTTTTTTTTTTTTTGCAAGGCAAAGCGAGTGAGGGAAATATAAGGTGTTAATCTTGATAATTAGTGCACAAATGCAATTAGAGATCCAAAAACCTTAAGGCACAGAAAGCGGTTTTGTTTACTTGCTTACCTTATTAAGTCAAATATCTGTCTGAATTAATCGCTAATGAACGTGAAGAAGGCCCAGTCACAGCAGCTAATGAGCAGCGTGTCAGTGGCGTTTCACAGGGCCCCAAATCATACAGGATCGCAAGCCAACTTGCGATTCAAAATTACTTTTCTGCCCAATTTTCTGTTTGCAAAGCAGTAAATTATTTACATTTATTGTGCTTATTTAAGCACTTAAATGACTATGAATGGGGGTGCAGCACGGTTAAAAATATAGAGCCGTCACACATCTCCACTGCTGGAGGTTCCCGTTATCCCCCCCTGAAGGCTGCTTCCCCACTTTCCTAATCTCTCTTTACAACAATTCATGAAAACGGCCATTACTCCATTGAACGCGCTTTAATAAGTTATTTATTATTTAACATACTTTAAGAGGCAGTTCCCTGGAAGTCACATCCACGCTAAGCACAGGCTTTCCCGCGTGGGCTGGGGCAGTCGG
>NW_004567112.1:574053-574644 GCF_000260355.1 Condylura cristata | reverse complement strand
GGCTCGCCCGCCGCCCCAGGTACCCGCGAGGCCGGGTGAGGAGTGCGGTGAGGGGCGGGAGACCCGCGGGCCTGGCAGCAGGAAAAGAACAAAACGGCAGCCGGGAGAGCGCTGGGGGCGCAGGCCGCTCGGGAGTGGAGAGCAGAGTCAAGTGTCTCCTCGCAGGCCCTTGAAGGGATCGCGGCCGAGTTTGCAGTGCCGAGACAGGCAGCTGCGGCACAAGAGCCTCTCCAGCCGAGCCGCACAGCGAGGGCCGGCGCGCCCGGCCAGGAGGCGCCGCTTTCCCAGGCCCGCGAGCCAGCGGCGGCGCGGGAGCGTCGTCGTTAACAGTCAGGCTTAACTGCCGGGGTGTTGGCCCCCAAGGCTGCGGCCGGCAGGCACCCGTGAGCCGCTATTCAGCGGAGATTATGCCGGAGTAAACACTACAATAGCAGTAATGATCTAATTAAAAGAATCAGACACACTTAAAAGAGCCCTTCTTGGGGGAGGGGAGGAAATCGATGCTGCGGCCGGCGGCGGCCGGCCGGGCGTCACTGTGATCACACACGGCCTCTCTGTACGTTTCTGAAGTCCGCTGGTCTTTGTTACTTA
>NW_004567112.1:572414-573349 GCF_000260355.1 Condylura cristata | reverse complement strand
CGGGGGAGGCGAGGGAGGAAAAATATGTGGCAAGGCGCCGTGCGAGGGAAAGGTAGGTTTTATAAGTTCCTGAATTTTATGACTGCTTCAGCGGTGGAATGTCCACTCAATCTGTTGCGAAGTTAGCACAGAAAACATGCATGGGGCATATTAAGTGCAGGATGAAATGCTGTAGTGAATATTTATTAGCAAAAATATAGGTTCTCAAAAACAGAAATAAAACAGGGTAATAGATGAAGGGAAGAATAGATTTAACACTGAAATAAATATCAAAGGTGCAAAGAAAAGGCAAAATATAGTGTTCAAACAAAGCTGTGAATTGGGTCCAGATGTAACGCCCCCCCAGGGAGGGGCGCCGGACGGACTTGGAATTGAGATACTGCCTTCCGCGGCAGCTCCTGTAATGCTGTCAGCTTTATTTCCTTTGACAAATGTGAAATAAAATTTGTCAAAGTTAGGGCTTGGAAAGTTGGCTATTGAAAATTCAATTGGTAATAACAGTATGGCCTAGCCGGGGCTTTCCAAGGCGGAGGGCTGGTGGGGGCGGCGGCTGCTCTCGCCTCTGAGAAACTTCAGCGGTTGACTGAGGCCACTGGACTCCGGGTCCCTGTTAGCTGGGGCGGCGCTGGGCGGCCCCTTGACGCCCTGTGCAGGAATCCGCCGAGCTGACTTCCGGAGGTCGGCTGCCGAGGCGCGGGCGGGCGCGGGGGTGGGGGGGCCCGCGTGAGACGCCCCCCGCGCCCCGGGATCTGCGCCTCCTGAGCCCGGGGCGAGAGGCGCTGGTCGCGCGAGCTCTGATTTACTGCCAAGGTTTAATCACGGACTTTGCTTGTCTTCGCGAATTGTCGCCCTGCGTCCCGGGGGCCTCGGCAGGACACAGGGCAGATGGCCAGGGGCTGCAGGGAGCCACTTGGCCTCGCCCCCCCGCCCTCCCC
>NW_004567112.1:570592-571437 GCF_000260355.1 Condylura cristata | reverse complement strand
CCCCCGCGCCCGGCGGCCTATCTCGCCGGCGCAGGGCAGGGCGGAGCGCGTGCAGGGCCCCGATAGCAGCCCTTCAAAAGGAGCCGGCGGCCGCGCCACGGGCTGGCACAATAGCAGCCACTTCTGTCAACAAAGAGCGCGAGCAAAGAGCTAGATATCCCACTATGGAAAGATTAACAGCCCCAAATCCGTTTAGGCCCTTTTTTACTTATTTACAGGCTGCTGATCTTGAAGGCTGAATCAGAACAAGAGATTAGCGCTATTAAGTGCTGCCCATTTTTCTGAATTATGTTTCTGAACACTTGGACAATATGAATAAGGGCTCATATTAACCGCGGCGCGCGAGGCGCACACTTCATTGTGACGACAAAGCCTTCGGAAAACTGCCTGTCACTTGCAGTGATCCATTGCAAATACAGTTTAATATATAATTTATATCTACCAGCTGGCGAGAGCCGCGCGCCCCACCCCACCCCGCTCGTCTTTTCCAGGGGGGAGAGCGCGCGCCAGGCGCAGCGAGCGCCGGCCGGCGGCGGAGGCCGTCGCTAACGGTAGTAAAATAGCTCGGCAAACAGTTCAATAAATGGTTCAATACCTGTGATGCTCTCCAAACAGAGACTCGAAGCCATTAATTTTAAAAAGTTCTGTGAATCTTCTTTGAACAGTAAATATTTAATCACTGCAATATGGAAGCTGCCCGCTCATATTTTACCTCCTAACCAGAACGGTGCAGTGAACCCGCCTTTTAATAACTTGGACCAGAGCGCGCTTCCGTCATTTTTCTCCTGACACCGAGTCACCGAGTGTGTCGGCCGCGGCCGCTCTCCGCCGCCTGCCGCGCGCCC
>NW_004567112.1:568772-570322 GCF_000260355.1 Condylura cristata | reverse complement strand
TTATATATTTTCTTTTAATTCAGGAAATACCCACAGAGATTACAATTCTAATTTGCAGGGAATCCCGTTGGCAGAGAAGTCAAACAATTAGCAGTCGCCCTCTAAGCAGACTGCTGGGGAAGGACGCGGCTGGCGGGAGAGCCCGGGGCGGGCAGCGCCGGCGGAGCTGGGGCGGGCTTGGCCGGAGGTCAGCGGGCCTGGCGGACAGAGTCCGGTGGGGCCAGCGCGCGGCGGAGGCCGGGGGAGCTACCGCCTTCGGGACAGAGCGGTCACAGCCGCTCACGACGGACCCTGGCACGTGCACACAGGTGCACAGGCACAGGCCCGCGAGCGTTATGCACAGGTGTGCACAGGTGCGCACCGACACACACCAGCTGACGCGGTGGGGCGGATGGGGCCGGTCCAGGACGTCTCCTCCCACGCCGAGAGGCCACCCTGGCCGCCTGCTGCAGGGGCAGTGGGGGGCGGGGGACGTCCCCAAGATCTCAGGTCAGGCGATGCCCGCTTAACTCAGTGCGTGAGTCTCGATTCTCTCCTTCCCTCAGAACAAAGCTGGTACTTTTTATCCCTGTGTTCCCTACAAGCCTGAGGAAAGGCCAAGGTGGGCTCGCGAGCCTTGCAGAGAAAATCCGCTGGCCAGGCGGCGGCCAGTGGGCAGCCTGCTGCGAGGGCGCCCCCAGGGCTGTGGACACTCCCGTAAGGCAGCCACCCGGCCCGCCAGGGAGAGCGCCGTCCACTCGCCACAGCTCGCGTCCTGCGCCAGGAGGGGTGAGCCCCACAGAGGGGAGCCAGGCCCACAGGAAGTCCAGGCACAGCACCCTGGGCCAGGGCCCGGCACAGCGGGGTGGGTGGGGTCCCTAGGCCACGGGGCACTCCCTGACCGGCACGCCGCCCCCCAAGGCCACGGCAGCAGGCTGTGCCCGAGAGGCCGGAAATGAGAGGGGAGCCGGCCGCGGCCGAGAATATTTCAGGGGCAGCTCACGATGATCACTGTCCAGGCACGCGCGTGTCTGTGCACACGTGCACCCACGTGCTCATACGTGTGCCCAGGACACACAGCGCCTCGGTGGTGGGGAGGGGAAGGGGCAGGTGGGCGGGGCTGGCGGGTGGTGAAAGCAAGCGCGGGAGGAGCAGGCAGGGAGGAGGGGCGCAGGCGGGAGCCGGGGCGCAGCTGCAGCGGGGGGCAGCGGGGCTCGTGGAAGCCACGGAGCTGTGGAGTGGCAGTGGCAGTGGGCGACGGTGCTGTGGGTGTCGGTGCCGCCGTGGCCGTCCCGGGCAGCAGGGGTAGTGGCCACTGTGGCCGGTGGCCAGGCCACGGCCATTCTCCGGAGGGGACGGGCAGGCGAGGCGGTCACCACTCGCCTCGCCCGGCTGGGAAGCCCATGCCCTCCAGGAGGCCCTCGCCAGCCCCCTGGCTTCTCTGTCCCTCTGGGCCCACCACAGCCACTCGCGCCGGGCGCCCGCGTCAGCATCTTCACCCCCAGGTGCTCAGGAGAACAGCGGCCGCTCGCCCCACGGGTGCTGCCCGGGCGCCGCGTCCCGTCGCGTGG
>NW_004567112.1:567388-568544 GCF_000260355.1 Condylura cristata | reverse complement strand
CGTGGCCGCGAGGGTCTCTGGGCCACGTCCCCAGGGCGTGCACAGAGGAGCCACCCCGCACCCCCCTTCTCGAGCCACCCCGCGCGGGCAGGCTGTGGCCAGCAAGCCGCGGCCTGAGGGGACACGCGGCGCCCGGCTGCAGCCGCCCGCGCTTTCCGCCGAGGACCTTGAATCCACCTCGTCATTTTTAAAGGCTTTCAGGCTCAAAAGTACCATTATATTTGGAATGAAATTCTGCCTCCTCCACCAGCGATGTAATAAAATCCTCGAGTCTGAGAAAAAGTGAGAGAAGTTCAAATGTCACCCGGGTCAACATTAAAATTGTTAGAAAACAGGAACCGCAATTTGGGGATTGAAAAAAAGGCAGCGCTCCCGCGAAGAGCAGGCGGCCTGGCCCCGATGTTTATCTTGGCCGTTTCCAGGGAAGTGACCTCACCGCGTGTCTGCTGGACCTCACTGCTGTGCTTCTCGGCCCAGATTCTGGCACTTACTGGGTGAAATCAGGCCGTTTCGTTCAACTGATCTTTGGGGCGCCCACTCCCAGTCTATGACGGCGCCCCGATGGCCCCGCTGAGAACAACGGCGGGACCCCCGCGAGCCAGAGCGGCCTGCCCCCGAAAGTGGGTTTTAGGGGCAGGTGCAGGGCGCTACCCCACCCTGAAGCCGCGAGGCGGCGGCTGTTTGAGAGAAAAGGAAGGAGCCAGAGAAACGCGGGTCCACCTTTTCATCCCCAAGCTGCAGACACAGCCCACACGCCCCTCGCGGGTCTCCACACACCGCGCCTGCCTTGGGGTGTGCTGCGCTGGTCCGCTGGTCAGCGCCCCGTGGGAGGCCTGAGCAGAGGGGGGAGGCGCGGGGGGGCGGGCAGGCGAGGGCCAGCGCAGCCGGGCCTGCTCCGGAAAGCCGGCCGAAGCCAGCGCTGCGGGGCCGGCGCGCCAGGGCGGCTGGGCGCGCGGCCGGACTGGGAACGGCTCGCACAGGAAGTCCAGCGGGCTGGCCGCGACTTCCTCGGGAAGATAGCATTGTTCCTGCCACAATGGGCAGGCGGCAGCGGGCCGCGCCCTTCAAAGCGCCGCTGTGGAGAGCCCGAGGCGCTTTGTTCCTGGAGCGGGTCGGCTCTTCACACGCAGGATCGCGGCCGCGGGCGGCTCTGGGC
>NW_004567112.1:564974-566889 GCF_000260355.1 Condylura cristata | reverse complement strand
CCCCCCAGCTCCCCGCTGCTCCCCAGAGGACCTCCAGCACCCCGCTCCGGCCTCTGCTCCCCTCCCACCGGCGGCCGGAGCCGCCCTGCGAGCTGCCCATGAAGGCCCCACAGCACCGGGAGGGCCCAGCTCAGGCAGAGCTGCCCTGTCCAGCGGCCCGCAAGCTCCTGCGCAGCCTCAGAGCCCTGCTGGGCACCACCTCCATGGGGCCTCCCCCACCTGACCGCAGCCGGCTGGCCCTTCCGCAGGGCATGCAGGCGCCCCTTCCTCCACTGCCCTCTGGGTACTGTGGTGCAGCCCAGCACGCCTATGTCTGCCCCCGGGAGCCCCACGGGCCACCGGGAGCCCCGTCTGGGTCTGAGGAAGCCTCTGATCCTCAGCACCTGGCGTGGGGAAGCCCAAGAAGGAGGAAGGAATGGGGGGAAGGACGGGATGTGGGGAGAAATGGCCACCGGCTGGGCCACCCCGGCGGACACCCACAGCAGACCTGGACTCTCGCGCGGCAGGAGGGGAAGTCTGCTGAGGTCCTCTGCCCTTGCAGGGGCCGGGCGCGCGGAACTCCCGCTCATTCAGAGAAGGCGTGGCAAGGGCCGGACCAGGCCCCGCGCCCAGGTCAGTCGCTCCGGCCCTCTGCAGGCTGGACGTGAGACCTACCACGGCCCCGCGGCCCTCCCTGGCCACGTGGCCTCATTGGGTGTGGCAGGACCACCGGGACAGGAGGTGCAGAGCAAGTAACCCCGACAGGGAGGGAGCAGACATTTGAAAACTTGTCCAAAAAAGCAGAAACAGACCCCGTGCAGCTGGGCAGGCCAGGACCCGCGGGAACGCAGCCCCCCAGCGGGCGTGGCCAGGGCGCCCCGGCGCCGCCTCCCCTGAAGCCCACGGGGTGTGCAGGGGCCCCCCAGCACGTCTCCTGTGCTCACCAGTCGCGTGGCGAGCGGCTGCCCGCCCCTCGCTTTGCACAGGGACTGGCCAGCGCCGCGGACCAGGAAGCCGAGGCCCATCGGACAGCCGCGACCCGGAGCGGTGGCACAGCTACGGCGCACAGGGCTGACCCTGGAGAAACCCTCTGCCCGGGGCTCTCCGCTCGCCCGCCCACGACTGGACAGAGGTGCGCCCAGCGCCCCCAAGCAGCCAGGCGAGGACTCGCGGGGTGCTGGCTTCAGGCCGATCAGGACGGGGCTGACGGGTGAGTTGCGGGAGGGGCCTGGGCCCACCCCCAAGGCCGGCACCTGGACGTCCACCCTCAGCCCCCCCCCCAGCCAGAGGAAGCCCAGCACCAGAGCGACCCGTGGACGCTTCCCCCCACGCCCCTCCAGGTGTGCCCCGAGGCCTGCGGGCTGGTGGGGCTCCCGACGGGCCTGCCCTCCCCCAGCAGCGCCTGGCGGCTGAGCAAGGCAGCGAGGCCCTTGCACGAGGCTGCCGAGCAGGAGGAAACAGAGATGGCGCTGCTCTCGCGTCTCCCAAAAAGCCGCCTGTAAGGGGCGACTCCCCCAGCCGGCACCCACGGGCGGCACCGGGCGGCGGGGCGGCGGCCGGCTGGAGGCTCAGGCCAGCCGGCGCCCTGTTTCGCTCCTCTCCCCACGGGGCTCGCACCTGCCCCCGCCCCTCTCACACAGGCACACACGTGCACACGCCGGTGCACAGCTCTACATGCGTGTGCACGCGCCTCTCCCCCCACGCGTCCCGCCCCAGCAGCCCGGCACCTCACGCCTGGCAGTGCCAGCTCTCACTGGCTCGGGCGCGATCGGGATTTCTTGACCGGCCCTTTCATCACGCCTGAGGGGCCCTGCGTCGAGGCTCCCCACAAAGAGGCGCTGACCGGGTGAAGCGGCTCGCGGCTTGGGGCGCCCGGGTCTGATCAGCCGGGGTCAGCGGGGGCGGGAGCCGCGCCCCGCCCAGGGCCGTCTGCTCC
>NW_004567112.1:562212-563880 GCF_000260355.1 Condylura cristata | reverse complement strand
GGGTGGCAACGGGCCCAGCTGGGCGCCGTGGCCTTTTCTTTCAAGGACCAAACCCGGGAAGAGACACAGCCTGTCGCGACAAAGAGCAGGGCTCCGAGGAGGGCGGGGAGCCGGTCTCGGCCCGGCAGGCTCAGGCAGCCAGCCCCCGGGGCCTCTCCGGGAGGGGCCTGCGCCCGGCCGCGTCCTCCGTGGAGGTCGGCAATTGTTCTGCCGCCTGAGCCACCTGCAAGCGCGCAGACCCCTCGGACCTGACAAAGCAGCGTTGCCACCTCTTCGCAACCAGCTCAGGGGTGACCGTGAGGCGAGCCAGAGGCCGCGGCCTCCGCGCGAGCTGGGGCCGACGTGCCGGAGAGCTGCCCAGAGCTCCAGGAAGGGGCCAGCGCCGGGGACCAGCTTCCCCACCCCCACAGATTCCCTTTCCGAAGGGCAGAACTGGACTCTGAGCCCACCCCTGACCACGACCTGTGAAGCACTGGGCCCCTCTGGGTGGCCAGCAGCCCCTCGCAGACGCCTGCACTGTGGCAGGGGTCCGGCTGCCTGCCGCCGCCTCCACTCTCCGCTGGACAGACAAGGCCCAAGCGCCTGCAGTATCGGGGCCTCACAGGCCGGGAGAGAGTCCCCCGTCCGCCCCCCCGCCCCCGGACAGCCCCCCCTCCCCAAGGGAGGGCCCCGGGGGTCAGAGGCTTCCCGCAGAAGCGGCCGGAGCGGCTGACGGACGCCCTCACCCTGTTCCGCGCCCCACTCGGCCCTCGCGCGACCCGGGCCAGCTCAGTCGCTCGGAAGGGGAACTTCACCTGCGTGTTAATGACAGGCCGGGGACGCGCTGCAGTGAGACCGAGCCGGAGGAAGTGCCAGTTGGGATCCCTATCGCGGCCATATGCGAGGCCAATGTTGCATGAATTAACATACGGCGGGTCAAGTTAACATATGTACAGTGAAAAATGACTAATGACTTATCACACTGATGTTATTTTTGGACCTTCCTCCTTGCAGCCAACCTTTCCGAGAGGAACAAGCAGAAGCGGTTTCTGCCTCCCCTGTCCGGGTTCCCCACGAAGAAGGAGAAAAGTGAAACCATACGCCCCTGCGAGAGGGGCGGCCAGGGGCGGCGGGGAGGCGGCCCGCGCGGGAGGCCAATGACAGACGCTGCCTGGCCGCCCTGCGGCGACAGCCTGTGCCCTCCATGCCTCGAGATAGCGGGGTGGGCACCAAAATTAGATTGGCAGGATGTGAAAAGAGTCAACTTTTTTGTTTAATGCCATCAATTTGTGATGGAGGAGACAGGTATTAGCTCGGGGACCTCGGCGGTCTCTGCCGGCTATTAGTTTCCTCCGCAGCTGCACCGAACCCTAGATTATGAATCTGCCACAGAAGTCATTCATCAGCTCCCAGTCCACCCTCGCACATTCCAACAGCAACAGAAACACAAGATCTCATCACACCGGCTTCCACCGCCGCGCGGCTAAAACCCCCGTTATCAGCAGAAACGCATTTCATCATGTGTGCAGGACGAGGCGATGAAACCCCGTATAAATTACCCGGTTCCCGGGCTGACGGGCCGCGGAGGGAGCCGCCCGGCTGGGGCTTCCTCTCGCTGGGCTGCCCGGCAGGACAGCGCCGCCCTTGGCCGAGGGACGGAACCGCCTGGGAGCGCGTGGCGGGTCAGGC
>NW_004567112.1:555458-561377 GCF_000260355.1 Condylura cristata | reverse complement strand
CCTTTGACAAAGGACACCTGGGGGCCCAACCCACAGTGAACCCCAAGGTGGCGAGCCTGAGCTCGCCCGTGACTCCCGGCGTCTCCCCAGGGAGCACGCAGGAACACCCCTGCCAGCTCTACCCAGGGCGGTCCCCCGAGGACGCGGCCAGCCCTGGCTGAGAACCCCGCCGCTCGGGGCCGGGCCCCTGCGCCTCTCCCGCCTCCTGGGCAGGACGGCTGCTCCCTGGGCATCCCCTGTCCTCGCGTGCCTGCAGCTGGGGACCCTGCTCCGGCAGGTCGGGGCTAGGGGCGCCGGCCCACCCAGGGCTGCCGACGGGCGCGGGGCAGGGGCATCCAGGACGGAGCGCGGAGGGTGCGGGTCTCGCTGGCTGCGCTCTCTGGAAGCTGGCCCGTGGGTGGCAACGGGCCCAGCTGGGCGCCGTGGCCTCACTGGCGACGTCCGGCAAGCTACGCCCGCAGCCCGGCAGGGGCAGGCGCACTGCCGGGCACTGGCCAGACGCAACGCGGGAATGACGCCTGCCAAGGGCCGGGCTCTGTGCCGCCCTGCACGCAGCCTGCGGGCGCCGGGAGCCCAGGCCCGGGGCAGCCCGGGGTGGGCCGGGCTCAGGGGCTAGACGGGAGCCTGATTCAGTGCCGGAGGGCAGGTGGTGGTGGGCGTGGGGTGCCTGGGCCTGTGGGTCATTTCCCAAGACGCCGGCCCCGCCCGCCACTGGCCCCCGCGCTCGCTGAGGCTGGGCTGCGCCGCAGGCTGCTAGCTGGCCGGGGTGACGCCCCGGAGGGCGGCGGGGACAGTCACCGCTGCCACCGAGCCGGTGACAACACAGGGCGTCCCCATGCCACGGGCGCCCCCCGAGGTGAACACCGCGGCTGCTGTGACTCCGACCAGGTGACAAGGTCAGGGGCCAGCAGGGTGAGGAGCTGACTGCGGGGAGGGCGTCCCTGGGGGCTCGCCGAGACGGCGTGTCTCCTGCCGGCCCCGCAGGACGCGGCACAGGGCCCGGAGGCAGCGGGGGCAGGGCCCTCGTGGGTCACTTGGGCAGCGGGGCTGGGCCGTGCTGGCCGCGGCTGCAGAGGGCTCCCGGCAGGTGCTGCTCTCCGCCCGCACCCGAAGCCGCAGGACAGGTCAGCGGCACGCAGCCAGACGCAGGGAGCGGGCACGCGCTGTGCGCTCGTGTGCTCAGGCCGTGGCCCCGCGCCCCGCGAGGCCTGTGTGCTTGCGGGGTGCGCGTGTGCGCGCCGCTGAGGCCCGAGCTTGTGCCGCCTGAGGGGTGGCGCGAGCGGGCGTGCGACTGTGTGCGCCCACGCGCGCACCTGCAGCTTCGGGGCTCGTCGGCGCCTGGCGGGAGCCCAGCCACGGCAGGACGCGCCCGCCCGGCCCAGCGCTGACCCGCCCGGTGGGGGGGAGCCTGAGACCCGCGGGCCAGGGCTGGCGGGGCGGGGTGAGGCTGGACCCAGCCGCCCAGGGCCGGTCTGAAGTCCGTGGTGGACAGCGCCACGGCCGGGCAGCGCGGGGAAGGGGACCTGCGGCCACGCCGCTGCAGAGACGCCAAGGCCTTTCTGCTCTCTGGAGTGAGACCCCTACAGGGTGCCCCCCGCCCCCCACAAAGGCTCAGATTCCGCTTCAGCCCCCCACCCGGGCTGCCTGGAGGCCACCAAGTATGACCGTGTGACTGTCCAGGGCCCGGCCCCTCCCCCACACTCCTGTGGCTGCCACCTCAGAGAGGCGTCCCCTCCCTGCCCCAGCCGCCCAGAAACAAAGAAAACATGTAGCTGAGGTGAAGTGGCTCCCTGGTGTCACGCACGCTAGGGTGGGGGCCTGGCGTGAACGCCCGGACACTGGCCTGCGGACACCCAGAGTGACGGCAGCTGAGCCCCCGACTGGCTGGAGCTGGGGCAGAGAGACGGGGGGCTACCCGAGGTGGGGGGCCGCGGCAGCCTCATGCTCAGCCTTCTGAAGAAAAGCCTCATCCTGCTCCTGCACAGACTCACTTGCCAGCAACCCCAAGCCCCGTGGCTCGGCTCCCAGCCTGCTCTTCGTCAATCAGCTAGGTCCCCGGGACCTAAAGAGCCTCATTGCTTCCTTCGTGGGCAGGTGCATTACCGCTCCCTCTCGCCGGCCCGAGCGATGAAGCATCTTTCTCCTCTGCAGCCCCGGGTAGGGATCTCGCCCCGCGCCCCGGCAGCCGGCCGCCGCCCCAGACACCCCGGGCCTTCCGCGGTCAGAGCGGAAGACAGGCAAAGAGCAGGGGTCTGCCCGTCCAGGGGCCCGCCCGGTGCTGCGCCCAGTGTGAGCTGCGGATGCCCCTGGGGTGGCGGTCGCCCGGGGGAGTGAGCCCCGGGGCCTGCAGGACGGCGGCAGCTGCCCCCGGCGGATCCCACAGGCGCCAGGAGCTTAGCTCGGCCCCCGCCCTTGGGTCTCCCCGAATGATGGTGCCAGGTCACGGGTATTCACCCAAGTGGGGCTATGGCTTGTTGGCTCTCTCGCGAAGCTTCTTAGCTTCAGGTCATGCCAACTGTTTACTTGGTTGTTACTTTCCACAACGGGCGGATTCTCTGGAAGCATCTTTGAGGCCAGGGGAGCTGTCGCCAGTTTTCTTCTCCATAAGACAGAAGCAGGGGCGTGGGCACGCGGAGTGTGCGCACTGCCTGTGCACGTGCATCCGCGCGTCTGCGTGTTGTGTCGTCGCAGGGCTTCTGCCTGACCTGTCCTCCCTCGGGCATGGCTTAGAGGGCGACCCCACTTCAGAGTTCCACGTACAGCTTTTCATCTCGCCTTCCGAGGCTAGGGGCTGCTGTGGGCATGGGTTTATTTCTGTGTATATTTTTAGTTCTGCTACTTTATAGTTTTTTTTTTAATCCAGTAATAGGATAACTCCATTTTTCTCAGAATTGCTTTTGTAAGTCAGAGCTATTTTGTGGCTCCATATAATCATTTTTTTCTCAATTTCTTTGGAAAATGTTGCTGGCGTCTTGCTACAGCCTGCCCCAAATCTCCATGTCATCTTAGACAGGATGGTTGTCATGAGGATGCTGATCCCCTCCGCCCGTGAACATGGGGTGCCACGGGAGCCCCCGTGCAGCATCTTGTAGGTGTTCCTGGATAGGCCCTTCGCCTCCTTCGGTTCATTCCAAGCTGCTTAATCCTTTCTGAAGAAGTTACAGACTTTTTGTTAATATCCTTTCTTTCCTGTTCACTGTTCACAGATCTCTCTGTGTTGACTCTGTAGCCCGCCACGTTGCTGCGTTCGTCTAATGCTTCCGGTAGCTTTCTACTTCTGCTAAGGCTTTCTACATATACTGTAGTACCGCAATCATCTCACGCTGTCTTCTCCGGATTTCCTGTTTTTGTTTGACAGCTCCAGTGAAAACCTCTAACACTCAGTTAAACAGAGGCGCGCACCACCCCACCAAGCCCTCTACCAGATTATTACCTGTTGCCCCACCCTCTGGGAGCCGTTTGCTCAGTCCTATATTCTAACCGTCTGCTCTTGCTTTATTTAGTCCATTTGTTAGTTTTGTGTCTTTTTGTACCACATCTGAAGTTTCTCTTTTTCCGTCTGACTTGTTTCACGTAGCATCAACTCTCTAGTTCCATCCGTGGAGCTGCAAACAGCAAAACTCCATCTTCAAGGCTGCACGCCACCCCACTGTGCACCTGCCCTGCGCCGCCGTCCACTCCCCGGCCGCTGGGCGCTTACACTGTGTCCAGCTCTGTGCTGTCTGCACCAGCGGCCATCTGGGAGACAGAGAATGGCATAGGCGCCAGTGAACACACACTCCCAACTTCATGTCGCAAGTAGCAGCTTTGTGGGATTCGGCCAGTCTGCGCCCGTGCACGCGACTCCTGTGAAGAGCCGTCCAGTGGCTCGTCCAGTGGCTCGGGTGGCCCCGCCTCCCTCTTGTCCTGCTTCCTGGGCAAGTGTGAGGGGATCCGATTCACCTGGAGCCACATAAGCAGCAGACACCTGGCCGGCCCGCAGAGCACGTCCTCCCGCCCAGGCAGCAGAGGCGTGGAAGGCACCGGGCTGCTGACCGGGAGAAGGCAGCGGTCTGGACTGAGGGTCCTTATCTGCGTGTGGACTCCTTGGAACTACATCTGCATTTTTTTAAGCCCCAAATACTGGCCACTAAGCTCTCTCGTCACCAAATTAAAAAGCTGCACCTCTCCTCTCCTACAGCAGCCCCACTCCTGAGAAACTACAGGAGAAGAGAATTTTTAAAAATCAAATTATATTTTTCTAAGTACTTGAAGAGCTTTCCATTTAAAAGAATCCCACCAGGAATCCGCCCATAGCCTCAAGAATCCCATTGTAATGCAAACGATCGCCTCCTAATTTATCTGTTTTCTAAATTCAAAGAAACCCCAGTTTATCCTGAATGGTGGAAGAACAGGGCCCTGTGGCTAATTGAATATTCATGGCGTGGGCGGCACCCCCCCCCCCCCGCCCCGCCCCAGCTTTCAGGGAGCAGGATACAACAAAAACAGTCATGGGGTGAGACCGGGAACCTCCTCGCTCTCTTAGGAAACCCAAAGGCAGCAGAACCCGAGGTGCCGGCCCCGGTGGGCCCTGCCCCACCCCTGCACCGGCCTGAGCTCCCAGGCCAGACTCAGGCCAAGGCTGAGGTCAGCTGATCCTGGGACCGGCCGGGTGTCCGGGCGGTCCACACGGGCCTCGGGAACGACTCTGTCTAAGGAGCCCGTCAGTCGTGCGCTTCCGTGCGGCATTCGCCTCTTGAGAAACAATCTGCGGCCGAGGGTCACTCGCCCGGGTCTGGGGACGGGCAGCGCGCATCGGGCGGGGCCTCCGCGGGCGGCGGCCAGTCTGCCCAGGCCGGCTCCTGTCCGAAAGCCCGTCAGACTCAGAGAGAATAAAGCAAGATTTAGCGGCTCTCCTCAGCTTGCCATCTAATGAGGTGGAGAAAGGCCAACAATTCTGGAAAACGCCACACTTCCCGGCGGCGCCCGCCCTCGGAGAAGCTGGCGATCTTGATTTCATATAATGATGAAGGAAATGATTCGTTTCAAAAGCAGAGCGCGCAGCCACCTCCCGCCCTGAAGCGAAGCCGTGTCCTGCCCGCTTCCAGAGGCCGCGCACACGCACGTGCTGGTGGGCCTGAGGCCCAGCGGCCGCGCTCGATGCTGGCAAGCCCTCTCCTCCCCTCGGCTTGCTAGACCTGCTTTTGCAAGGGCCTGCGGCCATCGATTCGTATTTAAGCAAATAAGGTTATCTACCTTTCGCCGCTCACAATTCAACAGGCCCCCTAAATTAATTTCTCCAAAAGTAATTCAAATAAAAGCTTGGTTGCTGCTACTCTTTGCTGAGCCACAAGATTGAATAAGGCATCTGAATAAAAATGTGTAGTACAGCCTTCTTTAATATTTAAGCATGACATTCATTGATTTGTTTCTTGTTTTCTGCAAACCTTGACAACATGATAAAATAAATCATAAGAACAAAATATAGTGGTAACATCTTTTATGGACTTCTCATAGTCATCAATCTCAAGCTGTGAGTGAATTATCAGTACAGCAAAAAGATCTATGTTTTAAGAGCGCCAATAGCGGGCTAGCTGGAGGTTTTTCACAAGCAAACTCAAGGCGAGTGACTGATAAGCATCATTATTATTTTCTGAGAGTCGAGTTTATGGAGGGCCGTGGAGGTGCTGGCATATATGTTTCGGAAGCAAAGGTTTGATCAATCCTAAGCAGACATCTACTAACATATAAAAAATATAACAAGGCTTCCTGCCGTGCGCCCCAGAACCCACCGCCCCGTGTCGGGCTGACAAGGCAGGATGGCGTTTCTGATCCTCCTTGACGCAGCCCAGCCTGCTCCGCGCCAGCCCAGAGCGAGACGGGACCGGGCTGCAGGCACGTTGTCTCGTTTGGTTTCTAGCAGCGTCACCACAAACGCGC
>NW_004567112.1:552124-553528 GCF_000260355.1 Condylura cristata | reverse complement strand
ATGCGTGTGCACGCCGTGCTCTGTGCGTGAGCGTGGCCAGGCAGCGTGGGCTGGCGCGCCGGGCGGACAGCCGAGCCACGGGAGCGTGTGTGCTGTGCGTGGCACGCAGTGCTGTCGCGCGATGTCAGTGGCGTGCGTCGCCCCGGACGCCGCGCGGTGTAGACGTGTGCACATGTGGGCTGTGCTGTGTGTGGCCACATACACGTGGGGCTGGGTCCTCACGTGCTTTGTGTGTGGCGTGCCGTGCACCGGAGCGGAGTGCCCAGCGCCCGCCCCGCCTGGCAGACCTGCCCCTAGCAAGGCCAATTTCCTGCTTCCACAGAAATTAGATTTTCTCTTGGAAAGCTACAACGGAACCCAGTTGGGGACGGGGGACCCGCTGGCAGGCCCCCGGCTTCCTGCACCCCTCACGCATGCGCGGGGCCCTTAGGAAGGCCCGGACCGAGGGGCGCGGAGGAGCGGAGCGTCCGCAGAGACGAGGACCGGGAGGCCGCTCATGCCCGGCGAGCGGCACAGCAGCGCTCTCCTCGCCGGACGCGGACACGTGATCCTCGCGGCGGAGCGCCACGCGCCCCCGGACCTGTGGCCCGCCCGGGAAGGATCTGTAGCGTCGCATCCGTGTTCGCTTAATAAAGGGGGTCAGCTCGGCTACGGGGCAGGCACAGGCCCAGCCGGCCCCCCCGGCGCAGGGGCCTGAGCGCCGGCCTTGGCACTCACTTCATTACGCGAGGAGAGCTTGCTACTCATTTTACTTCTGTATATGTTAATGTTAAAAACTAATAGAAAACAGCCAGTAAATTGTCCCCTGCATATATTGGACACAGCAACAATTACTCTGGCAGGGAAGATATAATAAAAGAGGAAATTTTAATAGTATCCGTATTCCATTTATTCTCCTGGGCTTCTGTTTCAAGGTACTGTAGAAATTAACAATTATTTCTTCTCATTGTTTTTGATGATCTTTTTCTATTATGTTCCTACCCGACTTAAAATAAAAAATAATTTAAACTTACATTTTTTTATTCAATGTTATGGTGCCCTGAGATTTCCATTCCGAGCACGAGGCACACGGAGGGGGATCAGAAACTGAGCCAGAGCCCTCCTCGGCCCGACAGCCGGCCCGGCCCCGCCGGCGCCCACGCTGCAGGGTCCCGGTGCAGCTCGGAGCTCCTGGCACAACTGTTCTCGCTCACCCCGCCGGCAGCCAGGGCGCCCGGCATGTGCGCCGTCGAGCAGGCGACACGGCAGCGTCCGCTCGGTTTACACGGCAGGCTGGCCACGGATTCCTCCAGGATGCGGCGGACGCCTGGCACCTGAAGCATTTGCAGTGTGACGTGGCTCCACGTTGAGAAAAGCGGGCGTCCGTGGCCAGCCTCGTGTGAGCTCTGGGCCCTCACATGGGCC
>NW_004567112.1:551054-551582 GCF_000260355.1 Condylura cristata | reverse complement strand
GCCGGGCGCTTTGCGACTGCCACAGAAACCACCAGGGCGTGGCGGGCGCTGCGGGCGGGGCGTCCTGCCCCAGGGCTCCCGGCGGCCCAGACCCCCTCTCTGCACAGGCCACGCTGGCACGAGGTGGACATGGCTCGGGAACTGGCCCTCCCACGGTCACCTCGAGCTGCCCTTCCCGCCCCCGGGAGCCCCCGTGACCCACACTTTGGCCTGAGGCTGGGGTGTCCCCCTGCTGCTCGCGAGGACCCAGGAGCCCCGAGGGAAGGGGGCTTTGGGGTGCGCTGGTGGCACCGGGGCCGCTGCTGGCCCCTTCCCTGCCGGAGGCGTCACCCCACGTGGCGTTGGGGTTTATCTAGAGGAAGCTCACTGGGCGGCTTTCATTGACCTGAAATGACGCATGAGAAAGGGAACCCAGAAACCCCGGGGTGTCAACATACTCGTTGCATAATGCAGCCGAGAGTGCTCAAGCCGGCAGGACCCAAACTAGAAAGTTAGGAGCACGGCGTGCTGGGGAGGGCAGGGGGCCGC
>NW_004567112.1:546611-550180 GCF_000260355.1 Condylura cristata | reverse complement strand
CTGCTCCCCACTCTGTCTCTGGGGAATCCTCTCACCCCCGCACCTCTGGCCTGTACCCCAGTTCTGTATGCATGAATAAATAAATCTTAAAAAAAAAAAAAAAGACTTCTACCACTTCTACCACTGGCTATAAACGCTCTGTTGTTCTGTTGGAAATGAAAGCCTCGTGTGGCTCTTCTATGGAGAAATCTCTGCTACATAACCCAACATAAAATAAGCACGATTTGCCTGTCAGTTCATTTCTCAAAGCAAAGCCACATTCGGAGGACAGAGGCGGCCAGTGCGCTGGGCCTCACCCACGCCGCGGGCGTCTTTCTTCGAAGGACCCCGGGGCCTCGGCCAGTGGGAGGGCACAGTCCCACTTTGTCTGACAGACTTTAGAAAGAAAACTACAATTCCCGCCCGCCTCCCGGGCTCCTAGGTGTGGTTTTGAAGGGGCCAGCCACGCCCCTGCACCATCCCTGACAGCCGGTGGGCACGTCCTTCACACCATCGGGGCGCGTGACGGCAGCAGTGAAGGGAATAAAAACTGTGGGCACGTTCAGAGCAATATGGAAATAGGTTGACATCACGGGGCCTCTGAATTCCTTGGTACCCTGGAGGCCACAGAGGACAGTTGGCAAACTGATGACCTCACTAGCCATTGTAAAAAGAAACTTGAGCCCAAAGGGTGGGGGAGGGGAAAATACTGGCACTTCAGAATTTAATAGACGGATTTAATAGCGAATTAGATGCGGCGGAAGAGCGAAAAAAGGTAAAGCAGAAGCCAGCCAAGGAGAGAGCAGCAACAGCCGCAGATAAAAAAGCCGCAGTTGGTTTTGTGAAGTCCAGTAACAAAATAAATAACAGGATCTGGGGAGACTCATCAAGAAAAATGGAAATGATACTAATTCCAGGACCAAAAAGTCTACAGATACGGATATTTCAGACATGAAAAGGTCGTTAAAAGAAGGTACCTTGAGCGACTTCATGGCTGCACATTTAGAGAGTTTGAGGGGAGATGGGCAAACTCTTTGAAATATGCAGAACTAATTCAAGGAGAAAGAAAAACCCTGAAAAGTTCAGTGTGTATGAAGGCAATTAAATCTGTAAATCAAAGACATCCACAGGGACACCCCAGTGACCAAATGATTCCCTGGAGAATTTTCCTGCAACATTTAAGAAATGATGCCAATCTCACATAAAACTTTTTCAAAGACCAGCGAGAGGAAGCCACGCTCTCAGCTGTGTTTTGAAGCCACTCTAATCTTGACACCAAGATCTGATAAGAACATTATGAGAAAGGAAAGTCACAGGCTCAGCTGGCTCGTTAACACAGAAGCAGATATCACGTGAACTATCACGGAAGCAAAACTGGCGTGGGGGGGGGCGCGGCGACCCGTGGGTGGACAGAGAGCGCCGTGTGGACGCGGCGCTCAGGAGTCAGCAGTGGGCCGCCGAGAGCCCTGTGCCTGCCCGGTGATCCCACAGCCCGCGGTCCTGCGCCATCCACAGCAAGGCGCCTGTCCGGGCGCCTGACTGGCAGGGCGGTCTTGCTTCTTAGAATTGCCTGTGGATCCCCAGATTAGGATGTTCAATCTACAAAATTGTGAGTAACCCCCACAAAACTGCGAGCTGCCCCACACGATAGTCAAAGAACTCATGGATTTTTCACCAAAATTTTCAACAAATGATCAATAAGCAACTTAAAGAGTCTAACAATTAGTGACCAGAGTAGGAAACTATAGAGGCCTCTCTGGCGGCACAAAAGGCCAAACAGCAGCACCATGGGGCTGTCCACCGCCACCGTGGCCCGAGTGCGGCCTGGCCCGGACGTGGCCCTCGAGGCATGGCGGAAGCCGGCCCGCCCCTGCTCCCCGCAGCGGTGGGCCTCACCGGCCGGCCTGACTGCCACCCACCGCATCTGGCGAACCTCTCGCCCCCGGCACCTCTGGCCTGCACGCCAGTTCTTGTTTGCACACATACACAGAAATAAATCTTTAACATTGACCAAAATGAAACGGTGTGTCACTTCTTCCACAGGAAGTCTCAAAGCGGACAAAACCAGACCGGGGCCACACGTCACACGGCCACTGCGCACGGGCCGCCGAGAGGAGGAAGGCGGGGGGCTCCGTGGCCGGCCCGGGAGGGCGGCGCGCGGCACGGGGCCCTCGGAAATCGCCACAGCTGCAGAGGCGAAGAGGAGGAGGGCGGCGTGGTGAGGAAAATCAAGACTGGGAGCAACCCCTGGGCAAGAGAACAGGGCCCGGGTGCTCGCACAAGCGAGCGAGCCCGGGTGGCCGGAGAACGCGGCCAGCGTGCGAGACCGCCAGCATCACGCCCCCACGGGGACCGGCCCCCGCCCCGCGGGCCCAGAGCGCAGGGCGGGGAGCGAGGGCCCCTCTGCCCCCACATCTCCGGGTTATTAATATCCACCTTCAGTATTTAATTTGCGGAGCTTGTGATTGACAGGGTTGTGTGTTCAACTCTTGATGCAATTAAATCATCGCCGCCCAAATGATTCTCCAACCTCTCGCCAGCTCCATCCTCAACACTGTTCAGTGCCCCAGAATTAGGTGAGCTGACAGTGTGGGGGCGTGGGGGTGGCGTGCCCCCCCACACGTGCGCCTATGGGGGCCCGGGGCCCCGCAACCCAGGGGGCCGTGCTGCAGCCTTTTAGCACAGTGGGGCCCCCCTCGCGGCCCAGATTCGTGGTGCGAGAACCCCGCGTTCGCTCTCCCTCACTCCGTGTCAGGAGCATGTGTGACTCTCTGCGCGGCCCGGATACGGCGTGGAGCAGAAACGAAAGCCGTGCCTAAAGTGATTAACGTCTGAAGCCAAATTCCTCCGGCCCAGGGAAGAGGAGGGAATTCAGACGCGTTCTCCAATTACGGCCGCTCAGTGCTATTTGCTGAACTTATTGGCAGAAAATACTCATTGCAGATGCAACGCGAGGCCGCTCGGCGCGGAGACTCTCGGAGCCTGCCCAGGGCGCTGAGGCCGAGGGCCGACTGGGCTCGCTCCCGGGCCCACCGGCTGCGTCCAGAGGGCCCTCCCGCAGGCCGCGAGGCCGGCTGCCTGCCCAGGCTCCTGGCCTGGCCAGGCGCAGGGAGGGGCGGGGCCTGTGCCGGCACAGCAGTGGGGGGCAGGGCGGGCGGTGCCATTAGCCAAGAGTCTGCACTTGAACTGTCCTTTGTTCCAGGGGCTTGTTTCACCCCTAATAGAGTGTGTTGGCTTCAAAGCAGCCCCTTTTTGAGTAGGGCCATAGGCGAGGAGAATAGAGCTCATTAACAGGCCCCTTTTCAAATGGAAATCGCCCCTTCTTGTGGAGAGCGGCTGGGGAGCCCTTCAGGAGTCCATGCTGCTGCTGCTGCCCCTCCGCCTCTGCCTCCTGCCCAGGCCGCAGGCCGCAGGCCCCTCCGCTGCCCTTCGGAAGACCTGGACACAGCTACGGGGCCTCACCCTGCAACACCAGAACCCGCTAACCGCCGAGGCACAGAGTCGTCCTCTACGAGGCCGGGTCCTCTCGCTGCCCCACGAAGGCGTGAGGCGCCGGTCCTGCGCCCCCCTCCAGCCCCGCAGGGGCACGC
>NW_004567112.1:545603-546161 GCF_000260355.1 Condylura cristata | reverse complement strand
CTGAGGGGCTGAGAGGGGCTGGCCGGGCGGCCGGCCGACACGGCTGCGTGTCCACGCCCCCCGCACGGCGAAGGCAACTGTGGACTCCGACGCCGAAAAGGCCTTTAATTATTTATTTTGAATAATCTGATACTCAAGTAAATTGGTGCTGAGGCATTTCTCTGTTTGTGCCAAACCAGTGCTTCTCAGTGGGGCCGTCCATCTCCGCGGGCGCGCGCTCAGTAGGCAGTCCATTTCTGCAGAGTGCCATTAAGTTAATTTCAAAAAGAACCAGTAAAGGTATATGGAGCAGGCAGTAATAGCATGGAAAATATCCAAAATTACTAGACCCAGCACAGAACGCGGACGCCATTTCCATGCACTGATAATTTGTAGTCTACGTGTTGAAGGTAACTATAAACTGACTACTTTCCCTGCGAAAGCCTCAGGTAATTAAAAACACGCCGTTAGCCGCCTGCCTCTCGCGATCCGAGGGGGGCTTCCCTCCCCTGGCTCTCGCGGCCTGCGGGCCCCTCTCGAGCCATCTGCGGTCCCGGGGCGCAGGGCGGCTGACCCCCC
>NW_004567112.1:544226-545503 GCF_000260355.1 Condylura cristata | reverse complement strand
GGACCGGCCGCCGGCTGGGTGGAGAGCGGCCCTGCGCCCAGCGGCGTCAGGGGGCCACCTGCCGGCAGAAGGACCCCCGGACGTGCGTCGTGTGCTCTCTGTGCAGGGCAGAAACGAAAAGGCCTGGGCAGGGGAAAGCCGTCAATCGCATCGGAGCTTCCGGCCGGGTGAAGGGGCGCAGCCCGGAAGCTCCCGCGCAACCCAGGAGTCCTGCACTGCGGTGACCAGGTCTCCGGCGGCGTCCATCTCGCGCCGAGCCACCGCGGGCCGCTCCCGCACCCCACTCTGCTGCCCTCGGACGAGCGATCACCTCACCGCGGGAGTCTCCCCACTCGTGACACCCAGGCACGGCACGACCGGCCCGGCCTGCGCCCCTCCCCGCTCAGGAGGCGTCAGGCAGCCCCGACGGGCGGCGCGCAGGGGCTGGACGGCCGGGAGAGGAGGCTGGCGGCCAAGAGGCCGGCCGGGAGTCACCCTCCCGCCGCCTCCTCCTTCCGGGACGCCATTGGCCTGTCGCGAGGTGACGCTCGTGGCCGAGGGGCTGGCGGGGGACCCGGCCCCCAGAGACCCGCGGGGTGCCTGCTCCCTGCTCGCTCCAGAGCTGCTCACGGGCTGGCTGGTTCGTGGGGTGACGTGCCGAGGCCAGTTGCCCCTGGCGGCTTCCCGGCCCCCGGGAGGCTGGACCCCTGCAGCTTCACTAGAGGCCGCCAGAGGCAGGGGCTCCGTGCGCGCCCCGGACCCCCTCTCCCGCCGGGCCGGGCCTTCACCTCCGGGGGCCCCCGAACCGGGCTGCGGAGGGAGTCGCCCCGTTCCTGCCTCACTGCCCGCGTCGCCACTGTGCCCCCGAGCAGAAGACTGGGAAGACGGGGTGAGGCGGCAGAGGCCAGCGGGGCCCCGCCCCCGGTCGCGGCCTGGGGGGCCAGACGCACCGCGAAGGGGCACCCAGCACCCCGCCGCTGCAGGCCGGCGTGGACGGCGAAAGCCCGGCCGCCCCCGTCAGGTGGAGGCAGGCGTCTGGAAAGCTGAGAGGTGTGTTCCAGGGAGGGAAGCCTATTAACTGCGGAGCCCCCATTAGCCCACATTTCCAAATTCGCACTCAGCAGGACCCAGAAGGAATGACATTTAGCGCTGGAGCATCTGGATCAGAGCGGCGGAGGGAGGGAGACGCCGGGAGCAGTCAGGGAGAAGTAGGGCGCAGAGGCGGCCCAGGGCGAACAGACGCAGGCCGCACGGGGCCCGGACGCGGGCACAGGGACACGGGCCCCGCGGCACCGCGC
>NW_004567112.1:542773-543365 GCF_000260355.1 Condylura cristata | reverse complement strand
AGGGGCGGACTCGCGGGCCTCCCGCCCGACGGGGAGCGGCCCCTCCCGTGAGCCCGCTCAGGCCCGCGCCTCCGTCAAAGCCGATCAGCGTGTTCTCGCTCTCTGAAATGTTGCTGATTGGCCTTTGCATTTCCCCAATGGGTCGAGGAACGATGGTGTCACGTGACCGCCCGGAAGGCCGCCAGCCCGCGTGGCTAGCTCCGGCTGGCTGCGTGGCGCCGGCTGACGCGTGCCTGCCTCGCTGAGAATGTCTGCCCACAGCCCCCCAAAGCAGGCTCCGCGGGGCGGCGGGGGCACAGTGGCCTGGCTCGGCGTGCGCTGACTGAGTTTTCACAGGGAACCCTCCTCATTCACACACTCGGAGATTATAATTTATTTTTATCTGCGGCATAGTTTTTCCGGTGGCGTTTTTGCCAAAATCAATACGGCGGCGGCCAAGCCCGCTCCCGCCCACCCCTCTTGGCTCCCTCCCCGCCTCGCGGGCCTTTCCTGGCTGGGCAGGTGGACAGATGAGCCTCCGCCGCACTGGCATCGCTGCCAAAGGAGCTGCGCGTCCGCTCCCCACCGGCGCGGCCTGGGCCCTGCCGCGGCT
>NW_004567112.1:538859-540367 GCF_000260355.1 Condylura cristata | reverse complement strand
CCGGCAGGGCCTCGCCCTAACACCTCCGTGGCCAGCACGGCTGCTTCTGGGGACCCGGCCGCTAGCCTGTCCACTTTCCTGGGTGCAGCGGTGGCTAACGCTCTCAGGTGGGAGAGGCGGGCGCCCTGGGGTGCGGGGCCGAGGTCCCAGGCTCCAGGCGTCTGACGGACCCCAGAGAGAGACGGCGCCACTCTGCCTGGGGCTTAGTGGGTCAGGGAGACCCCGAGAAGCCCACTGAGGGGGTCCTTGTCAAACTATGGCCAAGCTCTGGGGGGGTCTCTAAGCAGCAGATACCCCGGCAGCCCTGGGTGGAGACGCCCAGCACCCAGGGGTCCAGCCCTGGCTATGGAGCAGGGACCACCCCCCCCAGGGTCTGGGTCTGGGCAGAGGCCAGCTGAGCTTCCCGACCCCCCGCCAGGGCCTGGGAAGGCCAGGCCAGCACCAGGGGGTGTCTGCGAGTGGCCGCACTGTGGGGAGCAGGTCTGGCCCCGCTCACCCGCGGGGCGGCGGAGGGGCAGGACGGCGCTGCCAGGTGTGGACATGAGGGCGGCCGGGTGCTCCAGCAGCTCCCTCCTGCTCAGGGTCCAGAAACCATGGGAACCCCAAGGCCGGAGATCAGCGGTCACTTCTGCTGGTTATGGAACGCCTCGTGGGATCCCAGGCCGGCGCCCTTCCAAATCCTGGTCTGGGGTCCACACTTGAGGGTTTTTCTCGAGGGGAGGGCAGCACTCGGCCCCGGGAGGCTGACCACACGGCGGCCGAGCACAGAAGGGGGTCCTGGGAGAGACCCCGCAGAGTCGCCCAGTTCACCCCACGGGCTCAGGGCTGCCCATCGCCCCCACTGCTGCTCAGGGCCTGAGGTCCAGGGCCCTGGGCTCGGAGGGCTGCTCCCTCAGGGGCAGGAGACAGGACTGGGCAGCGGCTCAGAGAAGGACTCGAGAGGAGCCTGGGGCCACCGCGGCCGGGGCATCGGCCCCGGGTCAGACCACGGGTCAGGCCCCGTCAGCCCACCCCAGCTGTGGCCTCAGCTCCGCAGGCGGGTCAGAGCCTGGCCCCCCCAGCTGGCCACGCAGGCCCCGGGCAGGAGGCGCGCCCACTCAGCAGCAGCACCTCGCCCTGCGGGTGGGGAGCAGCCGCCCCAGTCGGCGTCCAGGCCTTGCTTCCTCGCCCGCAGGCACCGTGGAGTGGACAGAGACGCCCACCCAGGCCACCGAGGACTCGCGCTCGGGCCAGGCCCCAGGAATGGAAGTGGAGGCGAGACCTGGGCCTCCACCACTGGCTGGCATGGAAATGGGGCGGGGCCGCTGCCCCAAGAGCACATCCAGCGCCGATGTCCAGACTGCCCGGACCCTCCTCCGGCTGGGAACGAAACCAGCTCTGGCCTCAGGCCCCAAGGCTGCCCGACGGAAGCCGCGTCTCAGGGAAGCTGCGAGGGGCCAGCCGGGGGCCTGTCGGGGCCAGGCACAGCAGGTGAAGGCGGGGGGGCTCGGGCCGGAGGGCGGTGGGGG
>NW_004567112.1:534493-537478 GCF_000260355.1 Condylura cristata | reverse complement strand
GGCCGCGGGCGCGCCGGGCCCAGCCCGAGACAGCCCCTGGCCCGTCCGCAGGCGGGAGAACGTCAGCGCCGTGTGCCTGGACATGCAGTCCCTGGAGCAGCGGCGGCGGAGCATCCGCGACACGGAGGACACGGTCGCCCACCACACGCTGCAGCAGTACCTGTACAAGCCCCGGCAGGAGGGGTCGCCTTGGCGGGCACCCCCGGGGAGGGGCCCCCCAGCAGGCCCGGCCACAGGGCTCGAGGGCATCAGCGGGCCCCCACCATCCCCGGCGGGGTGTCTGGAGCCCGGCCCGCCTGAGCTTCTGCCTGCCCTAGGGCACAGGCCTGGCACTGGCGCGACTGGCGCGGCCCGAGCAGGAGGCGGCGGGCAGCCAGGCTGACGCGTGCTGAGCTGGGCAGGCCTGAGTCAGGCGCCCCAGGGGCTGGGTGCGGCGGGGGAGGAGCCGGGGGCTGGAGCTGCTGGCCACCCAGAGGGGCTCTGTCTGCTGCATGAGCCCCACAGGCGTCGCGGCTGGGCTGCTCAACGTGGACACCTGGGCTCTGAAGTCTGGCCAGGATGGGACCCCCGTTCAACTGTGACCCCGAAAGAGGCCGAAGCCGACTCCTAGGGCCTGGAACTCTGCTCTGATTGAGAAACGGGCCTCGGCAGGGGACCAGTAGGAGGCCAGTAGGCCGCGCGCTGCCCAGTAAGGCGGTGCCCCGCGCAGAGGGCGCTTGGGCTGCGGGATGCGTCCACGGGGAGCGCTCCTGCGCAGAAGCCGGGCAGGGCTGTCCGTCAGCCGAGGCACGGGGGTGCGGGTTGCGGAGGCCACACCCGGGGACAGGCCCCACAGATGCCCACGCCCCAGAGCCTGCCCGCCCTGATGGGACGCTGCGCCCCAGGGCGTCCGCCCCGCAGACGCACAGCCGCCTGCACGTGGCCTCCGGGGTACCTCTGCAGCGGCCTCGGGAACTGCCCCAGAATCTGGTGGCCGCCCAGGGCCCGTCAGAAGACCTGCACCAAGGCGGCCCCCTGGATCTGGCGCAGGGCCCCGTGGGTGCCTGCTGGGCAGTGCCCTGGGGCAGGGGGACGTCGAATGCCGACAGCACCGGGCCACGGTGCTGCCGCCCAGAATCACAGCCACAAAAGCGCCTTCGACAGCTGTGAGCGATGCCCGCCGTTCTCCAGGAGCCTTCCAGCCGACGCCGGTCAGTCGTGCGGTCTCAGGCTCCTGCCTCGCTCCTGCTCAGATGCGGATCCCGCCGCCCCGCCAGCTCCGGACAGAGGGTCTGCAGTGGAAGCGAGCGCGTGCAGGCCAGAGCGCCCAGCCAGCCACGCGGGAGCCGGCACTGCCCCCGGACACGCTCTGGACACGCTCTGCAGGGTTCGTGGGCAGTGCTGGCGGAGCCCGCTGCTGTGGCCAGCCCTTGTCCGGGTGTAAGGACGAGGACTGGCCCCGACGGGAGAGGAAGCCCCAGCAGCTGCCCCAGGGAGGCGGGTCCCCAGGAGGAGGCGCGGGCAGGGTGCCCCGTCCCGCCCTGGGGCCCGCAGGCGACTGAGCAAGGGCTCGGCCCGAGCGAGCCTGCGAACGCCTGACTGCTGCGAAGCCCCCGGTCACTGAGCCCCTGGGCTCCCCGCTGGACGCCTGGCGCAGACCCAGGAGCAGGGCCCCCCACCCCCGCTTCCCCGCGAACCACTGTCCGTCCAACGAGTGCCTGCTGGGGCGCCTGCTGTGTGAGGGGCACTGTGCTAAGGGTGGGGCCGGGGTGCCCACGGCCCAGCCCCACTCTGGAAGGAGCAAGGCGAGAAAATTGTGTCCAGCTGGGGCAGGGGCTGCCCTGCCTGCCGACCCCACAACATTCCCAGAAGAGGTGGCATTTGCAGTGGAGCAAAGAACCATCCGGTCTAAACCAAATGAACCCCAGAAACCGGGCTGCGGAATCGAGGCTTCCAGAGGGCAGGCGGCATGGAGACAGAGCGGGGGGTGCAGCGGGTGGGGGGCCACGGGGGCCTCGGTGCCAGGGTGGGCGGTGCCCTCGGTCTGAAGAGCAGGGACCTGTAGCCCCAGATCACGCGTGCTGCTGTGAGCTGTTACCTCAGTGAGTGACCGTCCATCCTGGACACACGGCGTCTGCACGAGACCTCGGAGCGACACCCGGCTGTCTGCGTGCAGGACGCGGAGCCCGATCCGGGGCGCACCCAGCTGCGGAGCCACCTGGCAAGAAATCAGGGCGTCCAGTGTCCGGCACCGCACGGGGCAGCCCCGCCAGGCTCCAGGAGGACCACGAGGGGCGAGATGACCTGGGGGCTCCGGGGACTCCATCTTCTCCACTGGAGGGTAACACTGATCCGCCGATCCTGGGGCGCCATGGGGCCCGCAGAAGGAGGGGGATGGCCCATGGGGGGGGTCCCACAGCAGGAGGGGGGCGGCCCGCAGAGGGGGGCCCGCAGCGGGAGGGGGCGGCCCTGGGGGGGCGGCAGACCCAGCCACAGGCAGAGCCGGCGCTGCCGGACAGCGAGGCCACAGCAGGCCTGGTCAAGCGCAGAGCTGCCTGGGGCCTGCCCGCGGCTGACCACAGCAGGCGCTGCCCCGGTGAGCCCTGGACGCACGTGCTGGCGCCAGCAGGTGCCGCAGCCTGGGGGTCCCGTCTGACTCCGCGGGTCTTCTGTACGGGCCGGTTGTAAATGAAATAAAAATTCCTCTTGCTTCCTTCAGATTGGACTTGATTAAATATTCCGCTGATAAAGGGTAAGCAAATGTCAGCTCCGATATCATAAAAAGAGAAATGAGAGTCCGTACAAGCAGCACAGCAAACAATCCATTTTCATCCTTTATTAGAAACACGCGTCGCTAACGACTACATTACACTGCGCGGAGCCGAGCGGGACCGGGACATCTTCATCCGCGGCCTCGCGCGCTGGTATTTGGACAGATGTTTCACTCCCTCTTCCGGGAGGCCAGAGCTGCGGCCAGCTCGGCCGCGGGCAGGAGGAGGCCGCGCG
>NW_004567112.1:528580-532501 GCF_000260355.1 Condylura cristata | reverse complement strand
AGACCACGCCTGGCGAGGGCGCGAAGGCCACGCCGGGGACGCCCGGGGCAGTCTGCACGCCGCGGGGCCCAGGGGCAGCCACCGTCCTCTGAACACCGAGCATAAGTCCGAGGGGACGGCGGCCAGCTGTGGCCAGCGCTGTGCTGGGCGGGTGGGAGTGCGGGGGCCTGTGCTGGTGTCAGCGCAGCCTGGGGTGGTGAGCAGGCAGCTGGGCGCTGGCCGGACGGCAGGGGCCCTGTCACTGCTGACCCTTCAGTCCCCATTCAAGGACAATCAAGTGAAAATCTTCCATGACGAAAATGAGCCTCGACGAATGCCGGACCTCTCGATGAACAGCGTCCGTCAAGCACAACTTCAGGTCACCCCCGGGGGGTGCCCTCCGAGACCCCCGGGCACACCTGGGCCCGCCGTCTAGTCTGTTCTTGCCCGACACGCAGACCCGCCGCCCAGCCTCAGTGATGAGTCAGGCACAGGAAGAGACTCACCGCAGCGAGTGACGGGTGGAACAGCACCCCCAAAGCACGCGAGCGTGGTGTCTCTAGCGCCGTCCCGAATATCGCCGTGTCCACGTTTCCAGACCCCGGCTGACTCTGGGGCCCTGGGGCTGCAGGCAGAAGGCTGTGTGAGCGGCTCCTGTGCCAGCGACGGAGGCGACCCCCCGGCGAGTCCGCCAGCCGACACCAGAGGAGAACGAAAGAGGCCCCATGAGTTGGGGCAGACACGGGGCGCTGGGCAGGGCCAGCTTGGGCAGAGGCCTCCTCCCAGGCACCCTGGGGACGGAGTCCCACCACAGAGCCCAGTAGAGCAGAAAATTCCAGCTGCTGGGATTAGGTGCCTGCAGAAGTGGCCTTTTAGGAATGTGAGTCAAAAGGTTTTCTCTTCGGTTTAAAAATTTGGAGTAAGGAAGAGAGGCCCTGACAGGAAGGCTGGAGACACGTGGAAGCACGCGGCGGGGACCAGTGGTCGCTGTCACGACCGACGGGCAAGTGTGAGCAAAGACAGAGTTAAAGTGGCCGTGGTAATACCGCAGCCGCAGGCCACGTCCAAGTCTGTCCTCAGATACCTGCATTGTTCTGGAAAGAGCTGAGAAACTACCTTGAGGTCTCCTTAAGCTTCACATGCACGCCGAGTCGTCAAGAATAGCCATTAATCGAGTCAAATTTAAGCGTCCAACTTCAAAGTCACTGGAGATGGGGAAATGGGATAAGAAAACTAACCCTACAAAAACTAAATCATTTTTTTTAATAGCAAGAAGGAAGCTAGCAGCACTAAAGTGAGACAAATAGAAATCAGAACACAATGGTATGAATGACTCAAGCATATGGTGATAAAAATAAATGTGCTTTGGCTTAAATCCCCAATTAAAATGCAGAGATAAATTTTTAAGCTAGATATTGATACTGCTACAAGAGACAAATCTGCAACATTAGAATATGAGAACCAAGTTAGGCTTTGAAAACCAAATGATGAAAAAATATAGCTGGGAAATTAACCTTAATCTAGACCGCCTGCGAGAGAGAGAACAGAAAGACACTAGATACTGAAAAATGTTGAATTTACCAAGAAGACACGGACGTTCTGAAATTCTAAATACAAGGTGAAGGACCCTCACGAGTCTCGAGAAAAGCCAGCGACGGCCCTCCCCTGGCAGGCACACGCCGTCCTCGCGTCCTGGCACCTGCTCTTCGATCCCGACACTGCCAGGCCAAGTGGCCAGAACTCGCGTGCAGACGGAGAGGACTTGAGGCCACAGATGACAGGTTCGATTATTCTCATGTACGGAGCCCTGCACCCGCAAGTGTGATCGTCTCAAACAGCAGTTTTAAAGGGGTCCACACACGAGGCTATAAGTCAAACGCAGCAAATCGTTAAGGAAGGAATCACAGCGATGTTCACGCGGATCCTAGAAACACCAGTAGCAGCACACACGCCGTCAGCCGGCACCCCGACAGCGGACAACAAGTCATGTTTGTAAGTTCGCAAACATTTTGAAAAGGACGTTGACCGTGAAAGAAACCATAATAGAAATGGTTTGAAAACTGCAACAAGGCTGTGCAGAAGCAGTAAGGTGAGGAAACTATTTACATTCTTACGTGAAAAAGAAAAATAAAGGGGAGCTCTGTAAAAGAAAGGCACAAAAGGGTAGCCAAACATAACCGAATGCCAAAGCCAATTTTTTGCTAAGCCAATAAAATAGACATTGGCGATGTATTTCAGCAAAAAGACACAACTAGGGTTAGAAACAAAACAGGACCAAACAACAGGCCCAAAATCTGTTTCAGAGTTATTTTTTTAACATCATGAATAACTTTATGTCCCTAAACTTGAGAATTTAAATAAAACGTGAATATTTCTAGAAAAAAATATCCTTAACTAAAATTTGACTCGAGAATAAACAGTCTGACCTCTAGAGACTGAGGCAGTTTTAAAATATTCCCCAAAAGGCAACACCAGGCCCAGCTGGTTCTCTAATGAATTTGACCAAAGTTCCAAAGAAGAGACCATTCTTAGAGGAGTCACCCCATAGAATACTTTGACATCAAAGTGCTTTATGTCATTTTTATAATTAATATTCCAAGCACAATTAGGAAAGTGTGGATAATGAACTCCCATAGACTCAATTCCCACACAGATGTACTTGTACAAAATGTACTTGTAAAGGATCACACAATAAACCATCTAGAAAATAGCACAGGAGAGCACCTTGATGAATTTGAATTAGAGACTTTTAAAACAGGGGACAGACAACTCTCAACCAAATCAAAACATTACAATTGAAAATGTATGTGCACTGAAATAGCATCAACTGAGAAAGCAAGCTAGGGATCTGACAAAGTTTTCATATCTAGACTATAAAAGAATTACTGTTAATGGAAAAAGGAAGAATGAGCTATAAACCTAAAGGGATAGTTTACAATAGCCAAATCATCATTAAATACAGAAAAAGGTTCTTATCTGTACTCACAAGATGCACATTAAAAGCCAATAGCCTGCACAAGACTGGTTAAAATGTACCAAAATGGTTAAAATGTACAAGACTGACAATACCAAATGTTGGCAAGAATGTGGAGCAACCGGAACTCTGATACACTGGCAGTCAGAGGGTAAACTGGAAACTATTTGCCGTAATCTGTTGATAATGGACACTATGGCCCAAATACCTCATTCTGGCAGCTTCCCAACACAACAGTTACGGAGACACCATAAACATGCCCGCAGATGTTCATAGCAGCATTGCCAGGGAACACAAAGCCTTATCCAGGAGCAAACCAGAGACCTGCTAAGCCCTGTAACATCAGCAGGCTACAGCTAGCTACAATGAACACTCCAGCATGCAAACATGAGAACACTGCAGCTCAGCAAAGCCACCGTATTTTGCAGAAATTGGAGGTGCAAAAAGATCTGAAAGGGGGCTCTGTGTCATGGTTATTCACAGAGTTCAGCTTACCTGGAGACAGACGTGGCTCTCACTGGCAACAACCAGAAGCCTGTGGCCAGACAGTGCACCAGGGAAGACCTCAGATGGGCTGGCAGCAGTGGGAACTGGTGCAACCACTTTGGAAACAATCTGGCAGGTTCTGGCAAAGCCACACGTTTGCCTGGAGCTGCAGGAGCAATGTTAGGGGCACATCCCAGTGCAGTCGCTGCAGATCGACAAGAACGCCCAAGGGCTTTCCCTTCGCAGGAAAGGGTATTCAAACCTCCTCCAGCGCAACTCCGGGTCCTCGGGCAGGACTGGGGTAAATAAACGTGGCTATATTCACTCCTAGGAATATCGTATGTGGCACTGAAAATGAACGACCTACTTGAGAGCTACATCGAAGAAAATGGATGAAAATCATAATTTGACTGAAAACATGTGCCTGGCTGAAGATCACAGCTGCCCCTGGGGGCGGGGGAGGGGCGCTCGCGCCGTCGCCC
>NW_004567112.1:526081-527920 GCF_000260355.1 Condylura cristata | reverse complement strand
CGCATGCGCACACCGCCGCCCGCAGGTGCAGGCACTTACGCATGCGCACACCGCCGCCCGCAGGTGCAGGCCCTTATGCACGTGCACACTGCTGCACCCGCGCTCCCGAGCGCCCCCTGCAGGGCCCTCTGCGGAGTCCACAGCGGCCGGCGGCCACAGCCCCAGCGTCCCCGTACGCAGACCCCTGGCTGGCGGCCCTGAGCGGCTGCCTCGGAGTCTTCACGTGTGCTCAGCCGGCTCTGAGGGCGGGGTACAGCGCAAGTTCTCAGCTCTGGCCGCCCTCTGGCCGCGCGGACCACGCAGCTGGGAGCCGTGCAGCGGGCGGCCGGGCAGCCCGAGGGGCACCGCGCAGCTGTGGCCCTGAGCAGCAGGGTCAGACCCGAGAGATGCAGCATTGCTGGCTCTGCCAGGAGGCGCCCGCGGCCGCTGGGACGTCCTGCGTGCCGGGTCTCCGCCGGCCCAACCTGGCCACGCAGCCCCTGCTGCTCCTCAGCGCCCCCCAGCTGGGGTCTCCGTTTGACAGTCGACTGTTCCCTTAAAAGCGGGTTCGAGCGCGGCACTAAGAAGCTAAAGCCGCTGCAGCACGAGCTCGATCCCCACCTGCCCGGGTAGTGACCACAGGGCAGCGGACCTCTCCTGATCTGCCCGCTGCTCCCCTCAGCAGTGGACTTCGTCCATCTGCCCGTTCTGCTCCCCGTTCTGTCTCTGGTGAAGCCTCTCACGGCCCCTGAACCTCTGGCCTGTACCCCAGCTCTGTGTGCACAAATAAATAAATCTTAAAAAAACAAAAACCCTCCCATCATGTGGCCACCACCACTGAAAGGCGCCGCCGCCCGCGCCCATGACCCTGAACTTCAGCCCACCCACTTACTGCAAACGCCCCTCTCTTCGGGGGCCACGCATCACCTAAGGTCAACTTCCGCAGGCTCTGGCACATCCCTAGGCATCTTCAAGCGAGGCGTTCAGAGAAGGAGGTGGACATTTTTTGCCACAAAAACACAGGGCGGCTGGACAGCAGTCCCCGTGGCCTGCCTGGCCCTTCAGTCAAACGGGAAACCTTCCCAGACTCAGGGCTGCCAAGCCAAAGTCGGCGCCCCGATTGCTCAGACGTGTTTGCTACACAGACGTGGGCACCGTCGACGCAGACAGGCGCACACGAGCCAGCGCCCCGGACTGCGAGGTGGCAGGTGGCAGCCAGCGTCCCCACTCAGGGCTGAGGGAGGGGGACGCCAAGCCTGGGGTCGTGACACGCACGACTCTGCTTTCTTGCAAATGATCGTTTCAAAGAATGAACTCGGACCCTCAGGGCGGGGACTGCGGCCCTCAGGCCTGGGGGGGTGGACATTACCCCTCTGGGCGTCAGGCTGGCCCTGCCGGCTGGGCTCTCCTGTGCGCCACCCTCAGGGCAGCCCGCAGACGGCGCCTACCAGCGCATCCCTCGGCTGGGAGCCAGTGGAGCCAGTGACGCTTCGGGGCATCCCGGAAGGGGCCCCGCGGTGCTGTCCCGGCGGCCGAGCTGAGGGTTTGGACGTCCGGTCCGCCCCCTTCCGCGGCTTCCCGCTCAGGTGGCTGCGGCGGCACGAGCTGGCCTGGGTGTCGCCCCGGGCTGTGTCACCTGTGTGACAGCCCAGGTGCGGCCCTGCTGCCTCGGGCCTGCAGCGTCCACAGCGGAGTCTCGGCGTCTTCCTGTCTGAAGGCTCCGGAGTAGCTTCCGTTCTGGGGAAACACGTTCCCACGACCGCTGTTGCAGGGGTGAGGCCTGCCCCGGCAGTGCTTCTGCAGCTGGGCTGTGGCTCCCCCAGGTCCCCGCACCCCCGTGCTCCAGGGGGTGCAGTGCCC
>NW_004567112.1:523384-524626 GCF_000260355.1 Condylura cristata | reverse complement strand
CCCCGGCCACGCAGCCCGGGAGGCGGCAGAGCCGGTGCCGAGAAGCGGAGCCCGGCAGGCGCCGCATCGCTGCCCCCCGACCAGAGAAGGCATTTCCATGTAAATTCTGAGCAGCTGCGCCCCTGTGTTTCTTTTCTCGAGCAAATCACACGTCGCCTCAGACGTCTGGCACCGCGCCGCCCGCGCACCGTCTCCTGCCCGCGCCGCTGGGCTGGGCGCCTGTCCCTCTGCTTCCACCCAGCTCACTGAGGAGGGGCAGGAGCCCCAGGAGGTGGGAGATGGGCGGGTCTGGCCATGTGACCATCCTCATGTCACCCACCAGGGGCCAGGGCAGGCTGCCTGAGCAGCAGGCCCCGCCTCCCGGCAGCCTCAGCCCCTCCCCCCCAGGCTTGTCCCCTCCTGGCCAGCTGTCCTCCAGGACAGCCAGCACAGCCGTCCCTTCAGGAGGCTGCAGCCCTGGGGGGGGGCTGTATTTTGGGTGCAGGGGTGCAGCTATCACCCCAAGGAGTCATACTCAGGTGAGCAGGGAAGGAGAGGCCCCAGGCAGCGCTGCCAGGCGCCGGAGGGACGTCCTGCAGACCTGCGGTCTTCTCTCCCCAAGTTTCTTGGCGCTGTCATTCTGTGACATCATTTAAGTCCCAGGCGAGCCTCCCTGTGACACTGGGGCCACAAACACCCCGGGGTCGCCAAGGTCAGGTAGCTCACAGCTGCCCGGAGCAGCGGTCAGCGCCTCCCAGCTGCGCCTGCGCGGAGAGCGAGTCCCAGCTGCCCGGCGGGGCTCCTCCCCCCAGGGTCCGGCAGGGCCCGTCCCTGGAAGGTTCCCGGAGCACAGGCACAGCCGCCCTCAGTCAAGCCCCTGGAGGAGGAGACTGGGGTGAGGCTGGGGTGTCAGCCTGGGGGGTTGAGCCTGGCCGTTTGGGGGTTGACCCCGGCCCCCGGCATGGCTCTTGCAGGGCGGCCCGGGCCCCGCGCTCTTCCCGGCTCCCGCGATAACCAGCGTCCAACGGCCGCTGACGCACTTTCCATTATCGCGTCTGCACTGGGCGGCCGGCTGTGCCAGCGGGCAGCGCTGTGGCGGCCGGGCGAGGGCGCCTCTCTCCGGGACTCCACACCCCCCTGGGGCCTCAAAGCCGAGTCCGCAGTGACATGCAGACGCAGACAGGGAGCCCCGGCCCGCAGGGAGGCCGCTGCCCTGCCCAGCCACTCGGACGCGACCACCGACAGCCTCGGCGGGGCGCGGCA
>NW_004567112.1:519456-521374 GCF_000260355.1 Condylura cristata | reverse complement strand
GGCCCGTGGACCGGCCGCCCCCTTGGGGGGTTCCTGCCAGAGGAGCGTCTCTGCCCTGCCGTAGGAAGAGCCAGGAAGCGGGCGCTGGGTGAAGCTTGCCCGTGTGCCTAAGACGAGACCGACGATGCCGTGGGTCTCTTCCTTTTGAAAGGCGCCCAACAGCCGACGTGACAGTGGCAGTCGATGAAACAAAAGATAAAACCCCTAAAAGCCAGGCGGCGGAGGGGGGCACCAGCTCCCGAGCCCAGGCCCGCCCCGCTGACTCCGAGCAGCGGCTCCCAGGGCTTCCGGAGGCTCTGCGAGAGTCCTCCGGCCGCCCCCGCCCAGAAGCCGGGCAGCCTCACGTCCAGGCTGCTGGGGTTCTCGCCGGGCTGCGGAGGGAGCGGTCGGCAGGCACACGGCTGGCATTTCAGATCAGGAGGGGACTTCGGGGTCCGAGCGGACGCCCGGGCCTCGGCACTGGAAAGGAAGCGCAGAAAGGAAGAATAACATTGGTTTCTCCCCTGAAGGTGGAAAACAATACATTTTTTATAGACACTCCGTTTCTATTGTTTGTGAGGAATTTCCAGGCTCAAGAAGGAATCTTACGTTTTTCTTTTCCCCTTTAAATATAAGATTAGCCCTTTAAAGGAGCGGGCGCAGTCATCGTTGATGACAGGAAGCGGCCTCTGTCTCGGCTTCAACTCAGTTTCTGAAAACTACACAAACACGTGCATATTAAGTGCGGGGCTTCTGGGAATGCCGGTGGATCAAATGCATCACGAGATGCTAATAATTATGTCACCTCTCATTTCACCCATCCCAGAAAATGAATTTCCCTGGTCTTGTTTTTCTGTGTGTGTGTGTTTTATTTGCTCAAATAGTTCTCTTACCAGTAATTTGAAATAAATGCTCACGGCTTTTGCCCAAAATCTCTCAAATGCTCATTGTAGCCATCATCCCTCAGGCAGTCGGAAGCCAGACAGTGAAACACACGGACCAAGTTTGTCTGCATTTACCCTTTGCAGACCAGAACTTCCGCGCAGCTGCAGCAGGGCAGGGGGTCCCGCCGTCTGTAGACGCCCCTGCTGCTGAAGCCTCTTGCTCTCGACGCCCGGCTGGGGACAGGAGCGTTTCTTCAGGGCAGAACTGTGGGCCGAGGCACGCTGCCCAGAGCAAGTCCGGCCCGGGAAGGTTTAGCGACACGGAGAAGCGCCGAGGGCCGCGGGCAGCCCGGGGCAGCGCGTGCCGCACTGGCTGCGAGGACAGCTGGGCCCGAGTGCGCGCGGCCTCGAGCGCCCACCACCAGGAGCCGACGGCCCCGCGGGGCTCCGCCGTCCTCGAACGCGGCTTGGGGGCAAGATGCCTCCTGGCCGCTGACGCTTCTCACGTTTGAATCAGCAAGGCCAGGCTCGGCCTCGCGACCGGGTGCCCCGATTATCTCCCAAGAGGAGAAGGGGGGCCACTCGGGGTTCAAGGGCTTTCTAGTGACCCCGCCGTGGCCGCCCACCCTCGGCGCTGGGCAGCCCTGCTGGGTGCAGGGCAGGCGCTGCGCCCCGAGGCAGTCACACCCCAGGCAACGTGGCTCGCCCGGGCCCCCCAGGCGCCGCCTCCGCTGGGGCCCAGAAGTACAGGTGCACCCCAGCCTCAGGGAGAGCTGGGCCTGCCCGCCCGGGCCCTGCGCCCGCCCCAAGCCGGCTGGCTCAATAGCAGGGTGCTGGTTGGACACACGTGGTCTCTGATAGTGCGTGTCTTCCGGATCTCGCAGCCTCTGCGGCCGCCCCGGCTCCCTCAGACCGCTCCCCAGGCGACCCGCCCGCCCCACCGCTGTCCCACAGAAGTGGGGTGCCCGTTCGGGGCCTCGTTTCCAGGGACGGCGCCGGTGGCGCTGCCAGCCGTCTGCACAGGCCTCCCGACCCCGCGGTGCGGCCCCCGCGTG
>NW_004567112.1:517494-519253 GCF_000260355.1 Condylura cristata | reverse complement strand
CACGTGGCCCGGGCGGCCTGCCAGGGCTCCCCAGGAGAGGCCGGCGCCGAGGAAGACGGGCGGCCTCGCCCGTCCTGAGCGAGCCCTTCGCCCCTTTCCCCTTTCCCGAGAAAGCCGCTGCCTGGGGACTGGTCTCCGGGGCCCCAGGGGCAGCTCCCGGGCCCCTTGGACGCTGCTGCCCAAGGCCCGCATAGCGCGGCAGCGGGCTGCTTCCTTCCAGCGTGCGGTGGGAGGCGCGGGCGTGTCGGGAGATAATGCCTGAATTTCTTCCTGAAATCAAATTCCTCCTTAAGCATTTGGGCCAGGAAACCACGGAGGGGGGAGAGGGAAACCCAACAAAGCAGAGAGGAGGTGGCCCGGCCTGTTCCCGGAGGGCTGTGACGGCCCCTCCCTCCCTCCCGGCGCATTTCCCTTGAATTCTCCGGGCTGGGGCATCCTGTGCCAGGCCCCCGGGGGCAGCGGCTGCGGCGGGAGCTGGAGGCCCGGCCCCCGGCCGGCCGCGGCACCCGAGAGCTGGCGCCCAGATCCCCTGCCCGTTGTTGACGGTATATTCCAATAGTGTAATATTAAACAAAAACAGCGCGCCGCGCGGGTGATTGATGGCTGCGCCGGCACAAGGTCACCTCCTAGGGACAGGCTGGGCGCAGCGGAGGCTTCTGACTCGCACACTTAACACTATATCCGCATTGTATGAATGTCACCAGCAATCCAGTGATTTATTGCTTGGAAGGCTCTGTTCAATTTTTTCTGCCTGACCAAATTGCACATTTTCTGGAAAAAAGAAGCAAAAATATTTCAGCCCGCGGATTCCCTCCAGTCCTCACTGCCCGCCAGGCCCCGGGATCTGCGGGCGCCCTGGTCGTCAAGCCCGCCCCTCTCCCCCGTCCCCTTCTGCGGGATAGTTGGCAAAAATGATTATTGCACTAATGAAAAGGTACAGCAGGAGATTAAGGGCTTTTTAATCAGATTTTGGTAACATCTGTGGGCCACGAGTAAGGGCAGCTGTATGCTCTGTTTCTTAATTTTAGCTAGATTTACTTTGGATCTACAATGGCTAGCCTCGGGGAGAGCCGAGCGGGGTGGCCGGGGAGGGTCCCTGGACAAAGGGACCCAACCAAAGCTGCTTCGGAGCGGCGTCTCTCTCCGGGCCAGGCAGCGTTTCCCGAAGAAACGGTTCCGCCGTTCCAACGGCCAGGGCCCGGGGCGGGGCCTGCCCTCCGCGGGCGGGGAGGGTCTCCCGCCCAAGGCCCCTTCCGAGGCTTCGAGGCTTCTTTCTCCCTCCCAGCTCACGCGCCGGAAATATGGGTGACACGGTGAGGCCCGGCCGGCGGCGCCGACCTGGCTTCCCGGACCCGCGTGGCCTGGGGCCCGTCTGCCCTCCGCAGAAGCCAACAGCCTGCTCGGGCTGGGCGCCGTCCGCGGCCCCGGGCTCTGTCTGCTTTGAGCCGGGGAAGGGGCGTGGGGTGGGGGGGGGAGTGCGGGCGAGTCCATTTTTCCGGCTGAAGGAAGATTCTCAGCAGAACAGCCGGAAGCCCGAACGAGCCTGCTTTTACCCTGCACGTCGAACCCAGCGTCTGACTCAGGTTTTCGAGGGGCCGGTGGCGTTTCTCAAATCTAGAAATGACGAATCAAGACCCGCTTCACGGGGACCGGCCCAGGCCGCGGTCTCTCAAGCCAAGGCCGCCCCCGCACCCCCTGCGGGCAGCCGCCGCCCCCAGGGGCGCAGCCCGCGTCCAGTTCCGTCCCTGCACCCCCGCCC
>NW_004567112.1:516831-517394 GCF_000260355.1 Condylura cristata | reverse complement strand
CGTGGCGTGGGGGACTCGCGCCGGCCTGCGCGTTGCCAGGGGGCGAGGCTGCTGGCTGCTCCTCTGTCTCGTGCCGGGAAGAGCAGGGCGACCCCCAGGCGGGCCCCAGACGGGCCCGAGGGCACCCCTGCCGCACCCCTGGGGAGCTGGGCCCTCCCCGGAGACACAGGGGACAGCAGCCTCGGCCGGGAAGCGCTCCCGGGCGCGCAGAAGGAGCCGCCTCCGGAAACTCCGAGGGACGCAGGAAGCGCCTGGACACGCTCTGACTCCCGGCAGAGCGGCCCGGCGGCCCACAGGGCTGGCCAAAGCGGCCTCCGGCGCCTGGCTAGTCACGGCCTCCGGGCCGTCCACACTCCCCGGCTCGGGCTGGGCTTGGCGCCCACCCTGCCCCCTCCCTCTGCGCCTGCCTGACGGTGACCGGTGACCGCCGTCTCCGCGGGCTGCTGGGCTCAGGCTGCCCGGCCTCGCGGCCCTGTGAGCCCTGAGGGCACACGCTGATGCCGGGCGCACCACACACTGGCAGTGCCAGCCCCTCACCCTGCTCTCCGCGGGAGGGAACCGAC
>NW_004567112.1:513187-514840 GCF_000260355.1 Condylura cristata | reverse complement strand
CGGGGCGCGGCGCAGGCGGCTTGCGATTGGCCGTTGCCGGGACACCGTTCCTAGAAGCCCCGGCAGAGTCTAAGAATAACGGCGTCCACGCAGACCCTGCGGCTGCCCGGGGGCGGGTGGTATTTTGGGATCCCGGTGGCACAGCCTGTGCGGGCGGGCGACGGGCTGCGTGCGCTCCGAGCGCGGCCCCACCCGGTGTTAAGACGTGCCAGGGGCGCCGCCGCCGAGACAGACGCAGGCAAACACGCGACAGCAACAAACTGGGAACAACTTTGCGGCAACATGAGGCAGCCGCGAGAGCTGAATTGTCTGAGATGATCTTGGAGCTTGTCCCAGAAGCCAGTTGCTAAGTAATCATGTAATTCCTCATTTCCATTGAATTCTGTGAGGTTCCTCATTGGGAGAAGGGGGGGATCACAGCTTCAGTCATTTAAATGAAAACGTGTCTAAGGTTGTGCTGTGACAACATTCTGTACTTCTCAGCCAGCCACATCTTGAAGGAATATGTCAGTGTTTCAGAAATCTGCCTGGGTGCTCCAGAGAAAGTCCGCGCTTTTTTAATTGCAAGGTTTATGTCACTCGGTGAAGGTTTAATGTAATGAAACATTTCACTGGACCTTGTGCTGGATGTAAAATAAAATTATTCATTGAAAATCAGACCGTGGGCCACCTACTGTTTTTTTAACAAATGGTTGAACTATCACGGGGTTATGGAACTTAACATGTAAATTGCAGTGGAACTTATAATTTCTGATTCAAATCCCTAAAGACTGCTATTTAAGTCAAATATATGAGTGAAATTTTGCTTCTGTCATAATAATGCAGTGAAATGGTCAGATATCTGAACAGATCTAGAGCAATTATTAACCCAATAATAATGTATTTTTAGTTATTTAATCAAAGGTGTAAAAATTATTAATGTCAAGCTCTTCTTATAAAAATGGAGCTTTACACACCAGCATTTAATTTCAGGGGTGACGATGCTGGATCTCCCCCGTGGGGGAGTTTCCCCAACGCCCAGCAGAGACGGGAGAGATGGCCGCTCCCCTGCAGGCCGGACGCCCGCCAGCAGGAAGCGGGGGCTCTCCCCAGAGTGGCCGGCACACGTACGCGCCCGACACCGGTCAGCCTGCCGCCTGCCCACGTCACCTCTGGGCTCGCACAAAGCCCACGACGCCCTCGTGCGCCCGGCCACTCCAGGCGCGGCCGAGTGTCCCCCGCACCGCCATGGCCGCCATCTTCCGTGTCTGCTGGAGGAGACCAGGAGGACACCGCCTGTGGTCAGCACGAGCGCGCCCTCACCCTCGGCGCCAGGTCCGGACACCCCACCAGCAGGCGGAAAGCGGCATCCGAGCAGCTGCTGCGGCCGGCGGCTACCCCGCTGTCGACGCATGCCTGGCCCTCCTGGGACCCCTGGGCCGCCTAACGAGCCGAAGGGCAGCACCCAGATACTCGGGGTGCTCCAGCCCAGGAGTAGGGCGGCAAGAGGCGGCCCCTGTGGCCCGCGCAGGACGGCCCTCCCCGCCTGGGCCCCCCCGCGGATGCCTGCCGTCGCCCCGTCTTCCGGTCTGTTCCCTCAGTGACCACTACTCAGCGCCGTCCGCCCCGGGGACTCGGGTCTGGAACTGCGCCCCGTTCTCGCAGGAGCAGCGC
>NW_004567112.1:509101-511402 GCF_000260355.1 Condylura cristata | reverse complement strand
GGGCCCCCAAACATTCCACCTGCCTCTCCGTCCCCACGGTCTTTAACCTCCACAGGGCGGGTACCCCAAGCTTGGAACGATGGACCCCATTAGCAAAGAGTTTTACCTCCAGGCAATTTCCTTATCTGGCCCCTGGTACCATTCACTAAGCGCCAGGCCAGCGGCTCGCCACGCGCCACCAGCTGTCACACCAGCTGTGTCCCTGCCAAGCCCCCGCGGTGGCCCCGGGCGCGCACAGGGAGACCCTGGGGTGGGGGCCGCGGGCCCAGGCGCCAGGGCGGCCCCGCGCCGCTGCGGAGAGGCTCCCGTGAGCGCTCGCCTCGGGTCCCCGCTCTGCAGCGGGAGCCCCCCGCGCCAGCCCCTGGGCGCCTTCCCAGCCCCGCCCACTTCGGAAGCCTCCGCTGTCCCTGTGCCGCTGGCCGGTTGCACCCCGAAACCTACCCAGCGTCCGGCTGCACGCCAGCCTGTCCTGCCCCAGCGGGCGCCGCGCCGGCAGACGCGGGGGGCAGGCTGCAGCCCTGGGCAGGGGCCCAGCGGCCCCTCCCGAGGAGGCAGAGGGTGGCCGGGCGCGCCTGACCGCTCGGTCCTGGAGAGGCAGGGCCCGTCACTGTCCAGCGCCTGGCCGACGCTCCGCCCAGACGGGCCGCCGAAGGAAGGAGGACACTGGAGAGAACCTGAGCATCCCACCGCTTCCTGGAGACGGATGACCCACGGTTTCACGTGAAATGTCAGGAGAACTCCCTGGGTGAAAGAAGTTGTTTGCTTTGAATAATCCAGAGTTTTACAACTTATTTGGCCATGAGACATTTATTCATATGGCAGCAGGGCGAGCAGCTCCCCTCGCCAAGCCTTTCAAGTCCGCTGGCCTCGTCTCGCGCGCGCTCATCAGCAAATCCCTCCGGCTCCACATTCAAGATGTACACAGAGCCGAGTCCCTTCTCACCCCCTCCCTGCGCCTCACCGTCCGGTCACCATCTGCCACCTGGACTGCTCCGTGCGCTCGTCGCCTCTCTGTCCCCACGCTTTCTCCTCACTAGCCCTCAGTCAGTCTTAGCCATGAAATAAACTGCCCCAAATCTAGTGTGTCTCCAAGTTGCTCAAGAGCCCGCAGGCCAAGGGTGGCCCTTGCCCTCATGGCCAGCCCGAGTGACCAGTGCGATCTGGGGCTCAGCTTGCACCAGACGGAACTAGTCAGACTGGCCCTCAGGGCCAGGGGCCCTGGGTGGTCCCCTCTGCTCCCTGGGTCAGTCACCTACTCTGGGTGCCCAGGGTGCCAGGGGCAGCAGACTAGGCCAGCCCCAAACTGTGCCCGCAGCAGCTGCAGGGACCACGGACCCCAAGGGGCAGCACAGACTCACTTCACAGGTGTCGACCCCACGGGGCGCAGGCTCTGGCTTGAAATGCCCCACAGCGAGGCCCCTGGGGTGTCTGCACCCAGACCCCCTGTCCACGCCCTCATGCAGCGCACTGCCGGCGCAGTTCCCTGAGCACCGCGCAGCTGCAACACCGGCCAGGTTCTCCAGAGAACCAGAGCCGACGAGGGGCGGCTCACGCCACTGGGGGTGGGCACGCGCCGTGCAAGGCCGAGGCCCCAGGGGCGAGCTGAGGTCGCTGCGCTGCCCGAAGGCCAGAGTCCGCGCTGCTGCAGGGACTTCAGTGCCCTGCCATTACGGGCGGGGGGAGGCCCGCCCACACTCGGTGACTGGCGAGCCGGTGGCCGCTCGGACGCCCGCAACGCCGGGGGTGTTGCCCAGACAGCAGGGTCCTCTGCCCAGCCACGCTGGCCTGAGAGGGCACTACGGCCCTGTCCATCACGTTCTCACTCCAGGGCCTCCAGGACCAGTCTCTCCGAGCAGGCGCGTCCGTCCCTGCTTGCTCCTCCCACGCCCCCGCGTCTCCTAGGGGAGCCCTCGTGGCGTGGCTGCGCACATCAGACTTTTTATGGTGAGGTCATCCCTACTTGGCTTGGCCGCAGCTGGCCTCTGTCCCCACCCTGAAGCTCGAGCCGGAGGGGTTTTGCGTCTGAGCCTCACGGCGGAGCGCGTGCTGACGTCCTGTGGAACGACTATGGGGCGGGTGACTTCGTGAGAGGGCGTCTGCCGCAAAGTCTCGCAAAACAACGCCAAGTGGAATGGAACGAATAAAGAGCTCCACATTGGGACACTTACCGGGCATTTTGCGAGAGTCCAGTGGGGCCTTTCGTGTCCTCACCCAGCACCTGGGAGCCCGAATCAAGTCGCCACAGCTTATGTCCAGCTCGGAGAGCTCAGGGTGAAGCAAGCCGCCTCCGACTCGCCGGCG
>NW_004567112.1:506239-507421 GCF_000260355.1 Condylura cristata | reverse complement strand
TTTCACCACATGATAAATACCTGGGAGCCGTGTTTATGGATAATGAATTACGAGCCTTCCACATTTACCTTAGTAACATTTTACAGGGGTTGTATTTTACTCCCAACTACCAATTATGTCATCATCCTGGCATTTACCTGGACGTAATGACACACAGCCAGCCCGTTCTCCTAACATAATTCATGGCTGAGGGTGTTTGTGAAGCACACGGCACTCCACCGCCACATAATGACTCGGATATCGCTATTAAATTTTACAGATTAAAGTTTAGTAAACCTTAAAAATCCGACGCTGGTTTCCGGGTACCTTGTTAATCCTGAAGGAAAAGATGAGCCGCTATTTAAATGTCAATAAACGAGGAACCCCGTAAAAAGCCGGCAACGAACCCCTCCTAGGTGGCTTCACCCCCATTACTGGGAGACAGACACCGCGCGCCCGCCCAGGCGGCCCCGTCACGCGGGGTGTTCCAGCGTGAGCTCGGACAGCGGAGGCAACCCCCCCCCCCCCCCGGCCGCACAGCCCAAACCCGCTCGTTAAACCCATGAAGAAACCACAACATTTCAATTCAGGTTTGAGGGGAAAAAACAAGAATTCAGATCTTTTTATAAGCTCGTGAGGTCACCAAATTTAAATGAAGCCTCTGCCCGTAAAGCGCACTAATAAAGCCCTGTAAGCGGAGGTTTCGTAAGAACGGCTGAAATGCATGGAATTCAGATTTTACTGTCAAACAGCTCAATTAAACAAATTGAATTTTTAAGCAACAAAAGGGAATTGAATCCAATTAGGAGCAGGGTCGCCCCGAAAGGTGGCCTTCACGAGCCGCCCCGCAGCCGGCCCGTCACCCCGCGCGGGGAGGCCGCCGCGGCACCAGGGACAAAGCGCTCACCGTCGCAACAGAGTTTTTGGCTCCCAATAAATCAGCTGTCACTTCATCACAGCCCGGCAGATAATGAGCAATAAAGTTTTCACACTCAGGGAATGAGGACGCAGCACAAGAAATACAGCCCGCACCGCCGAGTCTCGCGGTGCCCGCGTAGGGGAAGGCAGGGAAGGCCCGGCTGCCCCCGAGAAGCACAGAGCTCCAGGACAGGAGACAGCCGCCTCGGGGGTCACACGGCATGCGTCCGCGGCGTCGAGACGGTGCCAGGAGGCCGGCGGGCAGGGGCCGGCGGGCAGGGGCGG
>NW_004567112.1:503500-505537 GCF_000260355.1 Condylura cristata | reverse complement strand
GGCCGGGGGCACCTGGAAAGACACCGCAGCGTGACCGCCCACTCTGCTTTTCAGAGGCCAGCACCCGACATCCTCGCAGAAGGAAAACGCCACCGAGAGCCCAGCGAGCAGCCTTGGGGAGCAGCGGACACCGCGTCACCTGCTCCCCAGTGGAGACCAGGGCGGTGCCGGGAGGCCATGGCTCTGTCCAGCAGGACGGCCAGGCCCCGGTGCTGGGAGGAGGGACAGGTGTCCCCGAGGGCGTCCCGGCACCCAGCTCTTGGGGGGATGATGCAGGGGGAAATGATCACAGGCCACGAGCTGAAAGGCCAGTGAGCCGCCCTGGCGTTCTCCACCCAGTTCCACCTGGGTCCAGAATGCTAAGGCACACCCCGTCTTATTAATGTACGTAAGAATCCAACTGAGCAACCAATGGCGGCAATTTGCAATTGAAAGATCTTAACTAACACCACGTGTAACTGGGGAAAAAAAACCACACTGATATGTAAATAGATGCAAACACAGATTTCCTGGCTGTATCTCCTGCCTAGTTCCTGCAAGAGGCAGGTCGCTTAAAATCTCCATTTCTCAGTCATGTTCGCTCAAAGATGCGTGTTAATTATATGCCGACATTCATCTGACAATAACTGATAAGTTACACAATGTGACTACTCGTCGTCCGCGCAGCCCTTTTATTATCTTATGAAATTAGAGATTGAACATTGATTATGAGTGATAGGGGATTTCGTCCAATGGAGACGCTCGGGAGGAGTACATAAAACCGCCGGCTGCCTTTGGAATCGCTGCACGGCGGTGCGAAGCCATTAATTAGCAGAGACAAACACTCTGGGTGAAACTGTCGTGGCTGGACTTTTTCAGACCAGAGTGAATTATTTATTTCTACCCTCGGTGTGCCGCAGAGGGCGAGTGGAGTTTGTTTAGCGACAATAGTAGAAATATATTCGCTACAGGGCCGGCCTGGTCACCCGGCTTGTTAAGGCATGCTATTTGTAAGCAAATTTATATGAAAAGTATGCAATGTCTAATACTCAACTATCCAGCCGCAGAGTGAAGGGTGATTTCACAAACGTCCTGGAGCACTCCATCATCCCTTCATTTTAATGTCTTTATTTTATGATTTTGTTGATGAAATACTACTTACCCAGTGCTCAAAATTCCTTTTAGGCTGCAGGCACTGGCTAGTTGACATGGCACGCCATATTTTACAGCCATATATTTCAGCTCTCTCTGCCCAAGTTGGAGGACACAGTAGCCAAGATGGTTTTTCATCGTAGAAATATATTTTCATATTTATTTATTGATTTGACTAATGTATCTATTTTTCAATTCACATGCTTATGTTTCAATCCATTAAAGTGATTCATGGTCAAATAATATGTTATTGCAAGTACAAAGAGGAGATAAAAACCACTGCACATTTGCTGTAACACCAGAACAAAAATAATAAAAAAAAGCATTGCATGATTAAATATAGTTGTAATCCCCCAAAGATCAAAAACTAAAATGATGTTTTTAATTATTTTGCAAAAAGGCATAAAATAAAAGTTTTTTAGAAAAAAAAAGTAGGCTGCAATTACCTATGAAATAAGTTTCCCAGAAATAAATATTTTGTGGATGTTTCTTAACAAGATTAACTACTCAATACACACTTAGCATATGGCTGAAAATTAACAACAGAATAAAAACGGAAACAGGTTTCAACTATTCAGCAGAGACTGGACGGCCGGCTGACCGGGGCCGCGGGGACCCGCAGCCGGCAGCCCGGGGTGGCGCCGGGTCCCGCTCTTCCGCTGCCCGCGCTCCCCATGACTGGGCGCTGGCCAGCAGGCCCCTGGCACGCGCCCTGGCACCTCAGGTCCCACAGAGGCCACGGACATCGAGAAACCTCGAGAAACGGCCACTTCCGAAAAATCTCTGAAACCTCAAATTCTGACAACGGTTTCAAAACAGACAATGGCTTCCCACAGCGCCTCAGTCTCGGCTCTGGCTCCTCGTGCCAGCACGGCCTCGGCCTGCCGCATCCGGGCTCCAGGACAG
>NW_004567112.1:499608-503400 GCF_000260355.1 Condylura cristata | reverse complement strand
CGGCACCTGCCTGCTGCAGGGCGCGTCTGCTCTGGGCCGCTGCAGCGGGAACCCGCGTGTGCGCGCATACACGCGTGTGGTCCGAGTGCACGTGTGTGCGCGTGTGATGTGAGTACATGTGTGGCGCACGTGTGTGGCCCTCTGCGAGGTGCCGAAGCAGGAAGGTGGCCGGCAGGGCGCATGGAGACACTGGCGCCCGGCCGCTCGGACAGAGGCGGCGCCCCGGGGTCGCCCTGGGCCCCGGGCAGCGGGAGCACTGGCCCAGGAGGGACCAGGCGCCTGGGCGCACTCCCGCCCTGGAGCAGGACGGAGAGCGCACCCCTGGGCTGCAAGGAGGACAGGAGCAGAGGGGCCGGCCGAGGGCACCGCCGGGGAGGGGCAGAAGGCCTCCTGCAGCCTCTGGCGGGGCGCCCGGCTCTCCACGGCTGCGCCAGAGCGCCTGGGGGCCGGGGCCAGGCAGCCCCTCAGTCCACGCCAAGGGCAGTGCTGGGCCACGTGCAGGCTCCCGTGCTCCCGAGGCTGCGTGGCGCAGCCGCTCCGGGCCTGGCGCGCCCCTGCAGTCAGGGCTGCCTGGGTCTCAGCTGGTCTCCGTTACCTTTGCTGGTGTGCGTGGATTCACACTGCCGCTCGCTCGTTTCCGCGCAGAGCTTGGGTTCTCCGCTCGGGGTGGGGGGTCCCCACGACGTCCCCACCCCCGGCCGGAGCAGCTCAGGCGGCCCCTGTGCCCCCCAGCCCACTTCCTCCCCTGCTGCAGCCTCCCAGCGCCCCCTTAGCCCGCCAGTCTGGCTTCTGGCTTCGCTCCCCTGTATTCCTCCGGGAAGCGAAACCACCCGATGTTTTTCTTTTCCTTTGGCTTACTTCACTGAGTGTCTCTGCAAAATTAAAGAGCCAGCGAGGGTCCAGGCTCTGAAGCCCACGTGAGCCCGACTTCAGGGACCGAAGACCAGCCCGCGCGGGGAAGCCGCGTCCTCCGCCACAGCCGGCCTCCCGGCCCGTCTGCCTCGACCTCCTCCGAGGAATTCACACATTTTAAATTAAATTTTGGATCCAACCATCCAGACTGCATTTTACACTAAATAGTTTAAGCCAAATAGTTTCCACAGCAATTTTGAATGCTTGCCTGGTGTTTCACAGGATGAATGTACCGTGAATATACAAGTGACTACGCTTTTTCTGTCACCCAAGACGCTGCAACAAGAGCCTGGGAAGCCACAGCCTTGTTAGCGTCACGATCATGTCCGCACGCCGGCTGGTAAGGGGACGAACTCAGAAGCCTGCGGCCGGCCGGGCCGCACCCGCCGCCTCATTCCTGGGCTGCCTCGCCTACACCCCTGCCCACATCTCCACGCAAGGGTTTCGGGCAGTAAACACGTGTCTATGCGATGTTAAAAGCAAACTGCTCGCTCCGGCTCAGTTGTGTTTCCTTAGTAGTCAGATTGAGATTTTCTGCTTGCTGGGCTTTTACAGTTCTTTGTTTCATCAGCTTTTCACAATTTCTGCAATCTTCTTCCCATGATTTCGTATTTGTCCCTAAGTCGTCTTGGTTCTTATTAGCTTTTGAACCACAGGAAAGCCTCAAGAAGAGAGAGAAGCTGCTCACACTTTCACGGCAGTGGTGGCTGCTGACATGCTCCAGCGCGCAAAGGACTTTGCAGCTGCTTTCCGCAAATGGCCAGCGCACTGCTCCATGCAAGCTCACACCAGCGCTTCAAAAAAAACAGCAGACCGGACCTGGGGAGAAACCCTACACGGGCAAAGAATGAACGAGGCTGAGAACCAGCGTCACTGCGCTAAGCATCAAAAACAGGAGACGGCCAGCAGGTGCGGGCCCACGCAGCGTGTCCGCGTGGCTCCCGGCCGGCCCAGGCACTGGCCACGCCCTGCGGGAGCGAGCTCCGGCCGGGCCGCGACCAGACCCCACGCGGCACGCAGGCGGCGCCCACCCTGTTTCTTGCCGAGCCCCGCAGGTCAGAGAGGGCCGTGTGGTCACCGGCCACCTTGTTTCTCTTGCCTGCGGGGACCCCCCACGCGCGGGGCTGGGCCGGCGCCCGGCTCCACGCTTCCACGGTCGTCGTCATTCTGGTTTTCTTTTGACAGTGCCAGAGTAAGAATCTCGGGCTCTGCGTGTGTGAAAGAGACAGAGCGAGAAGCAGAGAGCCTGCGAGGGAGCTCAGGGTAAATTCCTCACTGCGGGGATTTCCGGTTTATCTTCTCCTTAGTGGTTTGAAGAATTCCTTATATATTAGAGCTGTTAACACTTGAACTGTAATATGAGTTGTAAACTGTTTCACAATTTATTGTCCGCCTCGCGATGCCTAACTCGCATGTATAGTTTTCAATCAAAATTGCTCCGATGTTACCGTAACCCCATTCCGAAGCTTAACATATTAATCTTTCTGGTACTTGCTTGGAGACTGATTATGAAGTAGAAGATCACTTTGCCTCTTTCAAATGTTTAACGAGTTTCCCCAAACTAATGAGGAATCCGTCCTTTTCTTCCTACTCTGGCATGTCGTCTTTGTTATAGCTAAATTATTTATGTCTCTTTCTGAAATTTCTCTTCTGTTTTATTGATCCATTTACTCCTGCACGAAGAGCACATTGTTCTAATCACTCTAGTATTTTAATATCTAGTAGGTCAAGTCCTTGCTCATTATTCTTATTTTTCAAAATTTCCTTGGCTCTTCCCAGCCATTTATTTTTCCAGATGAACTTTAACAACATTTTGTTAAGTTCCACCCCAACTCCCACTGGGACTAGAATTGGATATTCATTGAATTTGTGGATGAATTAGGCGAAAGTTGACATGTGCAATACTAAATCTTCTTACACTGGAACATTATTCTTTATATTCACTTAAGTCTTTTTTTTTTTTTCCTGTCCCTTGGCAAAGTTTCATAATTTTTAATACTTTTCCAGGACATTTTGTAATTTTACTCGGACTCATCTTATATTTCTGACACTGTTATAAGTCAGAACTTTTGCCACTCCATTTTAGTTGTGCCTTGTTAAATAAAAATCAACTAATTTCTGAATATGACTTGAAATTTTTGCTGAAAGTATTTAAAAATTAGTGCAAATGGTTTAATGGTTCTCATGTGTTTCCACTGATTCCTTTAAGCTTCTGTCACGCTCAGTTCCACGAACCTAACAAAGCTGGCCTGATCACGCCATCCCAGGAATGATGTCACTTTTCTCTTGTTTCTCTTTAGGGAGATTCACAAAGCAGCTTCTTTAGAATCAGGACCCTGTGCTCGTGGCCTCCCTGACTGCAGACGAGAAAGAGGGGAGGCCTGGGAGTGAGACCTAGGAGTGAGGCCTAGGAGCGGGCCTGGGAGCGAGGCCTGGGAGAGAAGCCAGGAGTGAGCCCCTTGAGCGAGGCCTGGGACAAAGGCCGGGAGCGAGGCCTGGGAGAGAGGTCTGGGAGAGAGGCCAGGGGAGGCCTGGGAGAGAGGCCGGGAGTGAGACCTAGGAGTGAGGCCTAGGAGAGGGCCTGGGAGCGAGGCCTGGGAGAGAGGCCAGGAGTGAGCCCCTTGAGCGAGGCCTGCGACAGAGGCCGGGAGTGAGGCCTGGGAGAGAGGCCGGGAGTGAAGCCTGGGAGAGAGGTCTGGGAGAGAGGCCAGGGGAGGCCTGGGAGAGAGGCCAGGAGTGAGGCCGGGAGCGAGGCCTGGGAGAGAGGCCTGGGAGAGAGGCCTGGGAGAGAGGCCGGGAGTGAGGCCGGGAGCGAGGCCTGGGAGAGAGCCGGGAGCGAGGCTGGGAGGGAGGCCGGGAGCGAGGCCTGGGAGGGAGGCC
>NW_004567112.1:496252-498588 GCF_000260355.1 Condylura cristata | reverse complement strand
GAGGCCTGGGAGAGAGGCCAGGGGAGGCCTGGGAGAGAGGCCAGGAGTGAGGCCTGGGAGAGAGGCCTGGCAGCAGGCCTGGGAGAGAGGCCTGGGAGAGAGGTCGGGAGAGAGGCCTGGGAGAGAGGCCGGGAGAGAGGCCTGGCAGCAGGCCTGGGAGCAAGCTGCCCGCCGATGGGCGCCGCGGTCCATCTGAGCGGCACGGTCTCCTGCTCACAGTGGCGGGGAGCAAATGCTGTTTTACCACTAACTTGCCAGCACCACACAAGATGATGGCATGAGCTTTGCGCTCTGTCCACGCGCCAGAGACACTCACAGATGCCTCCTCCACGGTTCACTCTGGCCTGCTTACACATACTGTGCCGTAAAAGGTGTCTTTCTTACTAGTCTGGACGCGAGCTCAGAAAAGCCCAGGTTCCAGCAAATCTCAGCCTGGCTCCTTCCCGCCTGGCAGTGACACCCGCTGCCGCCCCACCCCGACAACCCCAGCGGCCGCCCGCACCCAGCAGGACCAGCCCGAGTGCCCGCTGGGGCTCAGCGCAAACGCCAGGGTTAAGTGCCATTTCTGAATGCCCTCTTCCTTTCAGGCTTTATTATTTTTTATTTCAAACCGCCATGTCTCTTTTTGTAGGTAAAATTGATGTTTAAGTTTCTTTATATAGCTTTATCAAGCTTTGACGTCAGGAGACTTATAACTTCATAAAATGAATTTTAAAAAATTCTTCTCCTTGACTATGCTCATCAATCACTTTTATGGAGGAGAAATTAATTATAGCTTGAAAATGGGAAAGAAGTGGGAATTGCATTTGAAACCGTGCTGCTGACGGCCTCTCTGGGTCCTAGAAGGTAAACAGTTCGTTCTGTCTAGTCCCCCCTGGCGGCGAGGCCCACTCCGTCCGCTTCCTGCCTCCGGGCCTCGTAGCCCGCAAACACCCGCGGCCACATCAGATTCCGGACGCCCTCGGGCCTCCGTAAGCAGAGCGCCTCGCGGGAGCCCTGGCTGTGTGAGACCTCCGGCTTATTTCCTTCTTCCCAAAGAAGCGCACTCAGTGCTAGTCACCCTGGCTCGTGACGTAACGCAGGGTAACGTTCAGAATGTTCTCCTAGCCCAGCTGTCATACCTGAGCAGCGCGTTTCTTCATCCTAACACTCACACGCGAGTGGATCCTGTTTTGGCTCCTTGAGGGGAGGCTCGTTTCCTTTTGCTGGGGACCAGAGCTGCACCGCCATGTGCCCGCATGGCCACGGGGCTGCCGGGCGTCGTTCTCGTTTGTGTCAATAAGCGGTAACGGAAGTTTGATTTCCCTTTGCCATTTTACTGGCCTGTCCTTCCCACATTCACAAACTAATTTTAATTTCCAAATAGCTATTTTGCAGTTGCAGTTTTTTAAACCGGTATTACTTCCGCCTAGATTGACTGCATCGCGTGAGAGACGGTGGCCGTGACACTCCTCCGTTTGGGGCTATGGCGACATTCTCTCTTGGAGCGGGCCCTACCTTGCAGCTGGCGGGTGGCTTGAAAAGTCATGCGTTTCCTCCATGTAGTTGGCAGCTGACCATGCCAGTCCTGCCCTGGTATCTCACACATGGGTCGTGCTGCTGACATGTCCTGCACTCGCGCTCGGCGTCCGAGGACGGATGTCGCCTCTCTGCCACTGCGCACTCCGGCCGCCAGGAGCATCTGGCACGCCCTGCGTGGACGTGAACCGGCACGGTCAGCATCTGGGCTGTCAGGCTGTCTGGTTTATGCCCCTGGATCAGCAGGCGGCCGGCCCAGGTGAGATCACAGGACAGCTCCCTCCTCCCCGCCTCGGCCCCAGCAGGGGCCCAGACTCCGCACCTGCCTGCGTAGGTCTGGGGTCCGCCTTCCTGGCCTTCCTAGTGAACCCCAACTCCATGCTCGCGCCGGCCCAGAGAGCTCCCGGTGGACACCGCCGCCCAGAGGGCGCATCTCCCCAGCCCCACTCCGGCTGGGCTCACCCCCCGGGCCCCCAGCGCAGCCTGCTGAGGGCCTGGCTTCTCCCCTCTCGCCTCCCCCCTGCCACTGCCCCCGGCCCCAGGGCTGGCAGGAGGGGCAGGGGCGGAGGGGAGGGAGGGCGGGTCCTGCGCCCCAGCCTGTGGGCTCCACGCCCCCCCTCCGCCTGCCTCTGCCGCCCCGTCTCAAGCTCCCCTCCCCGCAGCGCCTCCCGCCGGCGCCCCCCTTTCATTCCGTCGGCAACAATCGCATTTCCAAACGAGGCCCGAGTCTGAGGTGTGGGAGTTCGACTTCAACCGACGGGGGTTACGGCTTCGAAGAAAAGACCTCTGTCCTCTCGGCGAGCCCTGGGGCCCGAAGC
>NW_004567112.1:494023-495422 GCF_000260355.1 Condylura cristata | reverse complement strand
AGGGAGCAGACCCAAGTCTGGGGCCTCCCCGGCACCGGTGCGCCCCACACGAGCCCTCAGCGCGCCCTCACGCTGCGGAAGCCTGAGCGCGGCGGGTGGTGTCCGCCGGCACCGGGCGGGGTTCTGAGACGCGGCCTGCACCCCACACCCACCCGGCATCCTGGGGCGCCCGAGGACCCTCACCTCCCAGCAAGGGCCCGGCCGCAGCTCCGACAGGACACTGGGGACAGCCCCGGCCCCGTGGGGTTTGGCCCTGACGCTCCTGGCACAGCCCCGGGCAGACTGGTGCCCCCGAAGCGCACGTCGGGGCCACCGGCCCGGCCCACCACCCTGCCCAGGCCGGCCACCTGCGCTCCGACCAGAAGGCGCCACGGGGACCCAGTGGGCGCCCGGCTCCGCCGAGAGCCGCGCTCGGGCAGCAGGGTGGGGTGCTGCAGGGGAGCCTCCGAGGAGGGCCCCCAGGAAGAGCTGACCTCGACCGGGAGGGGCGGGGAGCCGGGGAGCCACAGACGCCCGCGGAGTGGAGCCCCCCCGCCCCGCGCGGGAAGAAGCCTCTGCGGAGGGAGGGCGGCGGGGCCCGGCCTGACGCTCACCATATGTGCTGCGGAAGCTTCATTTGTCCATCTCGGGACTCTGCCTTTCTCTTGAAAGGACAGTTAATTTAAAGTAATTTGTTTCACAGGTGAAGCCTTTTCTGAGGGTTTAATAGATCACCCTCGGTTGCCTGAACAATTAGAAATTGTCACCCAAGAAAAATGCGGCCGTTCATGTAAATAACTGTTTACCTAAAGGAACGGGCGCCCACGGGCCGCTTTAATGAGGCGTGACGGGCGCGGGAGGCTGAGCTGCTCCTGGTGAAGACGGCCAAAACGACTATTATTTGTTTTTTCTCTTGTCAGAAATAATGTAGCTTGAAAATTTTCAACAGGCAACATGAGTCCAGACCATTTGTTACTTCTAATGGCCTAATTGTTCTCCTGGCAGATTTAAAAAATCGGGGCACTTACGTCATTTCCCTAAATTTCTAATTAGTGCAACGGCAGACGAGGGGCGCAGCACCCAAAAAGCAAAAACGGAAAAACCAGCAGCGGCGGCGGGAGAGAAACGTGGACTTGCGCGTCTCCCGGAGTGGACTCGCACTCAGCAGCCGTTTCTCCGCAGCAGGCGGCCGGGGCTGGGCTTCACCTCGCCGGGGGCTTGGGGCCAGGGCTGTCCTGCACAGAGGCCCGGCAGGCGAGGGCTTCCGGCCCAGGCGCCCCCCAGAGCTCGCGCCCACGCCAGGTGGGGGACACCCCGCCGGCTCCCGGGAGGCCCGGCCACACACCTGCCTCGGGGACCCTTTACGCCCTGCGGGACCGGCCTTCTCCCCGATCTGAAAACCCCTGAGACCCAGCCAACG
>NW_004567112.1:492700-493236 GCF_000260355.1 Condylura cristata | reverse complement strand
CCTGCCCCTCCCCTGCCCGCTCCCCGCTGGCGGCCCGCCCACGTGGTCACTGCCACCCCACACCAACGGTCATGTGCCCCCATGGCCCTGGGCGGCCGGTCCCGCGGCCCTGACAGACTCCCGCCCGCGGGCCCCAGGCCTCCAAACAGCCCTGCAGCCTAGGAGCAAACGCTCCCGCCTCCCGGCACTGAGCTGCCGGCGGCCACGAGGCCGCCTCCGCCCGCCGTCTCCGCACCTGCTGGGCCGCGAGCTCCCCTCGCCACAGCTGGGTGAGGCCCCCAGTGGCCTCACAGAACCTGATCAGCTCCACAAAGACCATCCCCAAGGTCACACCCTGACGTACCGGGGCTGCTGGGGCCGCAGAACTCCGCCCGATGGCCCCCGGCCAGCCCGGGGCCACCGTGTCCACGAGCAGATCCAGCCGGCCGCTTCCAGCAAGGCCCACGGATGCACGTCTGGGCGCGAGACAGCTCGGGCCTCATGGCAGTTTCTCCATGAGTCTGCCTGGGCCCCCACGCCGGACCCGATGCCCCCCC
>NW_004567112.1:490487-490957 GCF_000260355.1 Condylura cristata | reverse complement strand
CCCCCGCGCCCCAGCCGCCCGGGCGTCGGGGGCCTGTGGCAGCCCTCGTCACCACAGGGGCCACTCACACCCGGGAGGTGCGCAAAGGGGGGACCGCGCTCGGCCGGGAGACAGGCCGGTGGTCCCCGCAACACTGGCAAAGCTGAAATGTAATTACTGGACCCCAGTGAAAATTCTAGAAAAGGACACTGAAGTATTAAATGAAAAAGGCCCAAACCCGGCTTCTGTGTGACTCAATTCTACCTATAATAGCCTCAATTATCACAAACTACCCTGGCAGTGCTATTTTTAAAAGCCTTTTTATTCATTTCCACTAAACATGCCAAGGACTGCTATTATTACGTGAAGTGCGAATTTTTTTTAAAAGTCATTGAACTGTATTATATTAAAGCAGTAAAAGTGATTATCTAGTCCAAACCCCTCCAATTTACCAACAAGGAGAAGGAGCCGAGGAGTCAGACCCCAGACGA
>NW_004567112.1:487623-489336 GCF_000260355.1 Condylura cristata | reverse complement strand
CGGCGGGAGGCCGGCGCGCGCCGGACGGCGGCAAACGCTGCCCGGGCAGTGGAGGCTACATGAAAGCAGGCGTGGCCGCGCGGTCACTGTGCTGGTGAAACGCGAGGAAGGACTGCAGCAGCCACACTTACGCGGTTCGCTCCTTCAGTACTCAGCGTAGCCTCAAGCGCCCAGCACACTGGGTTTACGGGGAACCCAGCAGCGGAGCTGGCCGGGGGCCGCGGGACTCCGAATGTCCCCAGTGGCCGCACTTCACGGCACACGGAGCGCGACAGGCCTGGGGAGCCCCGGAAGGGCGCCGGGGGTCCCGCCCAGACGGCCGGTGCTTGGCGAGGGCAAGCGTGGCCCGAGCTGGGAGGGGGCCGGTGCTGACCGTCAGGCGAGCTCGGCCAGCGGAGGGCAGCTGCCGCCTCTGGGGCGGGAAACCACCGACGTGGCAGGAAACTACAGCAGCCCTGGACGCCCGCTCGGAGGGTGGGAGGAGCCGGGAGGCCAGGCGGCGGCCTGGTGAGCCCCAGCCGGGGCAGACCGGACCGCCCACGGCCAGGTGGGCTTCGGGAGCGGGCGCGAGCCATCCCCAGCAAGAGGCCTCCCCGGAAGGGCTGGGCTCGGCAGGGGCGGCAGGAGCGTGTCCAGGCTGAGCCTGGTCACGTCGACTCCGCATGGCCTAGGGGACACACAGATAGAGAAATCCGCCGGGCCGCTAGCGCCTGGTGTCCAGTCTATCAATGGACAAGGCGTGGCTGCAAGAGGAGATTTATGGGAACACGGATCACGCCGGGGAAACTCGGACAGAAGCCGAGGGCATGCGGGGATATTAAGAGATGGCCGACGGCAGGGCCAGCGCTAGAAGAAGTTAACACAGGACTGATGCGCGGGCACAGTCTGAGCAGGGCTCCGGGGCTCAGCTGGAGCACGAGGCAGAGGGCAAGGGGCCCAAGAAGGGATCGCCCCGAGACGCCTCGGAGTGGCACAGAGCTCGGTGGATGCCACTGAGGCTAAAATCCCCCAAGTCTGCTCTCTGACCATAATATACGTTAGAAAACAAAAACGGGCCCTCCCCGGCGGCACGGGGGGAACGCACAGCCCTGGGAGGCCGCCCGCAGCCCCGCAGCGCCAGTCCGATCCCCAGGCGGGGAGGGCCCCGGGCGCAGCAGACCACCCTGTCCCCCGCTGCCCCTCAGCAGCGACTTCAGCGGATCCGCCTGTCCCGCTCCCCGCCGCCTCTGGGGAGTCCCCTCACCCCCGTCCTTCTGGCCTGTACCCTAGGTCTTGTGTGCAAACATAAATAAACCTTTAAATAAACAAATAAATAGAGAACCAAGAACAACCCCATCTGCTTAGAAGTAAAGTCATCTAAACAGCCATGGAAAGTTCCTGAATTCAAAATTAGTTTGTACTGAAGAAACCAAAAAAAAAAAAAAAAAACGGAAAGAAAGAAAGCGGCATATTGAAACGCGGAGATCTAATGAGAGCCGTGCTCGAGGAAAGTCTGTGATCTCAGAGTCACACAACAGAGAAGAAAGAGGAGAGAAAAGCGAAGACTAAACATCCATCTCAGGGAGGAAAAGCAGAAGTCGGTCCAAGGAGTGAGAGAAAGGAAACAATAAAAACGGAGCAGAAATCAATGAGATATAAAACAAGCACATCGATAACATGCATCTGACACCGCAGCGCTGTGAACCCTCATGTCTAAATATCGATCAGACAGGG
>NW_004567112.1:482580-486140 GCF_000260355.1 Condylura cristata | reverse complement strand
GGGGCGGCCCGGCTCTTCCCGCCGCAGCCCGTCAGGCTCTTCCGAGTGGCATCGGCTCGCGGAGAGGCCACCCGGCACTGCCCGGGCGCCGGGTCTCCAGAACGTCCACCCACGGGGAGGAAGGAGACGGCCACCGCTGAGAAGCGGCGACCCCAGGACCCCGAGTTCCCGGCACGCGCGTGCACACCGGCCGCTGGGCAGAGGGTCTCAGCGGAAGCAGGACCAGGGAGCTGCCGGCCGGGAGCCGCTGACCACGCAGACGCCGGAACACGCCCCGGTCCCTGTCGTCCCTGGCGGCCAGGACCGAGGCTCCCCGGGAGCGCGCGGGCGGTAGGCGCTGTCCGGGGCAAGGTCAGCGCTGCCCAGGCCCGGGCTGCTCTTGGGAGAAACAGTCGCTGACGTGCAGAGCTCTCGGGTTCGCAAGGCGCCGCGATGTTTCCCTGCCCGCGTCCTCCTACCAGGGGATGTCTTTGCCCCAAACCCAACAGCTGCCCCCCAATGATAATAACCTCTCTAATCCCCCCTCCCGAAATGGGGGTGGTCCACTGGACAGCAGTTAGAGAGGATTTTGGCAGTGGAAGGGAAAGAAATTTTTTTAATTTGAGCAACAGATGGACAATTGCATATTTCATCGTGGCTGGCAACCGGCCTCTTCTGAAAAAGGCTTCAGCGCGTCCTGCCAGCGGGGCCTCAGGTGCTCCCGGCTGGTCCTCACTAACCAGGGTGGGCACGGCGCCAGGCTCCTCGCGCCATGCCCTGCTGGCATCTTCAAGTGTGCGGCAGCCTGAGGGTCCGGACTGGCTCCGGGCCAGGCGCCTGGCTTGTGCGGTGAATCAAAGTCACTGACCATCTCTGGGCAGTGTCCGCAGCCTGCTTTCTCCCAGGGAAGATGCAGCCCAGATGCCCTGCCACCCCAGGGCTCCATCTGTGCCCAGGTCTGCCCAGGGTCGCGGCCAGCGTCCTGCAGACACGCCTCCGTACACAGCACACGCCCCTCGACCACAGAGCACAGCCGGGGCCTGAGGCGGGCGCAGCGGCTTTAGAGACGGCAGGGCCAGAACGCTGGCCCTCAAGGCCATCTTGGACACCCTGGGGACACCTCTCCACCTAAAGGCGGGGCCGCGAGTGTTGGGGGCACAGGTCAGCCCAGGGCCCACACCTACCCTTGACCCAGTCCTGGACACAGTGACCGGCCCACCGCAGCCCGCAGCCTGAGGCAGCTCTCCTGGTCTGTGCCCCTAGAAGCTGCTGTGATGTCCGCCGGTTGTGCTGGGACCCCCGCCGGTGTGACAGCCACAGCACTGCCCCCGAGGGCCGTCGGAGAGCCGAAACTGGAGAGCCGCTACCTGGCTCCCCCAAACCTCAGGCCCTCCCTGGCCAGATCGGCCTCTTGCAGGGTGATGACAGGTGAGTGCAGGCCCGAGCCAGGCTGCGGGCTGGGCCAGGGGTCAGGCCCCTGCAGCGCCGGGCCCAGGCGTGGGTCATCTGCCAGTGGCCAGTGCCGCCCGTGCCGGCCAGGGTCACAGGCGTCCTCCGCTCCCCCAGCCACCCGGCTGCACACCTGCGTTGTCCGGCTCCCTGGGATCCCAAACTTTACCCATGGCCTTCCAGGGCGGGGTGCCCCAGAGTCAGGCCGAGCGCCTCAAGGAGTCCTCCGGCCCTGGAGGACGGCAAGGCCCTGGGCTCCCGTTTCTAGTTTCTCCCAGCGATTGAACACTGACCTCGTGGCCACCTCGGCCCCGATCCCGACTCACCTGTCCTGGGGTGCCCAGAGGGGCCCCGCACTCGCGTTTGTCAGGCCCCAGCCCCTCCCAGTCGCTCTCCTGGCCAGCGGCCGGGGCGGCCCCGCAGCGCCCAGCGCCACCCGCTGCCCAGCACGCACGGCCCCGCGGCCCCGCCGTGCCTCTCCCTGCGGCCTGGAAGCGCGCCAGGCGGGGCACCGGAGGGGCTGCCCACGCGAACTAACCCGAGGGAGCAGGGAAGGGCCAGCACCACGCGGCCTCGGGACAGGAGGCCTCCGGCGCCTCGGGAGAGGCCGGGGAGTCCCACCCCCAGGGTCCACCTCTCAGGCACTGCCGGGCTGGGGCTCCCGGGCGGCTGCGTGACCTGAGGCAGGACCGCCCTGTGGAGGCACCCAGGACCGCACCAGGGCTGAGCGGCCACCCTGGGCCAGCTGCGTCCTGGCCCGGCCCCGCCCCGCCCCACAGCCAGCTCCGGCTGACTCCTGCGAGGAAGGCCGAGTGCACGGCGGCTCTGTTGCTAACTCGTTTGCTCACTCCTCTGTCCAGCAGGGCAGCCATTACTGCCCACTGCTGCCGGGCACCGCGCCAGGCGCTCAAGCGCCTCCCCAGACTGGCCGTCAGCAGCAGCTCCGGGCACCGGCTGTGCGCCGGATCCTCCCAGCAGGTGGCCAGCGAGGCCCGGCCGTCCGGCTGATCGGGGTCATTCGGACCGTCACGGACCCTGAAACTCACACTTAAAGAAGCAGTTTCCACACACAGACTCACTTCAGGCGTCTAACAGAAGCCGCTCGGCCCAGCCACGGCCCTCCGGAAAGGCGGGAGCCCACCCCGGCCTTGCCCGCCCCCAGCCTGGCGGGCGCTCCGGCACCACAGCCACCGCCACGGCCTCGCCAGGCGGCTTTCTGAGCCGACCGCCTGGAAACCGCACGGTGAGCCCGTCCCCTCGGGCCCCAGCCCTCGGCCGCCTCAGCCAGCGCCGCGGCTCTCCCAGGCACCCGGACGCGTGTCCGCTCACTCGCCTCCTCCCACCCGCCGGCAAATCACTCTCTGGACAGACCCGCCCCCTCCTCATGCCCCCAGGCTGACCGCCTGGGTGAGAATGGCCACTGTGTCACCCAGCTCGGCAGCGGTCTCCTGCCTGCCCGGCGCCAGGCTGGACTCTGCACGGCAGCCCTGGTAAGTGTCCACGCCAGTGAACCTGAACCCGGCGCCCAGCCGAAGAGCCAGATTGGACGGGATCGTCCGGTGGACGCAGGCCCCCGGCCCCCAGGCCACACAGCTGGGCCCGCTGCGAGCTGCCCACGGCAGCTGACCCGTCCGCCCCAAGCCCAGCGAGGCCCAGCTTAAGTGTGTCCTGAGACGCTGACCCGCCCCAGACTCATCTCGGTCTTTGCAGCTGTGCTCCGGGATTTCAGGACGGAACCACACGTAGGTGGGTGACGCCCCATCTCCAGACCCGCAGATGACAAGGGGCGCTTTGGACGTCCGTCTTCCGAGCCCGTGGGGGGCGAGCGTCGCCTCCCGCCTCCCCCGTTCCGTGGCGGCCGGCCCAGAGGCCCGTCCACGGGCACAGCGCGCGCCGAGAAGGCGCTGACGAGCCTGGGCCGGCCCCACCGTCGACCTGCGCCCCCGCCCTCTCCAGGGTCAGACCCGAGCGCCCTGCCGCCCGCTCCCCGGCCTCCTCAGTGGACCCCTGGTTTCGGCCACAGCTGCGGCGCCGGGCAGTCACCTCTGAGCTTGCCAGGGGTGCCACGGCAGGCGAGGCCACCGCCCAGCCCCTGGTGCCCGGAGCCACGGGCGGCGCCAGGGGCAGGTCCG
>NW_004567112.1:481635-482326 GCF_000260355.1 Condylura cristata | reverse complement strand
GCCTTCCACCGGGGCGCCGTTTGCAGCCGACCGTCCACAATATGAAAATGTATTTAATGCAATTAATAATTTAAGGAGCGAGAGCATGTGCTGGAGGAGAGTTAGATGCTTGTCAGAGTGATGGATGTGCGCCCGCCGCCGTCCGTTCGCGGGAGAGCGGAGGGATTTTGCAAACTTGTGTTGACCTTGAGCTGCCGTAGACGGAAGGCAGCTCGCAGAGACAGGCCTGCGAAGGAGGAGCGGCGGGCTCCCGATTTACAGCCCTTTCCCCAATTAAAGGACTGTAAAAACATTAAAATTAATGCAGTCTTAACTCCGAGAGCAGGCCCTACTTTCTTAATTAGTGCATAATTATTCAGTTTTTGATATCCTGGAAAATTATCACATGGAGATTATTTTAGGCAGAGTAACAATAGCAAAAATTCCCTCCCCCAACTCTATTAACATGTGGAAGTAATTAACACTTTATTACAGTGAAAATACTATTACTGCTCATGTTTAATGACTTCTGCCACTGCACCCTAAGCAGGAAACCAGAATGCCACGGAGAGCGCCGATAAATACATCACAGGCGGCTCGCAAGGATCCCGGCGGTTTGACCTCGCCGCATCAGGGGTCAGGAGGCCGCAGGACCGCCCGGCCAAGGCTGAGTGGGCGGCGCCGTCGCGGCCCGGACGGGCAGCGGAGGGAG
>NW_004567112.1:474387-480573 GCF_000260355.1 Condylura cristata | reverse complement strand
AGGCCCGCGCCGTCAGCTGCTCAGCGGAGCGCCAGGCTGCCGCGCCCCGCAGGGCGCCAGGCGGCCCTCGACGCCCCCAGGGACGCTTTTCTGGGACAAAGTGACACATTCTGGCTTCACCCGTCAACTAAGCCCGCGCTGTCAACTCAAGCCGGCGGCTGCAAACGCTCACAGCACAGGGCCCGCTGCCGAGGCGAGACCGTGGGAAGGCGCATTCCAGACGCGACCGATAATGTCCAGGTGCAAAACCGTCCTCCAGAAGTCCAACGAGAGGAAGGACATTCCGCTCAGGGCCGCGCCATAAAACCAAGCAAGCGGCGTTCATTTAGGAAAGAGGTGATGACTTGTACCCTGAAACCTACAGGGCCACGCTGAGAGAAATTTTGAAGAGACGTGGACAAAGTGGCCCCACGGCCACGGCTGCCCACAGACTGAGCCCGCTGGGCAGCGGCACCCCGCAGCAGCGCGGCAGAGCAGACAAAGACGGAGCCGCTGGCTCACACGGGCGACAGCAGTCGCAAGGCCGCCTGGGGCGAGGCCAGGCTCAGCGCCGTCCGGCTGTCACCAGCCCCTGCAGCCTGAGTGCGACCCCCGCCGGGGAGTGACCCACAGGGAGCAGAGACCCCCGTCTCCCCGCGGCCCCCTCAGCAGTGGGTGTCACTGGAGCTGCCACTCTGCCTCTGGGGAAGCCTCTCACCCCCACCTCTGGCCTGCACCCCAGCTCCTGTGTGCATAGATAAATAAAACAGCCACTTAAAAATAAAACAGAGGTGAGTAAACTGGACTTCTTGACCATGAGAACAGGCTGTGCGCCCATGGATACCACCAAGAACGTAAGAAAGTCATCCACAGCCGGAGACGGGCTAGCTGCAAACTGCGTGTCTGGTCAGGGGCTGTGTCCAGGACACGCAAAGTCGTGACGTGCCCTTTCAGCGCGATGAGACGTTCAAACGTGGCCAGAGTCTGAACTGACACTTCTCCAAAGAAGACACAAAAAGGTCTAATATACACATTAACATAGTAGCTTTCAGACAAATGCAAATGAAAAGCACAATGAATAATGCATCCTGCCCAGTGAAGTGGCTGGGGAAAAAAAGGAACAAGAAGTGTTGGCAAGAATGTGGAGAAATTTGAAACTTCATCGATAGGTTTCTGGTTGATTAACTTTTATACTTTATAAGACGATAAAGACAGGTTGAAAAATAGTTTGCGCCTCAAAATGTTAAACACAAAGAACCACATTCTCCAACAATTCCGCTCGTGGGCATATACATAAGAAAGTGAAAGCATAGATTCACCTGTATACACATGCTCAGAGCTATATAGACCACAATTGCCAAGAAATGGAGGCCCAACGTCCACTAGATACAAAGCAAAGTATGATAGGATCTGCACGGCGGAGTATTAGCTGGCCGTGAAAAGGAGGGAACTCTGACATCTGCTACCGCGCAGATGAACCTCGCGAGAAGCCGGTCTCAGCCCGGTACCGACACGGGCTGTCTGAACAGGGGCGTCCAGAGGAGCAGCTGCGGGGAGCGGGGCGAGCGGAGAGGAACACGCTCTCCACCTGGGTCGAACTGGTGGCTGCGCTGAACTGTGACTGTCCCAGAGACCAGGAAGGGAATATCTTTAAAGGATGAACTTCTCGGCCTGTGAATTTTTATCTCAATAAATTCACTATTAAAAAGATGGGAGCTGGGCCCTCCCTGGGGGCGCAGCGGGTCAGAGCACAGCACTGAGAAGCTGAAGCCGCTTCCGCATGAGTTCGACCCCGCCTGCCCCGGAGGTGACCCCAGGGCGCGGCAGACCTCTCCTGACCCGCCCGCTGCTCCCCTCAGCACTGTGCTTCGTCGATCTGCCTGTTCTGCTCCCCGCTCTGTCCCTGGTGAAGCCTCTCACCCTTCACATCTCTGGCCTGTACCCCAGTTCCATATGAATAAATAAATATTTAAAAAAAAAATGGGTGCTTACATGTTCAATGTGGAGATACGGACGGAGTGACCTGATAGATAATCCGCCACCGCGTGGCGTGGCTTGTGGGTGGCCCCGCGCAACAAGCAGGGTGCTAGGTGACTAGGGAGCTGGGGGCCCTTGCGACGGCGGGACCCGCGCCCCTGGCAGAGGTGCGTGCTGCGCCCTCTGCCCGACTCCCTCTTGCCTCTTGCGAGCCGGGTTACGGCACACCTGTCTGTGAGCCGCACGCCCGCACGGTGTATCGTAGGCCGTAGCGTCTGCGTACTCAGTTTTGGGAAGTTCTGTCCGTCAGCGTCCTAAGTGGCCGAGCGAGGCGGCCTTGCTCCCGAGGGTGTAGGGAACTCGACTTCTGGCCCTGGCGGTCCTGTCTTCCACTCTGAAGGGGGCACATTTACTCCGAGGCCTCGGCAGGCCCCCCGGTGTGGCCCACTGCAGCCTCCTGCGAGGGACCTAGCCCCGTCTTCTGCGGGGCTCCCACTGCCTGCCCCTTCCTAGCGGCCTGCGGGGTGCCACGTGTGGGTGGGAATCGTGGCACCCTGGCAGCAGAGCAGAGCGAGGCGCCGGTCCGTTGTCTCCGTGGCGGCTAACACCGTCGCGTCCTAACTAAGGAGCATCCACCTGCTCCGAAGTCGCGGACAGTTCCGTTTGTTTGTTTTCCTCTTTGCTTTACTTCTAACAATTTGTGTCCGATTCATCTTGGATTCTCTGTTGCATAACAAGGGGACGAAAGTGCGCTCTTATTCTTAGAAGTTGACGTATTTTGATGCTCCTATACAAATTTAAATGTTATTCCCCACTTCTTCTTGGTGAGCATAGTAGCACATATCTGTGTTTTCCTGGTATGTATAAAGAAAATCAACTGTACCAACGTTTGCTCCTGTGTAATTAAATACAAAATTTCGGAACCAACTTGCTAATTTCAGAAAACCACGTGAGAACGCGCCTGGGGCTTTGCTGGAACGCGCTGGCTCTGCGCAGGGGCCGGGGAAGTGGGGTCCTCAGGGCCTGGTCTTGTACCAAGAAGCCCCACAAGCCCTCGGACTACCGGAACAGCCCTGAGTCTCGCACCACTGTGTGGTGCCGGCGTGGGGGCCGCGCACTCGTTCATTAGAGCCCGAAGCCCGGTGCCCAAGCAGCGAGCAGTTCCACGCCAGCCGTGGCGCTCGCCAGCACCCGCCTCTGGTGCCCCGCAGAGTCGGGGAGCCGCATGCTGGCTTCGCCCGTCGGGGCGCCCCGCGTGTCTCCAACTTGCCCCTGGCCTTGAAGAACAGGACCGGGTGAGCGCTCCGGACTCCAAAGTGGTCCTGCAGCAGCTTGAGTGGGCTGGGGGTGCCCTGCCCGGCGTGGGCTCTGACCCCCTCCCCGCCCGGCCCCCGCCTGGTCTGCAGTGTGCTGAGGGCAGCCCGGGGCGCCAGGCTCCGACTCGCAGCCAGGCCGACGCGCTGCCCGACGCCCAAGGCTCCGGCCGCGAGGAAGGCGCCGCCCTGTGCCCTCTGGTGGCCCCGGGAAGGACCCCGCCTGCAGACCCCGGCGCCCTGAGCCCGGCAGGCCGAGGCGGTGAGCACAGAGCGCGCGCCTGTCCCGGCCCGACGCGCCCTCTCTTCCGAGAGGGGAACACAGCGAGGAACGAAGACCGCAGCGACGACCGAAAAGCCTGCAGCGCTGCAGGCTGCGGCATGATGCCGTCTCCCCGTGCTACAGCTCTCCCGCGACAGCGTCCCCTGCCTTGGGTGGCCGTCCTGCGACAGCAGGCGCAGCCCTTTCGTCCTCAGCCCATCCTTCCCTACTCGCGCTTCCTCCTCCCGCCGTTTTCCCCTCTGCGAGAGGCCGCACACTAGCTGGCCCGATGCTGGACATTGGCCGCAGATGCTTGACGGAGCCCCTGTGGCACTAGCAGGAAAGCTCCCCTCCCCCGCCGCCGGGTGACGCGAGCTGGCCGCGGTTCAGACTGACGCGGGGTAAGAAATCATTTCCCAAACGTAACATCGGGAATATCATTAGCAATACTTGGCTGGTGGGACAGGTGCCGGGTGGCCTCGAAGGCCACTCTACAGCCAGGAACGAGGCTCCTCGGGCAACTCCAAAGTCGCAGAGCTGAGGGAACTTGTATGTGTCCACCAACTGGTTTGGACTGGTTTGCAGTAAACACAAATGCAGTAATGGGCATAAAATGCCACTAGGCAATTGTTGCGCTCGTGTTTTGTCTCTTGAAACAAAGCGGCTCACCGCATCGCTCATAGGGAAAATTCCTCAGCATAGCTGGACCTACTGGTCACACAGCTAAAGAGTTAATGTCCGCGTCCAGCCAGCAAGACCTGTCGTGTGAACATCCCACGGGCACCCTAGTTCACCCGTGGATCTCCCGGGTTTGCCGCCTTTAGCCTCCGACATCTCTGAGCTATTACTACAGCGATGCGGATGCCAATTCTCTCTTCTGATTTAATCAATTAATCAATTAACGACAAAAAGTGTTCATCTGAGAGTTTACCGACCTCGTGGGCACTTCTCACTTCCAGAATAACCATAGTTCTAGGCGATGGCCCTTCGGCAAGCGCGCATCCAACGGCCAGCAACGCAGAGGCGCGTGTCCGCTGGGAAGGTGGCCGGCCACGTCAGGCCCCACAGGCGGGGCGGTGCCGGCTTCTCTCCTCACGACGCACATCAAGCACTAAGCTCACCTGGACCCGGCACTAGAGCCATCGCTGTCATTCGCCGTTTGCTGGCGCTCCGGCCATCCCTCGTGTCCGAGGTCAGTTTAAGGGAGAAGGGGCGTTCACGCGGGGCTAGAAGACGGGCCATCCTGGACTTTCCTGGGAGCAGAGCTGGGCCGGGGGCGCGCCTCTGACTTGCACCCTGAAATGGCGCCCCCCCCCCCGAAGTTCAGAGGCGCCGACATGTCTGCGTGGAGATGCGACACACGGTCACTTTGCGGTCAATAGGACGCCTCCTGTTCAACCTGAGGCAAGGTCTCACTGAGCGATCAAAGTAATAATCCGCTCAAAGACAGCCCGGCAGCTTTGCGGATGGTATGAACGACCCAACTGACAAATGAGCAGCAGAAGTGAAAGACAATTCACCACAGAGGAGATCGCAAGGCCAACAGCCGTGGAAACAACGTCCACCCTCACGCCCAGTGAGGGAGAGGCAGTGAAAACCGCAGCGATGCCACAAGCACCCGGGACGAGGGAAGGGCGCATCCAGACCCGGCGCCGCGCCGCAGGGGTGCGGGCAGAGGGCAGCCCTGCGCTGTCGGCCGCGCGGAGTGGGCGGCCCTGGCCGAAGCAGCCCGCTCCACTGCGAGTCTGAAACCGGAAGGGAGGCGGCAACCCCACTTGGGCCTCTCCCCACAGAGCAGGGGCCGTCAGCTCCAAAATGCCCACAGCCTGGAAATGCGGGCAGGCAAGCGTCCACGGGTGGAGCATGGCTCAGGCGGTGGTGACCCCTGCGGGGAGCGCTGTGCAGCCGCGAGAAGGGGCGACGTGCGCCATTTCAGCGACGGGGCGGGAGGCGTTTGAGGCTGTGTGCAGCACAGTAAGCCAGAGCTGTAAAAACAAACACTGGAAGTTTGTGCAGCAGGCAATTCAACCATGTAAGATGCTTTCGAAACCCAACGGACATTGACAGACGTCCTGCAGCTAAGGGGGGCGGCGGGAAGGGACAGGGACAAGGGGACGCGAGGGGTCATGCAGGTGGGAAAACTGCACGACGGGCAGACAGACACGGGAAGCTGAATCTTTGGACGACGGGCCTGGCTCAGCACACTAGCTCCCTGAGCTGGCTCACTGGGCCAAGTCGAAACTGCTCTAAAAAAGCAACGGTTTAGGCGCCTGGCCAATATACTCAGAACAAAATCCAATGTTTGCCAGCTTCCCGCACTAGTGCAATCAAAACAAGACGGAAGACGGCGAGGACGCCCCTGGGGCTGGCCCCTCGCTGGTGCTCTCCTCTCGCCGGGCACGCCGGGCACGCCGGGCACACGCCCAGCCGGCCGTCAGGCCACAGCACTGCCCTGGCAGCTGCCGCCTGACGCTTCAGATGAGCGCGGCGCGCTCCTCTCCGCTGCCCGCGGCGCCCGGGGCTCGCCAGCCTGTGTTCCGAAGCCAAGAGTCCACGGCAGGCCTCGCTGGGCTCAGGCGATCGTAATGCCACCACGGAGGCGCGTGCTCGTGCTGGGCCCTCCACCCGGGGCCCTGGAAAGCCAATCGCCGCCGC
>NW_004567112.1:469154-469830 GCF_000260355.1 Condylura cristata | reverse complement strand
CTCGCCGGGCCGCCCGGCCGCCCGGACGCGGGGCGGACCGCGAGCCCGCTGTCCTGAGGTCTCAGTGCCGAGGAAACTGCTCTCCGAGGGCCTCTGGTGTACTCGCTCCCTTGTACTTTCACAAACACTTATTTTCTTTATTTGTGCGCCTGAGAACTGGGGTGCAGGACAGAGGTGCGGGGGTGCGAAGACGCCCCAGAGACAGAGCGGGGAGCAGACAGGCGGATCCTAAAGCTCGCTGCTGAGGGGCAGCTGGGGTCACCCCTGGCTGCGGTGGCTGCCGACAGCTGCCCAGCGCTGAGGCTCCCCCTGCCCCGGGGACCCTCAACTCCCAACCACGGTACCGCTGGGGACTTGGTCGCTGGCCCTAGGTCTTCCTAGCAGCAGACCGCTGGCCCCGCCAAGCCGTGTCCCCTGCACGCCCCGCAGAGGCCAGACCACCGTCTCCCAGGGACGCTGCGGCCCCCCACCTCGAGTCACAAACACGTAAGACATGTTTGGGGAGTCTGCTCTGCTCCCCTCGGACCCAAGGGCTGGGTTAAGGACATGGAGGCCCGCCCCGGGGGCGCAGCGGGTCAGAGCGCAGCACCGAGAAGCTGAAGCCACTGCCGCATGGGTTCGATCCCCGCCTGCCCCGGGCAGCCCTCTCCTGACCGCCCGCTGCTCCCCCAGCAGT
>NW_004567112.1:462381-467363 GCF_000260355.1 Condylura cristata | reverse complement strand
AGGAAGCGGCGAGTCGCTCACCGCCGAAACGAGATGACACCGCGCTGCGGGGGTCACCTGCTCAGAAACCAGAGTGGGCACGGGCCCTCCACTCAGAAGCCGGGTATCAAGGAGCTGAACACACCAAAATTGTGACGTGAATCCAAAATCTAGTCTTTATTTTGGTTTATTTTAATTGTCAAACTTGCAATACACCCGAAATTTAATTAAACATCAAAATGGACGGGTAGGTCAGTGTGGTCAGTTTCATTGGATAGTGAATACATGAATGTGTCAAATGTCACAGGAATTTTATCCAACATTTGTCGTGCAAAGGCTCCCAAGTGAGACCGCGAGCGCAGACCGGCGAAGGACAAGGCAGTGACCGGGCCGGGCACGCGGCGCACGAGGCACCTCGGAGGCCGGGGAGCCCCCGGGAGGCGGGAGCAGGAGACGCCCGGAACGCGGAGAGGGGGCCCCGCCGGGCAGGCCCAGCCACCGGACAGACAGGCGCGGACTTCAGAGCCGCCAGAGACCCGGACGAGCACCTGCGTCGTGCGAGCAGAAAGACTCTGGCGCAGTGGCGAGTCCAAACCGAGGCACTGGGCGCAGCCCGGCGGCGTGGTCCCCCGCCCCCAGGCAGGGGCCCCGACTCGGCACCCGCCAGTGCTGCCCGGGGCGCGGAGGGGCTCTCCCACGTGCCGCTGAGGGGCCGGTGGTGACCGACACTCAGGAGACGTGTGGGCCGCCCCCGCAGTGCCACGCTCCATCCCTGAGCGCAGGCGTTTCCACTCCTGAGAGCTTGCCCACCGTGTGAATGCCCAGCTGCGTGGTCGTCTCTGGCGCTGTGCAGAGTTGTCTGAGACAAGCAGAAAACGACCTGATGAACTTCAGTAGAGGCCGGAGCCAAAAACCGAGGCTACAAGCACAGGAAGGAGCATCAGCTCTTTCTAAAAATGCGTTTGCATGATTTATTAGCCTGGAGGATAGTCACGCATGTGTCACTGGATTACTGACTTCAAGTCACTGACCTCTCCATTTTTATAAAACAAACCAAAAAAATCAAAATGTGTGTGTGTGTGTTGCATGTGTGTATTGTGTATATGTGTGTTGTACATGTTGTGCAATGTGTATGTGTGTTGTCATGCATGCTTGTGCTTGCACGTATGTGTACTGTGTTTATGAGTGTATCTGTACACGTGTAGACCTGTGTGTATGTGTTGTGTAGCTGTGTATATGTATGTATGTGTGTGTATACTCTTCTGGTCATCTCAGATTATCCTACTTGTCCTAATTTAGTGGCAAAAATGGAAATGTAAAGCCTGACAAAATAGAGCCAACGCACACTCCGTTCTCAGACGGAGAAGGGAAAACCTGCAGCAAGCCCTACCTGAGAACAGCGGGCACCTTCGTGTGGCCTGAGGCGGGACCTGAGCGACAGGGAGAATGGCCGCCTGTGGAGTGACGGCTGCGTGGGCGGCCCAGGAAAGCAGGGCTGGCTCGATCCCAGAAAGCCGGCTCCGCGAGACTGTATCACGACATCCAGAGACAGCAACGCCTGCAGGAAGCATGACTACACAGAGAGAAGAGGGCATTTCCTTCACACAGTAAAATGAAAATTTGCTTCTCTAACATACCTCATCATAAACTCATAAACTCCCAACAAAACTCCCAACAAAATAAGGAACCTTACTAACTTTCTAGCCGATTCAGTAAGCCCAGACAAAAACTGGAAGAAACGCTGCAAAGATGGGACACGTACATCACTCTCTGCACTCTCTCCTTTGGAAACTAGTAAACTACATCACTTTTATCACTAACTGACAGGTCAGAGGTTTGTGATCAAAGGGTTTTGAACATTACTAGATTTTCCTACGTAAGAAAAACAAAACACAGAATACATAATAAAGAGGAATATTCACAGAGAATAAAAAGTATAGACTACCAAAGAATAGTTTTAACAACAATGTGTAAAGGCAGCTGCAAACTCTGCCTCCCTGGGGCCTCGGGGTCAAATCTGAGCGTTACCACCTACTGCCTGCACCCCACCGTGGCCAGGGAGGGACCCCAGGGTGCAGCAGACCCCTCCTGTCTCCTGACGCCCCCTCAGCAGTGGATTTCAGGAGATCCCCCTAGCTTGTGCCTCGGGCGGCCGCGGCGATGTTCCTAACAGCAGAGGTCGCGGGACCTAAGCGTGCAGGCTGGTTACGTGAGTCTCATCTCTCCTGTCTCGACGCGTGCCGAGGGACGCGGTCACCATCTACTCTCAAGCGGCCGGGCCGGGAAGGCCGCTGCCCAGCTCCACGGGGCTCACGCGGGCGTGGCGAGTGCGCAGGCCAGGGCGGGCGCACCCCACTTCCAGTCGCCCGGGCTGGGCCTCCGCGAAGCATCTGCAGCTGGACGCGCCTCAGAGGCCAGCTCTCGCAGGGGCTTTCCGCGGCCAAGGCCGCTGGGCCGCGAATGTCCAGCCCTCCAGCAGCTTCTCCACGTGGCTGAGGGGGGCGGCGCGGGGCTCGGGCCAGCTCCCAGACAGCGCCCAGCTCGGCCCGGACGGCGGAGGGGCCGTTCTCCAGTTCCCACCAATGAAAGGGAGAAGCTGGAGCCGCAGCTGGAGGCCACGGGTCTGCGCGGGGCCACACCGCTGGGGGCAGCGGCCTGGCCCTCTCCCCCGGCCTCCCCGTGAGGCTGACGTTTCCAGGGCCAGGCGGCCTTCTGAGCCTCGACTGCCCGCCGCCTGACCGCCTGGGCCCGGAGCCTGCAGGGGTGGGGAGAGGGCCGCCCCGACGGTCGCTGCGGCCGGAGTGCACAGGTGCGTGATCACTGACGCAGAGCCCACACCTTACAGCCGCCACCGGGGAGGCCAGGGCCGCCCCACCGGAGCGGGGGCACGAGGCCGTGAGCGCGGCCTCCGCTCCCCCGGGCGGGCGGTGGGGAGCACCGGGCCCGTGCTGGTCCCAGACCCCGAGTCACCCCAGCGGCCTGGAGGAGCCCAGAGCCAGGTCGCAGAGGCCTGGCGGAGGCAGGAAGTCAGGAGTCTGCACCGGGCCACTTTGTAGGGAATTTCAGGGGGAAAAATCAAATTAAAACATTCATCCAATTAGTAAAATATATGGGTAGAAATGATGAAACGTTTTGGATTTTTCAGACTTGCGCGATCCCGCCGGAATTCAGTTCATCATCTTTGCCAGCGTCGAAGCGACCGACTCAGACCCCTGTGCCTCAGTGAATAATATTTCAACTGGAGAATTTGGAGGACTTGTGAAATTCATAAAAGAGATGTTCGAAACTCTTCATAATTATGCCAAATGTATCTTGATTTCTCAGAACCGCCAGTGTCGGGAGCGAGAAAATGGAATCCGTGAACAGATGAGCTAATTAGGCCCATCACCTGAGCCCCGGCCAGGCCGCCAGGAGCCCCCCGAGCCCGAGGTGCCGGCCTGTGACCTGTGAGCGCCCCGCCTCCCCTCGACAGGCCTGCCACGCGGCCCCCAGCCAGGAGGCCTTCCCGAGCCGCCAGCCGGCGCTCTCCCAGCGGAGCCTGCCGGGGCTCTGGTCCGACCCGCCAAGGTGGGGGTTCCCGGCGCCGTGTGACGCAGCCTGGCAGCTGCCGGTGCCCTGGTGCTGCAGACAAGGCCCCAGGGGCCCTGGGACCCGCTGGGTGAGTGGCCCTGGCCCCTCCCCGCAGGAAGTGGTCCGCGATCGTCCTTACTAGACGTCAGCTTGCTGTCGTATTTCCCTGTCTTCAAAACGTTATCAGATCCACTTGAAGAGTTAAAAGCCTTTCACACGGCTTCTGTAGCTGGATTTTAATTTCAGTTTTTGCTCCTTTCTTCCCATAGAACGCTGCAGAGAGTGAGATACGGTGCTTTAGTGCCATAAATTATTATTGAAGGGTAAGGCGGCGTGTTTCGAGTGTGTATGTGCTGCTTCATCATTTATTTAAAGGTATTGAAAAAACTGTGTTAAAATTAAAAATGTAATATATCAATTCATCTCCCGCTGTTTATTCAAAATGTCCCGGTGCACGTCTGTTCTGAGCCCACGCGGCCCATCTCTCAGAAAGGAAAGCCCCTCGAAGCCGCTTTTTCCAGAGCTTTCTGCCCTCTCGGCTTCGAACTCTTCACAACTCCTGACACTCAGAAAGCTCAAAACGTGTCCGGGACGGTCTCCTCTCCCTTTCTCTCCTGGTTTACTTTTATCCCGAGCATCTCAACGGACTCCAGACACAACTGTGGTTAATGTCTCTGTGAGCCGAGAGCCACTGATCGCCTCAAATTAGTACTGAAAGTACTAATTTGTTTTTACTTTCATTTAGGTGCACTAATGCAAATCAAAGACATCAACTAATCGGGTGTGAGGATCAGCTATAAAGAAAAAGAAAGGGGCGCAGCTTTCCCAGGGCAAGGGGATCGCCGCCGAGATGACCCCAGTGAGCCGCCCCGCGTGTTCAAGGGGGGTCCTCTCGATTCCATCTGTGAACATTTGGTCAGTCCTTGTACGGAGAAAAGACATTTCTCCGGGTTCATATTAATTTTTGTGCACATCTGCGCGTTCACCTAATCCCCACCCGCGCACACTTCAATTAAAATTAACGGAAGTCAAATCCTTGAGTGGTTTTAATTGCAATATGTAGATTACAAATGGCGCCGTCTTTAGCCACAAAAGCGATTCCTTTCCTCGGCCACCCTCTCAGGAATAATATCCAAGAGAGGGGCTCGATCGTGGAAGAATCTCATTTATTGTGTCGCTGCCCCAGATGATACTGAGACCTGGCGATGGGCAAAGGCCAACCCCGACGAACGCAGAGGTACAATGAAGGAGTGCGCTAAGGAACGCCCGCTCTCTCTGCTCAAGGGCAGACGGGGCTGGCGGTGCCAGGAAGGGCTCCGCTGGCCGCGCTTTAATGAGGCGGGCATAATGACCCCTGCGCTCTAGGCGCCACGCAGCAAATGGGATTTTTCTCTTAAGTAGGTTAAATATGACCCTCACATCTGGTTTGTCAC
>NW_004567112.1:459805-462230 GCF_000260355.1 Condylura cristata | reverse complement strand
CCGGCCGACCGTGTCCATCCGCGCAGAGCGAGGGCCAGAGCGACGCTCTGCCCCGCTCCGCTGCGCTCGGCCGGCCGCGGGCACGTCCAGAATCCCTCCCGGGCCGCACCCCTCAAAAGCAACAAGTAATTTGCTCTCTGTCCACGGCGCCTCACCGCCGCACACGTCGGCGTTTTTACCTTGAGGAAGCCACGCCGGTGTCTTGAGTAATCAGCTGCATACACAGATGCGGTCGCCGAGACAGAAGCTATTCAGGAGGAAGAGTCAAAGATGACAGCGAGAAATGTCAACGAGGTTAATCACACTTCACGCAACAGACAAGACGGCTGTAACTTTAAGGAGGCGCTGAGCCGAGCTGGGCGCAGACTTTTATTTTGCCACTTTATAGCCTGCTTCACAACTACTTGGACAAATACAAAACAAGAATTACAGTGCTCCATAAGTTATTTTAATATCCTGTAGTGGTGCATACTTCCAATGAAATCCCAAGACTATTATTACGGTTCTCTGTTTGTGTGAAAATGTCAAGTTGTTTCGAGAGACTACATACTCTGAATTATATATAACTGTTACTTTATAGCTAATAGGCACTAAAATTACTTTAAAACAGAAATGTAAAGTTATATTTTCATCCTTTTTGACAGATAATAAAGCTTATTTATGAGATACAATTTTTCAAGCATTAAAACATTTCATGTTTACAAAAACATTAAAAATATTATTACTTGATATTTAAAAGAATGAAAAAAAGCAAAACCATTATGAAAACATTTGCCCTGCCTGGCGACGTCTCTGTTTTGTCAAAATGTCGTGACTTCATGTGTGAAACTCACAGGTTTAACTACTTTTAAAATTAAAAATACCTGTAGGTTCAAACAAAGGCCAGCGAGCCGGGCTCCGCCTCGGCCCCAGCGCGGGGAGCGGCTGCTGGCGCCCCGCCTGGCGCCCCGGCCCCTGGCCACCTGGGGACACCGCCAGATGTCGCTGGGCGGGGCCAGGCCGGCCCTGGCTTTGCACCAAGTTGTGTGGACGAGAGGCCTGAGCACCCTTGGGGTTCCTCCACCCCTCCGATTCCACCGCCGACAGAGCCCTCTGCTCCCCAGGGCGGCTGGGCCCAGCGGAGCGGACAGAGGAAGCCAAGCATGCCCAGGGGAGGCGTCCCCCGCCCAGGCAGGGGTGTCAGCAGGGAGCCCCCGGAGCCCTGCCCACCAGGCCACTTCCGCGCAGAGCTCCCGTCACGGGGGCCCGAGGAGCCGCAGCCCCAGGGCGAGCCGGCCTGAGCGCCCCCAGGTTCAGGGACCCTGCAAGTGCCCGCGTCCACCCACAGCCTCCGGAGGGCGCAGGCGCCCTCTGGCACCAGGCGCCCTGCTGAGAGTCTGAAATAAAACGCCAGGGCAGAGGGGCAGAGAACCCGGAGGCCGCGCTGCCAGGGGCACTAGCGGCCGGCGAGCTGGGGGCGCCAGCAGAGCCTCCCCGGCAGAGCCCCGGCGGAGGTCAGACCCCTTCCGGGGAGCGGCCCAGCCAGCAGCGTCTGCAGCCACCCGCCCGGGGGCTCAGCTGCCCTCCCCGCTACTGCGCGCTGGGCTGGCCACGGCCGCGCACCAGCTACCGGCTCCCCGGCTCTGCCAGCGGCCCCTTTTCGCCAGCACGAGCTTCTCTCACCTCCACCAGAGGCCGCCCGGGCCGCGGAGTCCCGCCTGGCAGAGGCACCGCAAGTGAGCGGCTCTTCTTCCCGGGCTCTGCCACCCCAAGTGTCCCCGAGTCCTCCGGGCTGGACATCCACCAGTGCAGGCCACAAGCCCCTCAGCGCCCCACCTCTGCCACTGGGCAGGGTCTGCTCAAGGGGACGTAGGCCTCCTGCTGCGGACAGCTCGGCTCTGCTGGAGGGCGCGGGCGTGGCTGGGTGTCCGGCAGAGACGTCAGGCATGGACATCGGACGTCGGGCGTAGGGTAGGACGTGGGCCTCGGGCGTGGGCCTCGGGCGTGGGCGTCAGCCTGGGGGTGGGGTTCTCTTCCAGCACTTCCCCGCCTCCTCCAGCCCTCTGGCAGGTGCAGTTCCAAGCACCGGCCCGGAACTGGCCGCCCCTGCTCCTGGCGCTGCCATCCACCCGCTGTGCCCCCAGCCCGGAACTTAGGCTGGGAGGGTGGTGGTCCCCACAGGCGGCCTGGTGGGAGGGCCCGGCAGCTGCCCTGGACAAAACGCCTCCCGGTGCTTTAAAGCCTGATCTCCATCATCCCGCAGACTCTGCTCCTCCTCCCGGAGCTTCATTAACTATTAATCCAGCTCCCGGGCAGGAGCCAGGAAACCCATCTCTTCTGTAGAAAAGGAGGGGAACGTCTTAGCTTTGCAGAATTTTTAAGAAAAAAAAAAGTGAGGATTGGTAAACATAGTCAGGCCGTCCTAGAAGTCCAGCGGAACTCGTGC
>NW_004567112.1:457411-459705 GCF_000260355.1 Condylura cristata | reverse complement strand
GGGGCCCAAGCCTCTGCCCTCGGCGGCCAGCGATCCGGGGTCCGGGCCAGACGGCCACGTGACCACGCGGGGGGCCGCCTACCTTGTTCCGGGTCTGGGTCTGCCCGATGAGGATGAGGGCGTTGGAGGAGATGATGGACAGGCAGAAGTTGATGAGGATGACGGAGCGCTCGGAGCGGATGTACCTGCGGGCGGACGCACGGCCAGTGCCCAGGGCCTTGCTCCACGAGTCGTCCCGCCCAGGCCGCCCCCACAGCTCGCTTCCACCTCTGCTGACGGGCGTCTGCCAGCTCTCCTGGCCCGGCCGCCGCCCAGTCCTCGCCCTTTGCGGCTCACGCCGGCCGGGGCTCTGGAGTCGGGGTGGGGACTGCGCCTGCGCTCAGGCGGAGGCCAAGAAATGGAGCGGGGCGCCCACCCACGCAGCCAGGCCGCGCCTGGGGTTGCGCGGGGGCCAGCCGCCCTGCGGGCCTCGGCAGCCCACACTCCCTCCTGGGGACTCACGGGGGCTCCTGAGGCCCGTGCTGGGTCAGCCGTCCTCCAGAGGCCCTGGCAGCGCACTGCTCCCGGCACAGGGCCACCCTGACAGCACAGGCCTCCGCCTGCCATGGACATCGACCTTGGGTGCCGGCCACAGGGGCCAACCTTGACATCACCCCTCCCCCGGGCCTCTGCTCAGTGGGGCACAGTCACCCCTGCGAGGCACACGCCTGCACACTGGCCACTGGCCTGCTCAGGCCAGCCCTGCACTCTCCCCCAGGACTGCTCGCTGGTCAGACGGAGCCCCCCCATGCACACATCACCCCACAATTCCTGGGGTCCTGCTCCCAGGGGCGAGCCCTGACCTAGCTACCCCCTCCTGGCATAGCTGGGCCAGCAGGCTCCCGGACCCCGCCCAGGCCCCGCCCCAGCCCAGGCCCCGCCCCGGCCCCACCCCGCCCCCTCCGGGCCTCCTCTCTTCCGCCCTGTTCGCCCTCGGTGTCAGTCACCCAATAGTTAAGCCACCTGCTCTTTTTAAATCACCAGCTCAATTTACAGTAAAAAGCAGCAAGAAAACAAGCATATTTCTTTGTCACGCAGCGCAGGGAGAGCGCGGCCGTATATAACGGCGGCGCTGCCTGCCGCGGCGGTTCACCAAATTTACGTTCATAAAAAATTGAAATTAAAAGTAAATCAAAGCTCACCAGAACACCCTCTACCTGAGAGACTGGAGCAGGAACTTGCACAGAATTGGACGGCCAGAGGGTGTGCTGGGGGAGACATCTGTTTTTGGAGGCTGGAGAGCACGAGTGGGCCAGAGGCCCGTTTTCAGGATTGACCGCGCTGACCGGAGCGGGCGCCGGCTCTCGAGGCCACTTAAATTCTCAAGCTGCGCCCCCACGGCACGGGCGCGGGAAGGGGGGTGGGGAGGCGAGGCTATGTCTGGCCTCCGCGCCCAGCTGCCGACCGGGCGCTCGAGGCTGGCAGGAGACCAGCGAGGGTGACCTGCACCTTCCCCGGGGAGCCCGGGCGGCAGGGCTCAGTCACACCAGAGGCGCGAGCGCCGCACACCCCGGAGCTGCTGCGAACCCCCAACCACAGGCTGCAGTCGCACTGGGGGAGCAGCGTGGGGGTGCGCTGCCCCAGGCCCAGCAGGAGGTCTCCGGAGGCTGAGGGCCCAGCCCCCCGCAGCGGGGCTGCCTGCCGACGGACGGCGCTTTCCTTCTCAGAGACTTTGGCCTGGGACCCGGGGCAGGTGACCGCGGGCATGTCGGCAGGCGGCCAGCGAGCAGTCCCCGCGGCCTGAAGGGGGCGCAGGAGGAGGCCGAGGGGACCGGCGGCTCCTGCCGCTCACGTGGGCGGAGCCACGGGGGCTCCTCAGCGCTGCCTCACAGGCTCGGAAGAGCTTGCTCTCATCTCTATGAAAAACTCCTTTATGTACACAAGCAAGCACACACACCTGTGCACTCAGGTGCACACATACCTGTGCGCTCAGGTGCACACACACCTGTGCGTTCAGGGCCGCCGGCCGCCGGGATGCGCTGCCCGCAGAGGCAGGCGCGATTCCCGTGGAGCGTCGGTCGGCGAGACGAACAGACGCCGCGATCCAGCCCGTCCGCGGGTTAGGAGACCGCTGACAGCGCAGGGACTCGGGAGCCGCCCCACCCAGCACCCTTCAGCCTGGGCTCAGGGCACCGGCTCGCGGGCCCCACTCCCGCCGGGGCCGGCCCCTGGGCCCCAGGACTGAGGCCCCACGGAGTCAGCACGGGGGAGGGGGCGTGAGGGTGGACATGAGAGGAGGCGGGGCGAAGGACGCG
>NW_004567112.1:454026-457311 GCF_000260355.1 Condylura cristata | reverse complement strand
CCCTGCCCTGGCCCCGCCCCTGGCCCCAAGCGAGCCCCCGCCGGAGCCCGGCCCGCTCACCTCCACACTGACACGTAGATGATGATGAGCATGAGCAGGGTCAGCGATGACACGCCGCAGCCCACGATGAGCGTCACCGAGGGCACGGCCACCTTCTCCATGTTCTGCCGGGTTCGGGGGAGAGAAGACAGTGAGGCCAGGGAGTGGTCCTGAGGGTGGAGGTCACAGCAGAGGCTTCGGTGCCCCCTTTTTCCAACGGACCCCACCCAGCAGCCCTGCATGGCACCCCCAACCCCCAGGGCTTTCGGGTCTGCACTGCCCCGAGGGCTCTGTGTGTTCCTGAGGGTGGGGACACCCGCCATGTCTCTGCCCATCACCTGACCCCCCACCAGTTCCGGCTCAGCGGCGGCCCTCAGGTCCAGAGCGGTGGGACGTAGCTATGGCGCCTGGCCCTGTCCATGGTCCTGGGACGCCGGGAGCAGAGGCCCCGCCCGCACCCCCACACTTCAAGTCCCTGGCCTCCGCGCAGCTCCCACGGGCCTCAGGGCGCCCCAGCCCCGTTCCGGCTCCCGGCCCCGTCCGCCCTCCACCCAGCCCCTGCAGGCCTCCCCCCCCCAGTTCTTCCAGACGTGTCCGCGCCCCTGCTGTCTGGAAGGCCGCTGGCCGTGCCCATGTCCAGGCAACGCCTGGAGGGCCTGTGGCTGCTGGCCGCCTGGCTGGTGCTGCCCGGGCCTGTGGCCTGCCCCTCCCTCGCGGGCACACGCCCAGCCGCTACGCAAGTGGGCTCTGGGGCTTTCTGACCTTGGCCTGCCATGCCCGGAGGCCCGGCGCCCCCGTCTCCAGCAGCCCAGCTGGCCCCTGCGGTCCCCAAGTGACTGCATGGCCAGGCTGGGAGGTCAGCGGCTCAGGGGCGGGCGGGGGCGGCACCGCCTCAGTCAGCGGGGCTGGGCGGCCGCGGCTGGCCAAGTGGGTCAGAGGCGGCCAGTCGGGCAGCTCCCGCCTGCCCCAGCCTCTGCCTCCGTCCGCTGCTGGAGCGCCAGTCTGTGTCCGCCCACCGCTCGCCGCGGGTTCACCAGCGGGCTCCCTCCCGCAGAGGCCGGGCCTGCAGGTCTGGCAGTGAGGGGGCGGGTCCGGGGCGGGAGGGTGGGGCTCGGGAAACCCAGGCCTGCTGGGGCTGACCTCCGGGCAGGAGACTGGCCCCGGCCCACACAGACAAAGGTGGATGCTGGCCGGTCTTCCGCAGGGGCCTGCGCCACCGGCCTTTGCACACGTCCCCGCCCACGCAGCCCACACCCCAGCTCGGCGCCCCCCCAGCGCCCACCGCACTGGGCCCCGCTTCTGGGACGCTCCGGGGCGCCCCGCCGTGGCTTCCCTCGCTGCTAGTTGCGGCGGGGTCGCAGCTCCCCACACAAACGCTCCACCCCTCACCCGGCCACGGTCACCGGAGCCCCGGCCTGGTCACGCTCTGGCCCTGACCCTGGCCAGACCGTGGCTGGTTGTGGACCTGGCACAGAGGCCCCACACCGCGGTGCTGCCCGGAGCATGCCCACGCTCCAGCCGGCTGCTCGCCGGAACCTGCACGGGCCCCAGGCGCAGACTCCACCCCGGAGGCCACCCCACGCCCACAGCCTCGGCTGGCGCGGGCCCGCTCCCCAGCCCCCCTCGCCCTCCCTGCCCTGGCAGCGGGCCCTGCTCACGCTCTGGGGGGCCAGCACTGCTTCCTGAGTGCGGGGTGCCTGCTGGCTGTCTGCGCCCCCCGCCAGTGCCTCCCGCATGGCCCTGGGGCCAGGCTGGGGGTCCACTTCAGAGAGGGGGTGGGGGCGGCTGCGCCCCACAGTGTCGCCCCTCCTGCCCAGCTCTGGGCCGCCGCTAACTGGGCAAAGCTGGCTGGAGGCGCCGTGGGCAGCCCCTGAGGGCGGGCTCGGCCACCCCTCCCCTCCGGCTCTCAGGCGCGGGCTCCCCACCTCACAGGGCTGGGGCTCCCTGGGCCCCAGCAAGCACTCCGCTGCGTCGCCCTCTGCCTCCTCTCACACGGGCCTGCCGTCCCCCTGCCCGCATGACACCTCTGTGTGCCCCGAGGTGGCCGGTCCAGCTGGCGCAGGAGTCCCCTGGGTGCTGGCCCCCACCGGGGTCTCAGGCTGGGGGGCCCGCCTGCCCTCACAGCCCCCTGGGAGAGCTCAGCACCCCCAGAAAGGCTCTTGGGTGCCTCCACTCCAGCCCTCCAGCCCCTGGGACCCCGCCTGGCGCGCTCTGCATGTCGGGGTTCCCTGGGCCCAGAAGCCCTCCCCAGGCAGGAACAGCCACAGGGCCTCGGCCAACCGTGTGCGCCCAGGGTGGCTCGCGGCCACCTTCTCCACCTGGAGGCCACTGGAGGCCAGACTGGGGCTGGGGACGGCAGTGGGCGGGCCGAGGCGGGGCGGGCAGGCGCCAGGGTCCCTGTCCAGCCAGGTGTCCCGGCCGCCGGTGCAGAGTCCTGCCGTCCGGCCTGGTGGCACTGCAGCCGCCCTGGGACCCGGCTCCCGACCCAGCGAGGGCAGGGGGCCTGGCAGGCCACAGGGGCCCTGTCCTGCCAGACCCCGAGGCCCTGGGCAGTGCGGCAGCGGGCCCTGAGGGGCTCTCATCCTGAGCCTGGGGCAGCTGGTGGTCCTGACCCTCGTCCTAGGGGACCGAGGGTGGGGACGTTCCCTAGGGCCGAAGGCGCCTTCCGTGCAAACCGGGGCTCTGGGGGCACAGGCTGTGCGCCCCATCGGACAGGGCCCAGGACGGCCACGTCCCTGTCCGCCGACCCCACAGCTGCCTCCGAGGGCCCTTCCGGCCAGCCCGGGCTGGGCTTTGGGGCGGAGACCCTGGTCCTCCCGCCCTGGGTGCCCAGCGGCCCGGGCCGGCCTTCCCGGGACGACAGCTGCGCCCAGCCCTGGCTCGAGAGCCGCCAGCCTCAGTGGGCAGCCCGGCACCGGCGAGACAGAACTGGCCCCAGATGCTGTTGCCATAGAAACCAGCAGCCCCCACAAGAACCACAGAACAAAAAGGAGGCTCCGGGGGAAGGGCCCTCCTGGGGGGGCCCTGGCAGCCCCAGTCTGGCCACAGCGCGGCCCACCTGGGCACAGCTGCCCCTGCAGGGCCCGCTGGGGCGGGGGCCGAGTCCGAGCGCGCCGGCAGCGTCACTGGGGACCCCAGGCAGAGGGGCGCGGGGCTCTCCGACAGGCCTCGGGTCCCCAGCGCAGGCCGCCGCACTCCGGGCTGGGGCTCGGCGAGACTCACCCATCCTCACTCCTGCGCGCCTCC
>NW_004567112.1:452663-453926 GCF_000260355.1 Condylura cristata | reverse complement strand
CTCCTGGCTGCGCGCCCCGCTTCTCCCCCCCCCCGACAGGGGGCGCACCAGCCGCTGGCACACGGCGGGGCAGTTCCTCGGGCCGGCTGGGGCTGCCAGGCGCCCCCAGCCAGCGTGTCCGTGCTGCGGGGTCTCTTGGCAAACAGTAAAAGCGAGACCCCTCTGGGCGCAGGGTCGGTCTCAGCACTACGGAGCTGTCCGCAGCCGCTGCGGCCTGAGTCCATCCCCAGCCAGGGAGTGACCCGCAGGGCGCGGCAGGCCCCTCCTGTCTCCCCAAGGCGCCCTCAGCAGTGGGTGTCAGTGGATCCGCCCGTTCTGCTCCCCGCTCTCCCTCTGGGCTTCCTCTCACCCCCACACCTCTGGCCGGCACCCCAGCTCGAGTGTGCATAAATAATAAATCTTTTTTTACAAAAGTGAAAGGGAACTGCCTAAGGGGTCTGGCCACTCCCACGCTGAAGCTGCGGCCCCCCACACCCCCGCGCCCCCGCTCCGGCACACAGGTATTTCGAAGTGGGAGAGGGCACAGCCCCAGCTCCGCAGAGTCACCCGTTGCTTCCCTGGCTGCAGAAACTACTTTTGGGGGAGGGGGGTGCTGTTTTTTTTTAAACCTTGCTGCAAAATATATGCAGAATTTGTTTTCCAATGAACGCCTAATAAGGCTACCTCTTATGTCTGGATATGTAAAAAATTGCCCTTTTCACAGCTGATAAAATACAAATTAATCCTTAGAGGATTTAATGTGCGCCTATTTATTACTTTCCAATCTGAACGTACCATGGCAATTAATACGCTTCCACCGGCCGCGAGAGAGCCGCAGCTTCGCCTTCGAAACGGGAACGCGGCCGGCGGCGGCGAGGGCGCCCACTGCCCGCGAGTGCTGGGGCTCGGCGCGGTGCCGCGCGGGGCGGCCCTGGAGAGGCGCGAAGCCCCTCCGGAGCCGCAGCTCGGCTTCCCGAGCCCACTCGCGCTCCCAGAGCCGGCGTCGCGCTGTCTTCGGGGCACGAAATAATGTTGTTTGCATGCAACTGCAGCTCGGTTTATTATGAGAAATGAAAACATTTTAAAAATTAAAGAAACATTTTTCTTTGTGTTCACAGTTCAGTGTGTTGGTTTAACCCTCACACTTAACCTCCACAGTCCATTTTACAGCCGCCTCCCTCCCTTCGTTTCTGCCGCGTGCACGCTTAACCCTTGCCTGGCCGGCTGCCGCTTGACAGCAGCGCGGAGGTGGGCCGGAGGCGCCCCCCCCAGACGCCCCGCCCG
>NW_004567112.1:450618-452326 GCF_000260355.1 Condylura cristata | reverse complement strand
GGGGTGGGGGAAGAAGCCAGGAGCCCAGGGGTCACCCAGGCTCGGAAGGGCGCTGCCGGGCCTCAGGCCAGCCAGTGTGGTCAGAGCCGGGGCGTGCGGACTGCCTGGGCCTGCCTGCCGTCAGCCCTGGGGGGGCTGGACAGTGCCGGCCTCTACCCAGGGGCTGCAGGCCAGGTGGTGGCTCTGGGGGTTGCATGCTCCCTAATCAAGACAGAGCGATTGAGGGGTGGCTCAAATCCGGGGCCCAGCAGGGGGTCTCGGCCCCTGGGGGCTGGACCTGCCTCCCAGGGCTTCAGGGGCAGAGTCAGGCTGCAGCTTCCACACCTGGGGCAGAGGGGGCCAGCTGCTCCCTGGGGCTGCCACTGCTGGCCCCTAAAGCGGGGAGGGAGGAGGCACAGAGGAGGGGGAGGGCCCCTCAAAGCGGCTCTAGCTGCAGCACCCCAGGCCCGAGCGGTTTCTGTGGGATTTGAGCTGTTACAGTCTCTTCTGAGCTGCTGACCCCAAAGGACAAGGGCCTGGCCAGGGCCCTTGTCCTCCTCTCTCGGTTCTCCCTCTCCTGGGGGAGGCCCATTTCGCAGAGGAGGAAAACTGAGGCCAGTGGGCAAGATGTTCCCAGAGAGCTAGCAGGGAAGCCGGGGGCACCAGGCCTGGGCTCTGCGGCCCCCGCCCGCCCGCCCGCCGGCCTCCAAGATGCCCCGAGAGGATGGGGTGCCACCAGGCACCGTGCCCTGACTCCTGGGGGACACGAAGCCCGATAGGTTTGATGTCAGGGCCCCAAGCGTGATGCAGAGGGGTGGGCCGCATCCCAACCTCAGGCTTCCCGAAGCTCTCTGGTGCGGTCACAGCCTGGCCCCGGACACCTGGGCTGCCGTGGCCACCTCCGGCCTGCCCCCTTGGGACCTGTCCGGGTGCGGAGGCCCTTCCCCTCCAGAGAAGGCCCGCAGCAGGACAGGAGGGGCCGCCCGGGAGCCTCGCCCAGCCGCTTGTCCAGCCGCAGCTGAGGTGGACCCCGGGCCGGGCGGCCGCACCACACCCTGGTCCCTCAGTGCACACTGGACAGGAGCAGGGTGCGGCCGGGCTGGCCAGCCCCGTGTCCCTCCTTCCACGAGGGCGAGGGCTCCTAGCCGCCGTACCAGCACGCCCTCGAGTGGACAGCGAGTCTGCAGCCCGGCACCGCGGGGGCCCACCCCCTGCCGTGGGCCCCTGGGGCTCACCCCTCCAGCTGGGCAGCAGAGGCGTCTGAGAACTGGAGTCAGAGCAGCCTGCCCTTGGCGGGAACCCAGCCAGGCCCCGGGGCCCGGCCTGGTCGCCCCTCAGCCCCGCTGAGCCAGGTGACCCAGCGGCCAGCCCCTGCTCCAGCCCGAGGCAGCACCTTGCCGCAGGTGCCCAGACAGTGGGCACTGGGGTCGGCAGGGCGCCAGGCCAGCCAAGCCACCGGGAGGGGCCGTCGGGCCCCTGGGGTGAGCTCCCGGAGGGGGGCTGCACAGAAGGGGCTCCGTCCGTGCCGGGGGGCTGCAGTGCAGCCTCGGCCATGTCCTGGCCCGGAGAGCAGGCTGGCCAGGCTGGCCGCAGGACGTCACTGCTGTCGTCCCAGAAGCTGCCGGGTGCACCGGGCCCTGCGGGGATGCCGCACGGGTTCCCAGTCGGGCCTCAGCCCTGCTCCGAGCCTGGCCCCCCGGCAAGGTGGCCCCGGGGGCCAGGCGCCAAG
>NW_004567112.1:449805-450518 GCF_000260355.1 Condylura cristata | reverse complement strand
GAGCCCCCAACTCCCGAGCCCGCCGGGGATCCCCCCCACGGTCACGCGGCCTGAGCGTCCTCGCCGCCCCACGCTGAGGACACGGCTTCCACGTGGCAGCCCGGGTTACGGGGAGGCGGGAGACCAGCGAGGACAAGGCCCGGGCTGCCTCCCGCCTCCCCCCAACAGGACACGTCGCTGACACCCCAGGAGCTTCGCCAGCGGGAGTTTCCCAAAAGCGCCTGCTCGGAGGCCCCTTGGTCCGGGCTGTCCAGTCAGGAAACGGCGCCACTCTCCCGCCTGGGTCTCCCCGGCCGCAGGGACTCTGCCCGCCGCCTCCCCACACCCGAGGCCCTTCCCTCGGCAGAGGTCACCATTCTAGACACTTTAACAACTACCTGTTACCGGCCAGTCAGTACAAATAAACTTGCGTCATCGCTAAGCTACAGAGCGGCGGGAGCACTCACCACCTCGAATTCCAATCGGAAAGGGGCCTGCCGACGCCCCCACTGCCCGCTGGCGAGCAGGTCGGCTGCCCGGGCGGACAGTGACCGCTGCGGCGCGGCACCTGAGAACAGCCAAGACCTGCCAGAAGGCAGGCGAGGTCTGGGCGAAGGGACATGTCCACGGAGGGCAGCCATGTCCCTGAGTCACCGCGCCAGTGTCCGCGGGAGCACCAGAGGGGGCGCCCGCCTGGCCGCCCCCGCCACCGAGCACACCCCCGGCTCCCCAGC
>NW_004567112.1:435440-435888 GCF_000260355.1 Condylura cristata | reverse complement strand
AGCACAGGCGCGGGCGACACGGGACGAGATTGCAAAGCAGCCCCGGTGGCCAGCACCCCCACTTTATGATGGAATGGCCTTGCCTAGATACCTCTCCGGAGACTTTCCTGGGAAGATTTCCTTTACAAACATGGACTGCTGTCTAAATTGCTCGAGAACAGATAGGTTGGGCTCCTGAAAAATTGCATTAAGAAGAGCAAGGCAATCTAGCCAGTGACTTGGAAGCGGCTCGTGGGGGACTCGCAGGCAGAGCTGGGGAGTCTGCTCACGCGCTGTGGTGGATGTGGGGGTCCCGGGAGGACCAACTGGCCGGCCATGACCAGGGCAGCCCCTGCTGTGCAGGCGGCCTGCTCCCCGGGGTGCCACAGAGGGGACTGAGCAATCACCGCTCCCTCAGGGCGCCTCTCGCTGGCGCCCGGCGGGCACAGAGGAGGGTGGGCCCTCCCCT
>NW_004567112.1:433194-433725 GCF_000260355.1 Condylura cristata | reverse complement strand
GCCCGCGCGGCACCACGAACACTTTCTATGCAAGAAGGAGTCTGCGGGGGCCTCCCTGTGGCCTCGCCTGAGCGCCGCCCTGCCGAGGGGCCCGGGTGCCCGCTGCCCGCTGCGCCCCGCACACTGGGTGTGAGCGGACACGCCGGTGCTGCCCCCCACTGCCTCTGGCAGTCTTCTCACCCTGACCTCTGGCCGTACCCCAGGTCTTGTATGCAGAATTCTTTTCTGAATTTTTAAAAACATCGACGACAGGGTCAATTTGGGGTTTGAGTGCTGAGACACGGTGTCCTGTTGGAGCTTCCGAACACGCACCAGCCACATAGCGCAGCCACAAACACGCGCACAGGCGCACGCCCACGCCGGGAAGGGCGCGGGGGGAGGGGGCCGCGGAGCCGCGGGGACGTCAGCGGGGAGGGGGCGACTGTGGGGGACACCGGTCCGGATGAAGCGAGCGCTCGCCTGGGCAAACATCGGACGCGGAGGCAGAATGTGGCGCAGAATGCATGCCACCTATAAGGCGGAACGAAGGAT
>NW_004567112.1:429967-430719 GCF_000260355.1 Condylura cristata | reverse complement strand
CGTGGGCGCTGCCCCTTCTCTCTGGAAAGTGGAAGGCCGGCAGCCGCTGGGCGTGGGAGGGCGTGGGCGGCGGCGTGGGGGCCTCCACCTGGGCGCTGGGCCGAAGGCCCCCGCAGTCTGCTCGGACCCCCCTCTGGGGCCCCCGGAGCCAGGGGTTCAGGTCCTGGGCCAGCTCCCCTGGCCAGGAAAAGCGCCAGCTCGGTGGGCGCCCACCAGCGCCCCGAAACAGCTCGTTACCGCGTCTGCGTCGTCTCAGATTTTGATTTTCGTAATGACTCTGCTGGTGTGTTGACCAGAGGGAAATTTTATTCCCAAATGTGCCCGTGTCAGATTTGCCATTATCGTTCAGAAAAAAAAAAAAAAATCAAACGGGAAGGCTTTTAAAAAGAGATAAAGTTTACTCATTGGAAATTAGAAATGAATATTTATTGTCAGATCTCTGTTTAGATTAAAACCTTTTATTTAACACCAGTTGAAAGTGTAAATTATTCACGTGTTTACATTTCAATGACTTCTGCTCTCCAAAGATTCCTCCTCCAGAGTGCGCTGGGGGATAATGAGCCCTCCTCGCGGCCTTAAGCAAACAGCCAACTTCAACTTTTCAACAATGAATGAAAAACAGGGTGGCCCCAAAGAGGAGCTGTGGACTGAACCTCGCACAGCGCCCCCAACTAGCCGGCAGGGAGGGGCCGCAGCCGAGGGGCTCCCCAGCAGCGCTGCTCCCCTCAACCATGGGTTTTGGGGGTGGGGGG
>NW_004567112.1:429367-429822 GCF_000260355.1 Condylura cristata | reverse complement strand
GCCCTGGGGGGCCTGAAGGCCACGAGGGACCAGCTGGGGCCGAGGGCAGCCGGGGTGACCCCAGGGCCCTTCGGGGAAGCGGGGGCACCGCGCAGAGGGCACCGAGGGGCCGGACTGGGGGCCGCGGCCAGAGAGAGCCGGAGCCGTACAGGCCAGCCCTGGGCGCCAGGCGTCGCCTCCACCTCCGTCCCAGCACGACCTTTTGAGCTTTTGAATCAGCAGGACGCGCGTGGCACAAGCGAGCGGACTGAGCGCGGCCGCCTCGGCATTAGCATGCAGCTGCCTCGCGGGGCGTCGAGGCGCTCTGCCGCCCGTCTGACCCCCGTGAAACAGATCAGTCCAGCAGCCCTGCCGAAGGCCTCTTCACCACGCAGCAGATCACTGAAGCCGGCAGCAAAATCACCTTCTAACGGAGCTCTACTGTGCCCGCGGCCAGAGGCCCCCGCCAATCCCAG
>NW_004567112.1:424804-427552 GCF_000260355.1 Condylura cristata | reverse complement strand
GCCGCCCTGCACGGCCAATGGGCGTGAGCCGCACGCCGGCCCCTGCCGCGCCGGCCAGTGCAGCCCAACCCCTTGTTCTCCGGCCGGTTCCCAAAGCCATCCCACTCGTGCCCTCTCGGGCGGGGCGAGGGCCGGCCGAGGGGGGCTGAGCTTGCTCCTGCCTCCCGCTCCCGCCAGCCGCTCCGTGAAGCGACCGGGTCTGTCCCCACGGCTTCGGCCAGGGTGTGCAGGCGCTGGGCGCACAGACGCGCTCAGCCTGCATCCTGAGCTGGCACCGACCGGGCACTGCTGACGGACCACGGCGTCCTGGGGCTGGGAGAGGCCACGTGAGGGCAGAGGGGACAGGCTGGTCTGGGCGGAAGGGCATGTGAGGGCAAGCAGGGGGAAGGGCCAGACAGTGTTTGAGAGGAGGCCGGGCCGGCCCGGGGGCGCAGCCGGTTAGAGCGCAGCACTGAGCAGCTGGAGCTCATGCGGCACGAGTTCGATCCCCGCCTGCTGGCGAGCTGACCCCCAGGGCGCGGCAGACCTCTCCTGGCCAGCCGCTGCTCCCCTCAGCAGTGGACTGTGTCCATCTGCCCGTCCTGCTCCCCACTCTGTCTCTCGTGGAGCCTCTCACCGCCCCTGAGCCTCTGTACACCTCTCACTGCCTGTACCCCAGTTCTGTATGCACAAATAAATAAAAACAGAGCAAGAAGAGGCTGAGGACAGGCCGGCCGCCCTGCGGTCAGAGGAGGGACAGAGCTCGTGAAGAGGGGCAGCAAAAGTAGAGACTGAGCCAGGGTGCACGAGGACCAGGGGCGGACACCTTCTGGAAGAGGCCACGGGGTCCCGGTCAGTCTTGGGCTATCGGGAGCTGTGGGGGTCTGCAAAGGGGTGAAAAGTGAAGTGTCGCAGGGAGAGAGCTGAGAGAGAAGGGAGCTGGAAGACAGAAAAGTGGGGTAACCAGTGATTTTACTGAGGGACGAAAGGGGGGTCCGGAGCCCTGCGGGACGACGCCCCCTTGCCCAGGAACGGCAAGCCCGTCGGTTCCTCCCGGGGCTCCCTGGCCAGGACGGCGGGGCCGCTGCGGAGAGCGCATGCGGCGCCCGGCCCCGGCTGACCCGCGGGCTTCCGGCCAGCTGCGAATCCATCGCTCAGCCAGTCGAGCAGCTCGGAGCAGCGGGGCGGGGCGGACACGCTCTTCACTCGCTCTCCGCCGCCTCCAGCAGCCTCGGGCCCGCGGGCGCAGCGGGCAGCTAGGCCCTCGCCCACCCCGCGCTCTTCCCAGGGCCTGCTGCACTGGTCCCCACCTCCCTCGGCACGACCCACCTCTCCCAGAAGGCGGCTCCCTTCACGGGGAGGCGTCGTGAGGGGCACCGAGGGTGAGCTCTGGGGCGATTTCTCTTTGTTCTCAATGCTTTGGCCTCGGGGGGTCTCACCCAGGCTCAGACGTCAGAGGCCGGGGGGCACCGGGTGCGCCTCCCTCCTGGGGAGCAGCCTCAGCGGAGCGCGGCTGTCCCGAAGCTCCGGGCCACGTGCCTGGAGTGGCCTCGGCCTGGGCTCCGGCCCCACCCGCAGCCCGGGCCCCACTCGCCGACAGGGAGGACCGGCCAGAATACAAACCTTGGAAACCGGTTTCCTCCGCCGGGCCACCCCCGGGTGACAGATGTTCATGAGCTCATGGAAACAAACCAGCAAAGCGCCGTGCTTAGGAGCCGGCCTATCGGATAAGCTCGGGAAGTCTGGTCACCAGAGGGGCCGTCCGTCACCCGCGGCGTCAGCTCAGGCTCCCCGGGGGCAGGGGATTTTGACCGCGGTGAGGAAGGCTGCGTGGGTGCAAAGCAGCGCTGACGTCCAAGGACCTGTCAGCACGGCACAGTGAAACTGAACAAAGCTTTCACGTCCTTCCCCGTTTGTCTGTACTTTACAGAACTGTCGATACAACATTTTTCTAGGTCCAAAGGCAGATTGCCACTCAGTGCCACTCCGTGCCGGGAGAGACGGAGCGCAGTCAGCGGCGAAGCTCGCGGGGCGCGGGGCGCGCTCGGCTACGTGTCTGCGCGCCTGCGGCCTCTTCCTCGGGAGCGGCCTCGGCAGAGACGGCGCCTGCAGACCCGGCGCTTCTCCTGAACGTTGGGCTGAGCGGACACGTAGCTGGAACTCCCTTCACCAGTAAGTCACTTGGCCTTGCTTCTCTGTCTTCCCCGTGACGTGTCCGTGGGTGAGTGAGGTGTCTGGGCTGTTTGGAATCCACTGATAGGACTTAGTGTAAAATCAACTCCAGGCCATCCCCAAACTCCGTGGTCGTCCACGAAACCCCGACGGTGGCATCGTGAGGGCGAAACCCCCCTTCGCCTGTGCGCGGGGAGCCCGTGTGCCCGGCGCCCGCCTGCCCACGCCGCCCTGGACAGAGCAGCGTCGCTGTGCACGATAACGAAACCGACATCCCAGCCTCACGCACACGCTTGCTTTTTGATTTAGAAGAATCTTGAAAAACATGAAGCAGCAGGATTTTGGCATGCTCTCCAGAATGCTCATAAATAAATCTTTCTCCGCAAATCTCTAAGGGTTTTAGGCAGAGCTCTGCGGATGCCAGAGCAGAAAGCTAAAAACAATTTGTGCCTGTTCCTGGCCAGCAGCAGGGCCGTCGCGTCCCAAGTCCCCGCCAAGCACCTCTCGGGCCGGCACACGCAGCGGGGGCGCTGCGGGCCTCCCAGACGCGTGCTTCTCCGGGCCCTGAACCCTCGGCACAGCAAGCCCGCAGGGCGG
>NW_004567112.1:418423-420719 GCF_000260355.1 Condylura cristata | reverse complement strand
GCCCGTAGCCAGACTGACCATCTTCCCACAGCGGCCGTCGCCCGCCCGTAGCCAGACTGACCATCTTCCCACCAGCACCCGCCTTCTCCTCAAAACAGAGGGTCAAACGGGGACAAAGTGACAAAGTGGAACTGTAAGTGCAGTGGTTACAGTAAATGTAAATGCCGAAAATTTTTAAGACTGGGGGGGGAGTGCCAGGGCTGAACTCTGTTGTGTCTGCGATAGATGCGCGAATAGTCAAGACACAAATGACTCAGAGTGAAAATAGGAAGCCAGCAGGTGTGCGAACAGTACTCTAGTTAAAAAGACGAACGATTAAAGGAGGCAAAATATCCCTTAACAAATGGCGTCCTCACAGCACCAGGTAGATGGACTCCAGATGGACTCCAGATAAGCAGCATCACCAAAGAGTAAGGAGGACACTCCATCGCGACAAAAACGGCCACCGTATCAGAAATACGAAAAAAAATTATCAACGTGATGTAGCCTTCTAACAGCACAACTTCAAATCCATAAAGCAAAACTGACAGAACAAAACTTAAAAGGCAGGTCAGCAGTCACGGCTGGAGAGAGGAGCAGCCTCTTATCAGCGATGCCGCAGAACAATGAAACAGAACATCAGGGCGTCAGTATGTGACACGTTCCACAAGCCCATATGTGTTAACTGATATTTATCAAAAGAATGCCAGCAGCAGTGGGAATTTCCAGCTGCGTGGAGAACTCAGTCAGACGGACTCGCTGGACGCGAAGACGCTCCAGCAGGAAGGGCCGAGAGCCATCATGTTTCCTAGCAATTATGGAACTAAACTTGTCATTTTTTCAACTCCCAAATATTGGGAAATCAAACAGTGGACTTCTACATGAGCCACGGACCGCGGAAGCTATCAAAGGGGAACTTAGGAAATATTCCAGACGGAAGAAAACGCAACCCTGTCACGCGGCAGATTCCCGCTGCAGCGGCCGCGAGAGCCCAGTGCAGACTTAAACACTGATGCACACGGATGCAGCCGCAGCGCCGGCCCACCGGCGCCCGGGGAAGTGGCCGTGGGGACCGTGGCCACGCTGACTGTGGGCACTGGCGGGGCAAGGCACCTGCCGGCGGTCAGGGCGGGCTGGACTCGCGGGGCAGCCGAGTGTGGGGAGCGCACGGCCCTGGCTGCCTGGGCCCCACGTCTGAGCGCCCAGGCGGCGTCACGCCAGCGGCCCAGCTGCGTGCTCCTTGGGGAGTGCCCAGGGCACCTGGCTGGCCGCTCGTTGTGAGGCGCCCCTCGCCGACCTGAGCCCGCTGAAGCACCGCGCAGCCAGCACCCTGCCACGCAGTGAGAGCCCGGGCCACCAGCCAGCGAGGTGAACCCCGAACGGCTTGCCTGGAGAGAAATGCCCAGCAAACAGCCAGGGGCCTCCGGCATGGGCATGGCCGCTGCCTGCCCCGGGCTTCCCAGTCGTCGCGGAAGGCCCCGGCGGCAAGGGGCTGGCCACGGAGGAGGTGTGGGCGGCTGGACTCCCGAGGAAGCTTCAGCCCGGGCTTCGTCTGAACCCGCGTCGCGCAGGAGGAGCCGTTTTATGCTGAGATTCCTACAGGAAAGGTTGCGTGATCGTAGCCCACATCTAGCCCTCGCGTCTTTCCTTCGAAGCATTTATCCCCGTAATTAAAGTCTTATAAAAGCAGCTTTGCGAGAGAATGCAATTACCCGAGCACAGCAAAACCACCCTGAGGCGGACTGGACGCCACGCCAGAGGCGGCGAGGCCCGGCGGAGCAGGCGACAGGGCGGCCTCCGGGGGAGCTGACCCCGGAGGAAAGGGACCGAGCAGCTCGCTGTTGCTCCTCAGTGACTGGCAAGACGGAGGCCTGACTGGACGGCGACTGACTGGAAGGTGCGGGCGCCCGGGAGCGGGCCGCCTGCCCTGCAGGGGCCTGTGCTGACCACAGGCGAGGACTCCCCAGGGCGGGTGCCCGGACCCACCGGGGCCTGGCGTGGCCCCCGGACGTCTGCGGGCGGCCGGGCCCTTTGGGCACACATCGGCCACACTCCCTGGCCTCAAGCGGTCAGGTGTCTCCAGTTAGACAAGCCCAGCGCCCACTCGCAGCCCCCACGCCAGGCCAGGCCGGTCTGGAAACTCGCCTTTCCAACCGAGCTTTAACAAGAAAAGAAATTTATAAATGGAGATGTCAAAACAATTGTAAAGGAAAATGTCAAATAGAAATTTAGATAATGCTGGCCCTTTCACGGGAGTTCTCAAGCGGCGGCCAGCACGGCCCAGGCGAGAGGACGGAGCCCAGCGACTCCGGCGCGA
>NW_004567112.1:417446-418227 GCF_000260355.1 Condylura cristata | reverse complement strand
AGGCCCCGGGAGAGAGCGGCCGGAGCCCACGGGGCGACGGGGCCCCGGAAGGCTGACGGCAGGCGGCACTAATGGGGCCTGTGACGGTGACCTGCGGGCACGTCGCCCAGAAACGGCCTGAAGCGAAAACAGCCGCTGGCTGACGGGGCCGCCACGGGCCCTTCTGGCGAGCGAGCGTGTCCAGCAAAGCCAATAATCGCCAGCCCACAGGTGTCCGCCGGCCCCCGGACTCGCCCGCACAGCGGTCACTCGCGCTCCGGGGCTGCGCGGCCTCTGGCAGTCCCCCAGGCACGTCGGCCGAGAGCTCGTCCCCGCGCACGAGCCCTCGCACCAGGATGTCGGGGGGCCAGAGGCGAGATTCACCCTAAAATGTGCAAAGAGAAGGAAGGGAGTCAAGTCTGAAGCTCCGGCCCCTGCTGCCGCGCGGTCAGCTGCTCCGGACCGCAAAGGCCGCCGCCCACACCTGGAGGGGAGGCCCGCGAGGGGCCTGCAGACCCGCCAGCCCTCCGGCTCGCCGGGCGCCGGGGCAGATGGAGCCAGGACACCCCGTTCCCACCCCCAAGAATCTTGCCACCCAACGGGGGAACAGATGGTAATAACTATAACCAAGCAGAACAGAAATCTAATACAATAGAGACACAAAATGCCAAAGACAGACAAAGCGGGAGAGATTAGTTCCATCTGGACCACAGGGGGCTGCTGCATGAAAGGGGCTGACGGCATTAGGGGGGCAGGCCCAGGAGGGTGAACGCGCCCACGGCCGCGGGCGGGTGGCGCCAGG
>NW_004567112.1:414815-416701 GCF_000260355.1 Condylura cristata | reverse complement strand
AGCACTAAGTATTTAAGTGAATCGCCGGGCCAACTCTCGGCGGACACGAGGCGGAGACAGGCGTGAGGAGGGCGGCCTCGCCAGGGCTGCCGGCCGGGGCTCTCCCCGGAGTCACATCTCCGCCCTCACTGCAGACATCGCCACAGCCGCTGCTGGCTGCCCAGGCAATAAAGCTTCAGCTCCACGCCGGGCCGCAGCCTCCAGTGGGCAGCTGGGGACCGAAGGTGTGACTCCGCCACCCGAAGGCCTCGGCTCCAACGGGCGTCCTCCGGCGCCACCTCCCTCACCCGGTGTCCCCGCCGCGCTTGAACTCAAGCTGGCCCGCGCTTTTCTAGAACGTTCACAGAAACACCAAGCTGAGCCCAAGAACTTTATTCCAAGGGCAAAGAAAACTTTAGAAACAATGAAAAGCTAATAAAAGTACATAAAATTCAAAAGGTCGCCTGCAGGGTAAGTTGGAGAAGCTGCAGGGAAAGTGAGGTGATGTTAAGGGGAAGAGTCCTGAAGGAACTCTGCAGGCTCGTGGACCCCACCCTACTCCGGCTCTCTGGACTCCGCCCCTGCTCCAGGGGTCGGAAACTACAACTCCCAGCAGCAGCAGGGAGAGACCCCGAGGACCCAGGGGCGGAGCCGAGCAGCATCCTGGGACTTTGGGGATAAATGGGGCGCCGCTGTCCAACCATGCTCTCTAACTCGGGCAACGGCTCTCGGACCCGGTGACTGGGGCGGTCAGTTAGTTTGTTCCCAGAGTCCAAGTCAGCCGAGCCGGTGAGGCGCCCCAGTTTCCTCGCATCTCTCTCTTTCCCTGGGCTGTTCCTGTGCCTTTCCCCTTGTGTAACAAACCCATACTGACCCTGTAGTGTGTGTCTGCAGCACAGCTGAATTTTAAGCGCGGGTGAGGCCCCCCGGACAGGCGGCCCAGCCCACACTGGGGCCCTGTAACAGTGAGGGACGAAGACCACAGGGTGAGAGAGCCAGGTGAAGACAGAGGAAGATCCGAACTCGGCAACAGAAACTCCAGCAGAGACAGAGATGAGGCGGCCGCGGGCCACGTCCTGAAATGCAGGCGACGAAGTCACGGCGACAGGTGCCGGGGGAAACCTCCACGGAAAAGGAAGAACAGAAACGTAGCCCAGAAGTCCTCACAGGCTTGAGAGCCCGACCACATACTTGTAACCGACCCGCAGACCAGAGGTGAACGCACGAGCAATTGTGTGGAAGGATCACAGACATGCGGTCTACACCGCGAGGGGCGGCCGAAGGCGGCCTGGCGGAGACGAGTCGGCGAGTGCGGACTAGGGTCAGCGAAAAGTGGGCTGTCACACCCGAACCCTGTCCTGGGAAGTCAGAAAAAGTAATAAAATCAGTGGAAGACAAGGAGTTATGAAAAGTAGTTTAAATGTGAAGCAAACGGGAAAGAGAGAGGCACGGAGCCCAGAGGGTCCTGATAAAACGGAGGACTGACCGCCTGAGGGGGCGGCCAGCGGACTGGCAAACAGAGCTCAAAAATACAATGTCACGTGTTGAGAGACTACAGACATTCAAAAGAGAATGAGGAGACAGTACAGAAAACTAGTGGATTCCTGTGGCAAAGATGAAATAGAAAAGCTTCTGCAAAAACACAACTCAGAAAACTGATAAAAGTAGAAATGCTACAAGTGCAAAGTTATGAAAGATTTTTTTTATTCATTTTCTCTGCCCACCCCCCCCCCAAATAATAATGAATGGATGATGGATGGTGGATGGAGGATGGATGGTGGATGGAGGATGGATGGGTGGAGGGAGGATGGATGGAGGATGGAGGATGGATGGTGGATGGAGGCTGGATGGGTGGAGGGAGGATGGATGGAGGATGGAGGATGGATGGGTGGATGGAGGATGGATGG
>NW_004567112.1:411993-414499 GCF_000260355.1 Condylura cristata | reverse complement strand
GGAGGATGGATGGAGGATGGAGGATGGATGGCTGGATGGAGGATGGATGGGTGGATGGAGGATGGATGGAGGATGGAGGATGGATGGGTGGATGGAGGATGGATGGTGGATGGAGGATGGATGGTGGAGGGAGGATGGATGGGTGGAGGGAGGATGGGCGATACATGCGCGCTTGTATGTAAATCGTAGAGAAATGCAGGGATGACGGATGAACTCAACATACACAGTGTCCGCATGCCTGTGTGTGCGCACACACCTGATATGGATCTTCTCCATGCACCTTCGCTCAGAAGTACCACTGTCAGCTACATAAAAGCAGAAGCAGAAGCCCTTGCGCTGGCTCACCAGGTCTGGCGCAGACAAGCTGAGCCCGAGGCGGCTGTGCCAGGAAGCAGGCTGCTCGGGCCGGGCGGCAGGGGACACGACTCCCCCTGGACAGACCGGCCATTTGAGCATTGAGCTGAGTAATGACAGCAACAGGCGATGGCCCATTGAGAAGAGCAGGAAGCGCGGTCCTTTCAGAAACTAATTAAGCAATTAGCTTAGAACTCGATGAGGAGCAGGGTATACAAGTCGCACAGCACCTCCCCACAAAATGCTTACTAATCACCAGGAGAAATGAGCAGGGCTGCAGGGGCAAGTAGGCAGGCCCGGCCTCACCCAGCCCCAGTGTGCCCCTGACACGGCCCGGGGGAGAGCAGCCCTGCACGGAGCCCGAGCCCGGCGCCATCAGAGCCCCAGACAAGCGGCGAGTGTGGAGTCAGGACGCCCAGCGCGGAGACCAGGCCCGAGGCAAAACGCGGCGGAGAAGCGGCCGGGGCTCGCAGGCGCTGGGTGTCGTGTGCAGGGGGCGCCCCCACCCCCGCTGGGCACTGCGCCCAGGGGCCCACCCGGGCACCCAGCACCTCTCAACATCAGCAGAAGAACGGGAAGCAAAAGTAGAAATGCTGCTGTCATGTGATTTTGAGCTAAATTAATTGCAAGCTACGATGGTTAGTATTAATAGACCGCCGAGCACGTAGCGGACTGAGTCACAGGAAACTGCCAGGTTGCAGCTGAGTATTAACAATTTCATGTTTCAACCAACAACAATGAAATGCATTTAATTACACAAATTAGAAAACACCAATTTTAAAGATACTACTTAAAGAGCATCAGACAACATTAAGACCTTCAGTAATAAATCTAACAAAACAGAGTAGGTTTGTGCACTGAGAGTCAGAGCATTGTCGGAGGCATTCTAAAGACATACACAAGCGGAGAACCGTAACTTTGACTAATCTGTGTTATAGAGTTGCAAATTCTCCCTAAATTGATCTGCTGTAGAGTGTAATTCCAATAAAAGTCAGAGCGCTTCCTGTGTAGAAACTGACGACCTGATTCTAATACCCACCGGCGCAGGAGAAGCCCGAAGGGCCGCAGCAGCCTCAGGGAGAGCAGCAAGGCTCGGGTGAGTCCCATCCACCTCAGACTGCGTGGCCACTTGGCCGCATTCAGTGAGGCGCGGGTGCCTGGAGACAGCTAGGCGAGGGGCGGTGAGCAGAGAGCCTAGCAACAGCCCCACTTCTATGATCACTGGCTTTGCAGCATCGACGAAATAATGTGAAGAGGGAGGGCAACCTCTTGTGGAAAACAATAAATCCGGACCTGGGTCTTCTTACCCACAACATGCAAAAAAAAAAACTGACAGAGAAATATCTTGTTAATTTTATGGTAGGCGAATTTTCTAAGCACAAAAAGCACTAAACAGTAAAGGAAAGGTGACAGGTTGAATAACATAGAGCGAAGCCAATTTAAATTCTGCTCCGCAGGAAGGCGATACGGGTCTGCCTGGCAATCCCACACTCACATCACACTTACTGCCAGAAGATGAACCATTTGCTTCCCAGACTGGGGAACGCCAGGATCCACCCCAACACGTGGATGACACATGTGTGACCTCACGCATTGCCATAAGGTGAAAGAAAGACACCTGCCGGGAAGGAGGAAATCACAAGCGATAAGGAAATAATTGTTTTGGAGGGACCCAAGATGGAAAGTCAAGCTACCAGAATCAACCACATTTACAGAAAAGAGCAAAACGAGCCACTGAAACTCGACATGTTAAATGCCATTCACAGTGGCATCAAAAAGCATAAAATATTTAGGGATAATTTAACAAGATGTGTGCAAGACCCATTCAGTGAAAGCTAAATATTGTTACCAGGATAAATTAATAAAACCTGAATGAACAGAGATATACTATGACCATGGATAAGAAGTCTCAAAGGGTTAAACATGGAAAGGCCTTTCAACTTAATCTATACATTCAATGCCAGTGAAAATCATGGGAGGGAAATCACGGGAGGGGCTTTAATAAAAACTGAAAATTGGGCCCTTCTTGGTGGCTCAGCGAATTGGAGCACTACACTGCAAAGCAAGGCCACACTGGCCGCTTCAGTGCCAGTTTGACCCCCACCCGGAGGTGACCCCCAGGGCGTGGCAGGCCCCTCCTGCCTCCCGCTGC
>NW_004567112.1:404241-409241 GCF_000260355.1 Condylura cristata | reverse complement strand
GGCGAGCGCGAACCTCCAGCAGGGCTCTCGGCTTCAGAGCGGAAGCGCGAAAGGACGCCGTGAGGACCGCTGGGCGGGCAAATTTGCATGTTATCACCCTCATTTATGAAAACAGAAACGCAGATTATTTACTTCAAAGTTTGTTTTAAAGCATTTAGAACCCGAGTGGAACCAGCTGTTCCTCAACTTCTAAGACCGTGTTATTCTAACCCTCTTCAGAAGGGCGACTGTGCTGCGCTTCTTTACACAACTTGAGAGCTATTGATTGCCGGAGGCCGAGTCGTGTCAGCGTCTCCTTGCCCTGTGAGGCGGCTGCGAGCCCTGCTTAGCTGCGTCCTCAGCACCCCGCGCCAGCGCGGGCCCGCGGGATTTGGGCTCTCCTGGCCGGGGGGCTGCAAATGCACCCACCAGATCATCCTCACCACCACTCCGCCACCATCAAACTCCTTCCCGGAGTCCACGACCAGAGCAGCCGAGGGCCTGGACGTGGGGCGGGGGGCGCGGGGCGGGGCCTGTTCCTCAGAGGGATGACCACCCGGCCCGCCCAGGGCCGCCGGCTCTGTGAAGGCCGAGGGGCGCCGGGGCCTCTGCCTGGAGCCACCTCGCAGGCAGCGTCACGCACAGGCTGAGCCGCTGTCACGGACACTGCCGGCTGGCGCGGGGGCGTTTACTCGCTGGCCCGCACAGGAAGCGCGGCTGACCCGCAGCTGAACGGGGAGCAGTTCACTTCGAGACGCCCAGTCCGCCCTGTGTAAGTGACCGGGGCGTCTGGGAACGTCCGGGAGGAGAATGAACAGCTTGCGCTCACCCTCCGCGCCGCCTTCAACTTGACAAGATGTCACGGGGGCCGGGCGCGGGGCGTCCTGATTCCAAGAGCTGGGCAGAGCGTATGGTCAGACGGGAGTGAGGGGCTCTCTGGGCAGGGAACACGGCGCCCGCCGGGAACCGCCGTCCGTCGCCTCGCAGGCTGCGGGCTGGAAAGGAGCTGTTGGGAGGGTTTTGCTTTGGGGCCAACGTTTGCCAAGGTGCGTGCACCTCGATGGCCCTGGGGTACAGGCCCGGGAGCGAGGCCCGATGGGAGCGGGACGCCCGACGCGCGGGTGACAGACGCCGTCCCCGGGCGGAGGAGGGGCTGAGCGCGGGCAGGGACGCTCACGGCCGGCCTCGGCACCCAGCTTTCGGCGTGCCCAGCGGGCCGCGCACGGCAGGAAGGCAGCCGGCCCGGCCAGGGGCGCTCAGCCACCCTCGGCAGCCAAGGCCCGGCGGTCGGCACAGAGAGCCCCGGACACAGACAAGAGCGGCCGGCCCGGCACCAGGAGCCAAAGCCGAGTCTGTGCGTCGCCTCTGGGAGGGAGCAGAGGCCGCGCGAGGCGTCTCCGAGCCGCGCCGAGCTGCACCAGCGAGCGGAGTTGGCATCGCCGGTGAGACTCCGGTCCCCGAGCCCGGGGGGGAGGGGCGGCGGGCGCGGGCAGAGCGGCCCCGGGTGCCGCGCTCCATTCCGAGGGCCCCGGGCAGCGAGACCGGAGGCCACAGCAGGGGCTGACCATCTGCTTTTTTTCACAACATTCACGGGCCACACACCCAGCTGACAAGATGGCCCAGCGGTCATTCGGCCTGTTCACGGGAGAAGGCCAGCGAGCCCGCAGGAGGCGCGGGGGCTGCGTGCGCACCCTGCTCGCCACTGAACGTGTCCTCGGCGAGGACCTCAGCTGCGGCGGGCTGCCAGTCTCTGCTCCAGAGCTCGCGCCCCCCGCACTCCGCCGGAAGCTGTCTCGCCTGTCCCGGGCGTATGGCCCTGCCGGCTCCCCCCCCGCTGCAGCACTGTGCAGCGTTTGATCTGGAGCTCGTGTGTCTGACACGCGCGGTGACTCGGTCAGCACGTCTGCGCTCGGCCATCCGCGGCAAGCTCTGGGGCAGCGGCCGGCTCGGCTCCAGCCGGTCCTCACTGGGTCCCCGGCTCAGGCACGGGACAGGACCTTCTGCCCCAACTTCCTCCTAGGAAACTGAAGCGCCAATAAAACTCAGGCATGGGGGCGAGACGAAGTCACATGAACCTGTAAGCATAGGGGTGCTTCTGCCAGAAGGGCCACAGCACGGAAGCCGCGGTGCATCGCAGGAACGCAAGGCCGGTTCCCCAGGGCACGTGCCGCGGAGCAGCGTGCGCTCGGCGGACCCGAGTGGCCAGCTCAGCAGCTGCAGACCACACGCAGTGGCCGCAAGGAGCCCCGCTGCCCGGGACGGGGTGTCTGGGGAGGGGCAGCTGGCAGGGAAGCGTCACAGAGGGCACGTGAGGGGCGATGCTCCTGAGGGTGTCACCTGCGGGCTCTCACAGACATACCTGTGTCAAAGTGTGTGAAAACGCGTGTGACGTAATGGACGCCGAGCATTAAAAACAAATGCTTCAAAACAGAAGCAGTTAAATTATAAAGCACGGTGTGGCAGCAGATGCTCAGAAAGGTTGGTTGTCGTCGTTAAGATTTTGCGCCAGCATTTGTCACGAGGTGGATAGCTAGTCCGAGGGCGTTCTACTAACTTATTTTGTGAGAAGGAACTTTCAAAGAGGAGAAAACCCATGAGTCAGAGTTTCAAAATGTTTCCTCAACCACTCCTTGGTCTTTCGACCTTGTCTTGAGGCCACAGGGACGTGAAGACCCACCTGGGTCTTTCCAGGGTGGTGTTGGCTATCAAGCCCTGTTTTTAAAAGAGACTGACGTTAAATGTCCAGTCCCGACCGCCGCCTCCAGCCTTGTTGATATATGATCTCGTGTGATGAAACTGCTCACTCTGACTGCACAGCCGTACAGGAAAGGGCGGTTTCAAGGCCGGGCACGGCACAAGGCGGCCAGCCCAACGCCCTGAGCCTCTGCCCCGGCTGCTCTTACTGCCTCCCGGAACTGCTGTTTCCCTCTCCTGGCATTTCAGCTAAGTCACCTCATATGAGTAGTTCTTTCTCCCACAGCCGGTGTCTCTCACTTACCTCCGGCTTAGGAATTATCCGTGTTGTGTGCATCAGTATGTCTCGGTTACTGCTGCGAAGCAGTCCTGGTGCAGACATGGCAGGAATGTGTCTTCACTCACCTGCTGATGAACACTGGCTGCTTCCTCTGTGTGCGCGCTCACTCACACGTGTGGGTCTGTACATACCGCTCTTATGAATAATGCTGCTCTGAGCAGCTGTGTACAAGTCCTTTGGGAGGATAAACATTTACACTTTCCTGGGTAAATACCTAGAAGAGGGATTAGTGAGTTGTATGTTTGACTTGCTAAAACACTGCGGAGCTGTTTCCCAGCGTGCACCACTGCTGATCCCCACCAGTGACGTGTGAGCCCTCCGGCGGTACAGGTCTTCGTCAACACTTGGTATTGTCGGCTTTGGAATTAGCCATGTCAAAAGGTGAACAGTGGTTCTGTCTGACCGCTTGTCAGGATTTCTTAGTGATCACAGTGTCTCAATCCATATTCCCTTTCTTTCCTAGGGTCAAGATTTCTTCTTTTCTCCTTTATCCAGTAACTTGGGCTCCCACGGGGTGGCTCACTGCAAACATGTCTCTTCGGTGACTTGTCCTATTTTTAACAAAGGTTCAAAATACAAATTGAGCTTTCATCATAAACCATAATGACTTGAGTGTTTTTTAACTCAAGAAGGAAAATAAGGAATTAGTCATCAAAGTCATCAACTGAAAAGGAGTTCTGGCATGATGATCAGGGCTGAAATTGCATTTCCTACTGTAATGCACATTTGATTAAGCTCAAACCCAGGGCTGAGTCCGAGGGAAGGCGCCCAGGGAGGGCGCACGTCTCCGCAGGAGTGTAGATTTCACAGGCCCTGTTGCCGGGCCTCAGCCTCCCCAGGTCGGGGCGAGCAGGGTGGGTCAGACCTCGGGGGCACAGCACTGGTGAGCCCGAGAGGGAGCCCCTGCGTGGCACTGGAACGGATGGGGTGTGGATTGGGGACTTCGCTTCCTCAGCCAGGTGCTTTCCCAAACAAGAGCACTGGGCCAGGCAGGAGCATTCAGAGCCCGCTGCAGCTGTCCTTGCTGACCTCCCTGCCCTGAGGCATCTCAGCAGAGGGGGCGGCGGTCACGGCGTGGCCTGCTCCCCTCTGACTCCACACCAGCTGGGTCAGCAGCAGCCGGCCCCAAGGCGGATCCCACGATTCGGCCTCATTCCTGCGTGTCTGGCTAGAAGCCCCCACTAGTGTGTGGCATCTCCCTTTCATGTGCTCGACGTCACAGGGACTCTCTGGAGGGGTGGACACTGTCCAACGTCCATCTCAGTCCAGACTCACCGCTGTTCGACTTCCCTGGAAATTGCCTCGGGGTTCTCCACACATGAAACCACCCACAGGCACGCCAGAGCCCGGCGGCCAGGGGCTGAGAAGGAAAGACAAGTTGTGGCCACCTTGATTTCTCCGAAGGATGTCAGAGGTCTCCACGGGCGCAAATACACCAGCTGGACTTCCTGGTGTTGTAACGCAAAACCCCAAAACCAGCGTTCCCCAATTTCTTCCTAAAACCGCTCGTGTGACTCAAGCCCCCCACACACACTGTGCTTTCCTGGCCTCTTCTGCACATGCTCACGAGCACAGGCGCCCGCATCCTTCCATGCAGGGGCTCGTGTTCCGGCTGAGGGCGGGGAGCGGTTCCTTCCCTCCTTCTCTCCCCCGTCTGCATCTTACGTAACCGACAGCAGACATCAGTGGTGGGGGTCCCCACAGCCCTTAGCACCGGCTGCGGGGCTGTGTGATTCTGAGACCTCGGCGAGAAGCCTGCGCGAGCCCCCCCAGAGCGGCCGCCGGCCGGGCCGGGTGAGCCGAGCCTCAGAAGGGGGGTGCCGAGGCCTCGCCTTTCCCGTCAGCCCCCTAAAATATCCCTGTGCACAGTTATCAGAGGAACTAGCAAGCAGATCGCGGGGAAGCAAAGTTAGCTGCGAGGCAGCAACCCCCTGCCAGGCCGCAAGCTGACGCAGACCGAGCTGCGCGTAGCGGCCCGACAACGGCT
>NW_004567112.1:400559-401973 GCF_000260355.1 Condylura cristata | reverse complement strand
CGCCCCCCGGAGGCCGCTTCTCCCGCCAGGACCCCGCGCCCGCCCGCCGGCAGCCAAGCAGCCCGGAGGGAACAGGGCCGTTGTCCTTGACCGGCAGGCCGGGCGCTGCTCACAGAGGCAGAGCAGAGGCCACGCCCAGCCCTTCGCAGCCCGGACCCGAGCGGGGCGCCCGCAGATGCCAGCTCCGCCTCAGACCGTCCGGCCAGTGCCCTCGTCACCCGGTTCCCAGGACGGAGCCCCCAGCCGGGGCGGCGACGCCGTCCCTGCCCGCTGCCCTCACTGATTATCCCTGCGGTCAGGAATCTGTGAGACAGCAATTGTGGGACCTCAGCAAAGCCCCAGAGGCCTGGGAAGGGTCCAGTGGTAAGTGTCCTCTCCAGCCTGGCCGTCTGCGCTGGGGAGCACTGTGGGGGAGCCCCACCAATTGTGGGCGAAGCCTCTGGCTCCATCGCAGGCGTCTGGGCCCGGCTGACACTCCCTGCCAGGCCCAGCGCCTGGGACCGTCTGGCCGCACAGCAGCACTCGGGGAAAGTTCCAGAATCCAACAGATTTTCCACTCACCCGAAGGACAGCACTGACCGCCTGAGAGCGGAAGGCGCCCGTGCCTGGGGCAGGGCCCAGAAACAAGCCTGCGTGCGGGTGGGGGCCCCCGGGGCCTCCGACCCGCGGAGGGAGGCGCCGGGTCCCTCTCGCGGTCAGCTGGGTTTGCACCCGCGCCGCCGGGCAGCCGGGGCAGAGGCTGGCACAGCTGGACCGAGACCCCGCCTGGCAGCCCCCGCTCCCACCCCACCGCGCCACCGAGGCCACGGGCTGCTCTGGGGCGAAAACCAAAGGACGGGAACGGGGTCCCTGCGTGAGGCCGTCTGCTGGCCCCGGGCTGGCGTGGAGCTGCATTTTCCATTACAGGTCCGGCACCCCCAAGGCTGTCCATCGCCGGCCCCAAGTTGGGGCATCAAGTTCCCACGTCCACCCGACGGCCTCAGGGGGGGGCGTCCTCCAGGGCGGCTGTCCAGTGGGCGCAGCTCGGCCAGCGTGGAGAGGCAGCCCTCCCTCTCCTCATCCCGGGTGGGACTCGGCCACTGGCCTGTCCAGCCACCTGGTGCGTCCTTTCGTCTTGGCCTCAGCACCCCCTTCGCCAGGCCGGTGAGGGCTTTGCTGACGCACCCTGAAACGTGGCGCCGCGCACAGGACAGGCTCCCGGGCCCTTCTCCAGGACGGACGAGGGAAACGTGGCCAGGCTGGACAGCGGCTGCAGGGCGAGGCAGTGGACCGGGCATTGTCACCCACGCGACGGGGAACAAAGAAAGTGGCCGCCAGTGGACAAGACGCCCCACGGGGCCGAGGCAGTGAAAGGGGAAGCGGCCTTCCCGGCGCCCGTGCAGGAGCCCTGGCGTCTGCCCTGGCACTGGCCACA
>NW_004567112.1:397435-398189 GCF_000260355.1 Condylura cristata | reverse complement strand
GCTGTCCCTGCACCAGGCCCTGCCCTTTGCTTGCTGCGTCTTCAAACCAGGGGCGCGTCGGGCCCAGTGACCACTGAGCACCAGGGACGCTGGGCGCGAGGGGGCGGGGGGAGGCCGAAGCCTCCTGAAGGCCCCAGCGCTTGGAGGAGAAGCAACCTGGGGAAAGGGTGACCGTGAATCAGACTCGTGGTTCTCACCTCCACGCTCCAGACCCGTCGGCGCAGCGCCAAGCGGTCGCGTCCAGCGCGGAGCTGCCCAGTGCCCGCGGCCCGCGCCGTGTCCCTCGGGGCAGAGACAGCACGGGCTGGGCGTGCTTCGCCGACCCGAGACCCGTGCGAGTCAGCACGCCCTCCGCGGGCGCTCGGCGCCCCTCGGCAAGCACGCACCCGCCGCCAGCCGAGAAGGCAGAAATCTCCAGCGGGAGGCGGCGCTCCTCCCAGGACCGAGACGCCGAGATTTCACTTTCCTGATGCTTTTATTTTGCTGCTAATAAAATTGGGTGGTTAAACCTCCGTGGTGGAGTATGAATATAACACCAGAGGTGAGCTTTAACACCAGCAAAAACTCTATTAAAACGCTGCCCCGGAGACTGGATCTGAGTCCTGGTGCTGCTGGTCAGGCCCAGCTGAAACTGCAGCGAGGGCCCCTAAGTCTTGCTCGACAGGCCACACAGAAGTTTTTCCCCTTGACTAATTTCCTCACGGAAAAGAAAAATACGGAGGCCAGAAAGGCCCCTGCAGCTGCGCTGAATTGG
>NW_004567112.1:395499-396116 GCF_000260355.1 Condylura cristata | reverse complement strand
CCTGCAGACAGCTGAACCACTCCGCGAGCCGGGGCTCCTCCCGCTGAGTTTCCAAGGGCGCCGGCCTCCAGGGAGGGGGTGCCCGCCAGCGTGCCCGCGTCAGCTGCGAACTCGGCTCCGCCAGTGTGGGCCACAGACAGGCCAAGGCCTCGAGCCCCGTCCCGCAGCCCCCTCGGGGCGGAGCCCCCCTCTGACGGCGCAGCGGGCGCGGCCGTGGGAACTGTGGACAATCAGCAAACCGGGCCCGCCCGGCGGTGCCGCTCGGTTTGAGCTTGGGCCGAGCGGGCCTCGGCGAGGAGACTGCAGCCTCCCGCGCTCTAAATGAGCCGCGCAACGGGCGGCCGGGAGGCGAGGGGAGCCAGCCTGCGCGGCCCCGAGGAATGTAGACAGCATTTAGCTCATCACCTCAATATTTATTTTATTGATCAAAAGAAATGTTAACTTCATCTACTGCTGACAGATAATTTATCAAAACATATTTTAAATAAGAATATTTCATAGCTGCGGTGGCTCGGGAAATCAGTCACGGGCGTGGGGCTGAGCCCCGGGGTGTGGGGGGGCCGCCCATCGTTGTGAGGTGACGGGACCAGCCCCCGGGGCGGGCAGGCGCGGGCTGG
>NW_004567112.1:389661-393141 GCF_000260355.1 Condylura cristata | reverse complement strand
GGGCGCCGGCTCCCGCAGACAGATGGGCTTGGCCCTTACGTCCGAAGGCCAGCCAGAGGCCGAGCCAGAGGGGCCTCCCTGGTGGTCAGGAGCACCGCCCAAGGGCCAAGGCCGGATCTTTCTTTCATACAGGAATCAGCTGAACATCAGATTCACCCTGAGAGGAGACATCACCGGGACACGGAGCATTAAAGGGCCCTGCTGAGGGCCTCGGGGGGAAGAGCAGATAAAAGGGGCTTTGAAGTCCCCAAAAGCCAGCGCGACACCTGGCTTGGACACACGGTAAACGCGGCCGGGCGCGTGTGAGGAGCCGGCCTGGTGTCCGGGCGCGAGGGCTCCGCAGCCGGACTCCGTGGACGCAGGGGCTCAGCGCTTCAGCCGGTCGCAGTAGGAGCCTGGGAGAGGCAGGGAAACAGAGAAGCCCCGAGCTCTGTCCCCTGGAAGCTGAGACTGGGAGAACGGTCACGGCCGAGAAATTGCCAGTAGAATTGTGAAGGGCCAAGAACTTTGCAGACCGAGAGACAGGCCCACGCCTCCCGCTGGCCGGAGTGGCCCTCAGGAGCTGACGCAGCCCCGGAGCCCAGAAGCAGCCACCGCCTCTGCGGCAGGTAGCAGAAGGACAGGCCACGTCTCAGCAGCCACGAGGAATTCCAGAAGGCGGCAGGGTCTCTAAAGTGATGTGGGAACTGAGCTGGAGCTACAGATTCCAAACAAGTCAACCATCAAGAAAGCCGGGGCCTCCCTGGGGGCGCAGGGGTTAAAGCGCAGCGCTGTGAAGCTGGCCGCGGCCCCCTGAAGCTGGCCGCAGCCCCCGCAGCTCCAGTTTGACCCCTGGCCAGGGAGGGACCCACCGGGCGCAGCAGACTGCTCCTGCCTCCCGCTGCCCTCAGCAGTGATGTCAGTGGATCCGCCTGTTCTGCTCCCAACTCTGTCTCTGTCTCTCACCCACATGCCTCTGGCCTGCACCCCAGTTCTTATATGAATAAATACATCTTTATAAAAGAAAGAAAGAAATGGCTGTGGTGGTCACCCAACAATGTGATGGTAAGTCTGTCACTGAACTCAGTATCTAAACATCTCAGGTGATGAGTTTTCTGCTCCATGTGTTTCATTGAAACAAAAAGTTGCAGCTATAAGCAAGAGTGAAAGTAAAATAAAGGCATTTACAGGTTAGAAAGACTTCGAGAACCCCAGCACGTGAATCAGGACGTCATGTGTGGGCGAGGCTAGTGCGTGGGCGGGCTAGTGTGGGCGGGGCCAGTGCGTGGGCGGGGCTGGTGTGGGCGGGGCTAGTGCGTCCGTGGGGTTGGCGCGTGGGCGGGGCTAATGAGAGAGTAACTCGGGGCGGCCAGCGGCGGCCCAGCCGGGCCAGCGGAGTGGCGCGGCCAGTTCAGCCCCAGCTCCATGACGGCGCCCTGTGCCCACAACAGTGGCCAGACAACGCATGTGCATACGTGCACGGCGCGCACACACATAGAACACACAGCACACACAAGCACGGAGCACACACACGCACGGTGCACACAGGCACAGAACACGCACAGAGCACACGCGGCCCTTGTAGCAGTCGGAAGGCAGGAGGCAGGAGCCCGAGCAGCTGCGCAGCTGGCCCAGGACTTCGCCTGAGCTCCTGCACTTGTCAGGGTGGTCAGCCCGGCTCTGGCTTCCGCCAGCGGAGGGAAAAAGAATCTGCCATGGAACCATTTACCACAGAAGGCTTAATTCATTTTCAAAAAGCAGGGGACAACAAGAAGGGCGGGCGAGTAAGAAACAAAGACAGAGGCAGAGGAAACAAAAGGTCAAAATTAACAAAAGATAAAAGAGGTAGAGATAAAGGCCAAGCCCGTTAATTTATTACAACAAAGAGTAAATTGACCTATTGGAAGAATAGACTGAGCGTGGACATTTTCTAAAACCCGACTGGACTCCAGAGAGCCCCGGGCGCACGCAACTGGACAGGACAGACACGACGAGCCCACACACAAGCGGGGTGCACGAGAAAATGTCAGGTGCACCTGTGACCAAGAATAAAGGGGCTGCCGGGTCACGAAATAAAGTCGTTCAGTAGCTGGGAAAACTGACACCACCACAGGAGAGAAACTCAGGACGTGTCAGCAGTGTCCCCACCCCGCTGCAAAACACGGCCCGGCGCCGGCCGGCGGCCTCGCTGGTGGTAAGGGCCAGTCGGAAAGGCCGCGCCGCACAGCGGGTGAGCTGCAGCCTCCGGTAACGGGGCCCCTTCATCGGCGAAGGCCGCCCACCTCGTGCGACACAAACCCCGGGGCCCCACACGGAAGGTCTCGCCACCCCGAGGACAGAGGACAGCGCAGGGCAGAGCGTCTGCCCAGGTGTTAACACCCAGGGGGCCGGCCCGAGCCATCGGGAAGGACAGGGGAATCCACGTTTTCGAAATAGCAAAGGGAGAGGGCACGCGGCCACTTACAAATTCAAGGAAATGTACAGGTCAAATAGTGAGAGTTCGGCACAGCCAGTGGGTGGCAAATTGTGGGATGCAAATGACGCCCCCAAATGCTCACACCCCAATTCCCAGGACCTATGTACATGCTGCCCTCCAGGGCAGAATGGACCTTGAGATGTCACGGAGGTTAAGGCCCTGAGGGGTCTGGGGTCCGGGTCACCCAGGGCCCCCACCCGGGGCCACGGGCCCTCAGAGGTGTGGCCAGGGACGGAGGTCAGAGAAAGACACTGGCCGTGTGGAGGTGGGAGCAGGACCTGCCTGGGAGGGGAGGGCCAGGCCCCAGAGCCTCCGGGACACGCCCTACCGCGGCTTAGGTGACAGCGAGACCCAGCAGGTGGCTCCGGGAGCCCACGAAGCCCACGCCGCAGCCACTAAGCTACTTAAATTGTCCTCAGCCGCCATGGACACCTGACACGTGTATTTACAGCAGACAACAGCGGAGCCATCATCGAACGTCCCAGAATACGATAGACATGTTAAAAGTCCCACTTACACTAACAGCAAGGTGTGAAAGATCCGGAGACATAAACCTAAAAGATTCTTGTAAAAGAAAAGCACTAAATGTTCTCAAAGGATGCAAAGCAGGCCCTGAGCGGATCCATCAAGGACTTTGCGCCATAAATATCTCAGACCTGCCCAAACCCAGCTGCAAGGTCAACGCGGTTACAGCTGCGATGCCACACGTCTCCCGGACCTCAGCGGTCAGGGGTGCCTGAGAACAGGCCAGGCGGGCGGCTGTAGCGCCTGGACGGGGGAGACCGTCCGGGCACAGGGACGGACGTGACCGAGGGACAGGCTGACCGCCCAAAGCCCCCCGGCCTCTTCCCGTCTCTGTAAAGTCGAAGGAAAGACGAAGCCAAAGAACATATTCACGTCAGAAGACGGGCGTGTGGCAAACAGCGGGGAGCTTCAGAGGCCCAGGCGTGGCCAGAGAGGCCCGAGGCTGGCAGGGGCGCGCCAGGGAGCCGCGGGGCCGGGCGCCGTCTGTGCCGTTGGCGCGT
>NW_004567112.1:386786-388801 GCF_000260355.1 Condylura cristata | reverse complement strand
CCCCCCGTTCGCACAGCGCCCGCCCTCCGGAGCAGGGCGCCGGAGAAACCACACGAAAGCTGAGTAGGCGGGAAGGAGAGCACACAGCGGTCAGGCGCCCTCGGGGAGCCCTGCACCCCAGAGCACGTTTGGGGCGACAGACACCCAGCAGGGCGCTTGACCCGCCCGGGGAGGGCTGGGTCTCGGGGCACAGGGTCAGCCGGGCTGAGAAACACTCGGGGAAAGACCACTGAAAAGGGACACGCGCCATTTCCCTGGGCCCCTCTGCCGGAACTGGCCCTGGGAGGGGAGGGCCGGCTCTCTCCTGGCACGGCGGACACTCCCAGAGGCCAGGGAGCGACCCCAGGGCAGCAGACCCCTCCCGTCCCCGCTGCCCCCTCAGCAGTGGGTGTCAGCGGCTCCGCGTCTTCCGCTCCCCACTCTGTCTCTGGGGCGTCCTCAACACCCACCTCTGGTCTGCACCCCAGTTCTCTCATGCAAAAATAAATCTTTTTAAAAAGATGGGAAATGTGGGGGTGCAGGCGTGGCTCACCCGGCCGCCTTGTCCAGGTGGCAGTGGCCTGGGGACACACGGAGGACGCAGGGCCCCCACGCCTTCCGCGGGTCAGACAGGGGCTGACTGGTCTCCCGGGGGAATCGGACGGAGACCCGACGTGCCCGACGTCGGCCTGCGCGTGTGTTCATGGGGCGGCGGGAGGGCGTTCAGTCTCCTGCGGAGGGAAGTGTCTGGACGCAGTCACGGGGACGCCGTCACTACTGGGAGAGAGCCTCGGGTCTCAGAGGGCAGCTCGTGCGCCCGGGGCCTGTGGACGCGGCTCGGCCGCCCTTGCGGGCCCGGGAAGAGGACCAGAGGAAAGGGCAGCTATGCCACGAAGGCGTCTTACCCGCGGGCACCTTCTACCCAGGAACAGGAGCCCCTGGGCAGCTGTCAGCTCCTTCGCACCCGCGCCCGGGGGCAGCAGAGGCCCGGAACACCACACGGCCATCCATCATCCGCCTGGAACTTGGGCCCACCCACGCCCAAGCTGGCCAAGGGGGGGCGGCAGGAACAGCCACGGGGCCGGCTCGGGCCTCCCTGGCGGGGGCAGGAGGCTGCGCTGGGCGGCAGTGCGGTGAGGAGGCGGGAAGGAGAGCACACAGCGGCAGAAGGGGCGTCGGCGAGCCCCCGCACCCCGAGTGGTGAGGGGGCGCTCGGAGCAACAAGGACGGGGTCGCAGCGCGCCTGAGCTCAGGCGCCATGGGGACAGGCGCGAGGCCGGCGGGGCTGTGGTGAGAGCAGACAGGCCGGGACACCCCGCGTGGGAGCCGTCCCCGGGCGTGGAGAGCGCAGAGCAGGGCGGGGGACCAGCCCAGACCCGGCAGGCAAAACCACTCCAAGAACAGGAGCTCCCCGAGAGCTTTCGGAGTCCGGCTCGGGAGCGGCCAGCCCACTGGCCAGCCGGCCTTCAGGCAGAACCCAGGAGACAGAGGGGCCGTGGCCCCACCCTCTCCTGTGGGCCCTTCACCGTGTGGCGCGGACACGTGCCTTAACCTGCGGAAAATTGAAACCTGCTTAATGCCTGTAACGAGAACAGTCTCCCCCCGTACACAGAGGTTCCCAGGGCCAGTCACGCACCCAGATAACCCGCAGCCAGCGGGGGCCTGAGAGCCCATCAGCACACTGTGCCCGGGGGGCAGCGCCGCACCACGAGGGCCTCGATGCCTCCCGGGGACACAAGCCCATCCCACGCACGGCAGAGCAGAGGGCCGGGGCACCCAGCACAGGGCGGGCCTTGCGGAGAGCCCCCCTGCCCGCTCGCCGCCCGCCGGGACGTGGCTGGGACGCGGGACGGGATGCAGGTGCGGGCGCAGCCGCTGACCGGCTCGGACCCTGTGGCAGGGGTAGAGCTCAGCATAAATCTCCTGGGAGCTCGTGACAGACAAGCTCCATGACAGCGATGCAATTACTGTTGATGGCCGACCTTGCAACGAGGTTCCTCTGAATTATAGGAATCTTATTAGAAGCCTCTGACCTC
>NW_004567112.1:383647-384917 GCF_000260355.1 Condylura cristata | reverse complement strand
CCCGCGCCCATGCTAATCTGCAGCCCGTCGCTGTATGTTATGTAAGCTGTTTAGGTTCAAGGGTGTTTCACTAGCACAGCTACCGGGGACGGCATTTTCTCTGGGGTGCGCAGTGAGCTCTACATCAAAGCCTGATTGAGCAGAAAATATGTGCTAATGTTCACAGCAGTACTCTATTATGGTATAAGTGTGCTTGTAAATATTCACTACATGTTATTACGCCATTTGAACCGAGAATATTGGGAGGTGAAAGGTCGGCCTGACGCGCTCTCCGGAGGCAGCAGTTTTGAATATAGCCAAATGGGATAATGGTCAGGAATACCCAGAGGGGGCAATGTAACACGTCGTAAAGAATTGTGCTGTGAGTTTTAAGTTTTCAGGACAACAAAGATGCCAGGGAGATGGCTGTAAGCAGTCATTATTAATGGAATGACAAGGCGAATGCTAAGCAGAACGTCCCCGCGCCGATAAATCTTGTCCCCGCGCCATTAGGGCTCCTTACAACTGCAAATAGCAGTCAGGTTACAGCCTAACAAGGCAGAATTTTATCCTCTCAATCTCTAATGTATTTTATAATGCTGTTAAAGTCAGGAATCGCAACTGTTTAAGCTCACTTAATCTAGGAGAAGTTTAAACACGAATTTTAAATGCAAAAAACTGCTTTGATATGAGTTTTTCTTAATTAAATAGGAGATCTTTGTAAGAAGTACATCTTTGTAGGCGTGCGCCTGCCCTGGCAGGGCCGAGCATCGCTGAATTTTAAACGCCGCACTCACGCTGGCTCAGCCTGGCCTGTTGTGGTGTCCAGACTTTAATTTTCCGTGGCGGCGAGGCAGGCGGGCACCGCTGCTGGCTGTGCTCGGCGCTTCCCAATGCGTGGCCTCAGCGCCCACTGCCGGAGCCCTGGCCTCCCCCGGCCCAGGGCTGCCCTCCTCAGGTGCTGCCCGCCCGCCCGCGCCTAGATCCCTGGCGACAGGAGAGCCAGGCGCGCGCCTGTTGTCAAGCTTGCGGAGTGCAGGCGCATGGCGAGCCAGCACCACAGCGGCCGGCCCGGGCCTTACGGCAGCGCACTGTGCAGTCCCAGGCAGTTGCCCTCGGAGGGCGCGGCCCTGTCATCTGACGCGGCCTCCTTTACACACAAAGCAGACTTCGGGATGTGAAGTGAACACGCACCCCTGCTCTCCCTCAGGCCGGGCACCGCTGGAAAGAGCAGCTCCCCCAACAAGGCCCGGCATCCTGCAGACCGCCTGCCCGGCCGAGGTGGGCAGGA
>NW_004567112.1:381879-382474 GCF_000260355.1 Condylura cristata | reverse complement strand
ACTCAGCCCGCCGGAGCCAGGAACAGCCGGCCCTGAGCGCCCCACTTGGTTCTGGGAACCCAACCGAGGAAAATGATCTAAACATCCGAAAAGATATAGAAAGATGTGTGCAGAGCAGGACTCACAATAGTGAAAACTTTAACATAACATTTCCTATAATAAATGCCACCAAAAGTAGGAAAGCGGCTTCGCACTTTCCGCCGCGGGGGCGGGTGGGTGCACGAGGCCCTTTCGCTCGGGACCGCGTGGGGGCGAGGCCGTTACGCACGTGGCCGAGACCTGGCTGCTTCATTCCTGACGGCATTATCATCTAAGGAAAAATAAACCGCCTTGAGGTTTCCCTCTCTGACCGATTACAACTGGAAACAACCGACAGGGAAAATAAGCCGCGAGGCAAGCGAGCGCGGGCGCCGTGGCCTGCGGCGGCAGAGAGCCTGGGCGGGACACTCCTGTCCGGTGCAGTGTCTCGCTGGGCGCCTGCGTCACAGAAACATGAAAACAAGCTCATCTGCTTCCTGCCGAGGGAGAGGCCACAGCCGTCCGGGCGCCCCAGCGAGCCAGCCCGCAGCCGGCCAGGGCCGGAGCGCCCAGCCCC
>NW_004567112.1:379527-381561 GCF_000260355.1 Condylura cristata | reverse complement strand
CCGCCCGCGCGCCCAGCCCGCCAGCCCCTTAGCGCCCTCTGCCTCAGTTTCCCCGCCGTGACGCAGCAGCCCGCCGGTGGCGCGGCGCTCTCTCACTGGCGCTTCTGTGGCTTTTCTAAAGCTTAGCACGACGAGGATAATTCCGCTGGATCCGATCAACTCGACCTAAAGCGCTGCTGGTATCAAGATAAATTGCAAATACTAATGCTTAGTGAATACATTACTCTACTTCTTTTACTTAGTGAAACATTTAATTAGTATTTACTAGAAAATTACTATCAATTACTAAAAATGACTACAAATTACTAGCAAAATGGATAAATTTTCTCTCTACCACTAAAATAAATTCAATTACTAACTTTAAGTAATTGCGGGTAATTTATTTCTTGGAGGGCAGAGAGCTATAGACATGCTGGAAGGAGATGATTAAGATGCTTGGAGTGGCTGATTTATGAGGGAAACTTAAATAGCTAAATCTGGGTGGCTGAGCAAAGCAAGCAGAGCACACCGCAAGACACCCACAAACAGCTCAGCCAACGCGCAGATTTTCTCTGCGGCTCAGCGCAGGGCAGGAGGCCGCCGTGTGGGGAGATCAATTTAATCAGGGGTTTTCTGCTAAAATACTTAGAGGTTTGCTTGATGGTGAAATCTGAAACCCTAATATGGTCTCCCAGAGGAAGCTGTCAACACCCAGCTCGTAGGGCAGAGGAGAGCGAGCCTGACTCTGGAGCTTTTAGCAGAGGAAGGGGAGGTGTCTGCCAGGTTTTAAGTGAGTCATTCCCCTCAGGCCTCATCAAGAAGAAAAGTCCTCTGTCCCCACCCACGCAGTGGGGGTGGCTGGGGGGCCAAGCCCCGGGCGGCACCCCTGGGAGCAGACCCCCACCCGAGACCCACCGCGCCCCCACGCAGAGCGCCGCTGTGGCTCAGGAGAAGCTGCCGGAAAGGCAGGCGGTGGCCGGCCACCCCCGTGGCCCTGAAAATACTGGCGACAGATGGCAGCTGGGCCTGGCCCAGTGTGGCCGACTGCCCCCCGACAGCGGACGGTGGACCCGGGTCCAGGGGCCCGGCCTGGTTCAGCCCCACCAGCGATTGCCCGAAGCGAGACACCTGAGCGGACTCCAGCTGCCTCAGGCCACTCGCCTCAGCCGCAGAGGACGGTCAGAAACAGCTGCGACGAAACGTGGGGCGGTGAGCCTCAGGGTGGGGCGCTCGGGGCACCAGCGGTGGCTATAGCGTGAGCAGTGAAGACTGCGCAGTGATTTGCCCAGAACAGCCCAGTGGGAAACGGGGGAAGACCGCTGGGCCGTCAGCCCCGCGCCACGCGGCCGGGCTCGCTTCCTGGAGGTCGGCGGAGGCCGAGGACCACTGGCCGGAGGGGAGCGGGCTCCGGGCCCTCCTGTCCCCACTCTTAACAGGTGTCTGTGGGGTGGGGCCAGCTCTCTGCCGTGCAGGACAGGGAAGGCCGTGACGTCCCTGCAGCTCCCACTCTCAGTGGTTAAATCTGAATCGCAGATAAAATCAAATGAGCGTTCACTAGGACCTGGGACGTCATCACACGTTTACAGCAAGTACCTGGGACCCACTGACAAGCGGTCACTTGCATGGCCGGGAGGTCTGCGCAGCCCAGGGCCGGCCCCTGCGCCCGCGCGCCACCGGGCTGCACCCCTCGAGGCAAAGGGGCCGCTGCTGAGTTTGCTGAGCTGCTCTCTGCGTGGGGACAGCCCGGGGGAGGCCCGGCCCACCCGAGCCCGCAGGCCTGCCGCGTGCAGGGATCGATTGGGCAGTCGGGCACACAGGACTCGCGGGAAGCCAGCCCACAGTCCTCACTGAAGCCCCCTTGGCTGGATTTATTAGGGGGTTCAGATTTTTCAGATTTTAGGAAAGTAACATGGTGCACACATGTTTTTACAGAAATCACGGCCATAGTGCGCTGCACAGTGGGACCGAAGTTCCCGTGAACACCTGCAGTCCCCAGGGGACCCGGGCGAGGGGGGCAAGGGGGGCCGGGGGCCCTGGGCCAGAGGGGACGCCGGG
>NW_004567112.1:376930-378183 GCF_000260355.1 Condylura cristata | reverse complement strand
CGGCCAGGCCACGGCGACCCCCGGGGGCCCGTCCACTCCCTCCCGAGCAGCAGTGGCCAGGCGGAGCCACGGGGCCCACACACGGCCTCATTCCGCCTTAGTTACCTATGCCCAGCCCACGGTGAGGTTCCTCTGGCAGCGTCGCCGGATACCGGTGCCCCGTGGCTGCACAGCCGCTGGCAGAACCAGCTGCGGACCCTGCGGGTGCCCGGGCAGGAAGCACTGCCCAGCGCCAACCGGGGCCGGCACCCCCGGCCTGCAGGGGCCCCTCGCTGCTCCTGCGAGCGGCCAGGGTCGCTCCTGGCCGTTACTCGGGGGCGTGGCCGGGGCCCCAGCAGCAGGGCCACAGGCACCCCAGCGGAGCCCTGAGGCCTGTCCCTGTTGGCCAGCGTCCCCAGCTGCGGCTGACCCCAGGCCAAGGACGCCGTTCGGGCAGTAGAACCGAGCAGGTGCCGCGTGGCGCCTCTCACTGAGCGCCGCCCGAGGCCAGCAGGTGCGCGCCGGCGGCCGGTCACCCGCTGCGATGTGAATGCGGACCGCGGGCCGCCCGTCAGGGAGAGTGTCCAGCCCTGCTGGCCCATCGTCCGCCTGCTCTGGAGGCCGCTCGCCAGCAAAGCGGCGACTGAGCAGTCGTGCGACGTGTGCGGGCGCCGCGGTCAGCGCCAGAAACCCCTGCGGGCGGCTGCAGGAAGGCAGGCGCCAGAGAGCGGCCTCGTCCGCGCTCGGGCCTGCAGGTGACCGGTGCTGCGTGGCCTCGGCCCCAGCCGCGCCCCGCTCAGAAATGCCCAGGCCACGGAGGGCTTTGTCTGCACGGGTATTTACCTCATTAAAAGTAAATGTGATCATTTCAGAAATATGTGCTCATTAATTCCTCTCTTCAAGGAATAATAAATCCACAGCGGTTCGCAGAGGACTCGCGGAGAGAGGACTGTTTCCACATTCTTGCAAACCTCCGTCAGCCGGCCTGGGGGGGCAGCCGGCCGCCCGCCCCCGCGAGATCGCGCTTCTGGGCAACGCGGGAACATTCCGCAGAACCCCGGCGAGGGTGAAGGTGGGCAGGCGGAATGTCTCCGTTGCTGTGAAACCAGTTCTGACCCAGTGTCCAGGAAGCAGTGCTGACCGGTGGGCTCCCGAAAGGCTCTGGGGACCCCAGGGGCCCCAGGCCTCTGAGAACTGCCAGCCTTGGCATCATCCTGGGCGTCACCTGAGGCCACAATAGCTGCAGGGTGACCACAGCGGCGCCCACCGCGCCT
>NW_004567112.1:372645-373076 GCF_000260355.1 Condylura cristata | reverse complement strand
GCGCGGGAGCGGGCAGCCGCCCTCCCTCCCCGCTCCAGGCGCACTCACACCTTTGCCGGTGGGTCGCGCCCTCTTTCGCTCATAGGTGCGCCTGGGCGGGAGCCCTGAGCGGAGGGCGGCGCTGCCCGCCCGCGCCTGACACCGGCTCGAGCACCGCGGGGCTCACCTGCCCCCCACGATGCCTCCGCCCAGGCCACCCACTTCCAGCGCGGGCGTCTCGGTGCCCGGGGTGGGGGTCCGCCGGCGCTCTGTGTGAGTGACACGCGGCAGCAGCAACCGAAAGGATCATTTGTCCTGCTGGCACCTAACCCGACCCGGGCCCGGGAGCAGCCCCCACCCCCACCCCGCCCTCCACACCGGCTGCCCAGGCCCAGGGAAGGTCTCCGGGGCAACGCGCCAGCTCTTTGGGGTCTGCCCGGCCCCGGGGGCTC
>NW_004567112.1:370763-372300 GCF_000260355.1 Condylura cristata | reverse complement strand
GCCGCAGCCCAGCCCGCGCCCTGCAGCCCTGGGAGGCGGCTGGTCCCCGCGGGGCACGAGTGTCCGCGGCCACCCGGCCTCCGGTCATGATTTACCGCCAAGTTCTGGGCCAGCCACGGCCCCCTGAGGCCGCCTGGGGTCCGGAGCCGCGTGCGGGCGGTCGGGCCCAGGGACGGGGTCCCCTCCAGGGGCTCAAGTTGGCAAACGATTTGTTTTTCTTATAAAACCCCCCCTTGCTCCTGAAATGAAGTGCCCACGATGTATGTAAAATTTATTTCCGAATCGCGTCTACGTTTATGGGCAGAAATAATCAGGAAAAGCCAGTGGCTACGAACTGCAAACAAAATGAACCTTTAAAGAGCTAATGACTTAAGGGTGGCTGTGCAGACACGAAGGCATGTTGGGGCTCACACTATTTGTCATTAGCACACTCTGCGCGCTCGCCTAATATAATGTGACACAAAATTAGTCAAACACAATTCATGCAATATTGTTTAATTTTACTCCTCATTTAACTTGGTTTTAAGCAAAATCATTATGTCACATGATAACGTTCACTTGAACAAGAAATATTTCATAATGGTGGCTGCCTTTAGAAATGAGTTATTAGGGACCCCATACTGAACACATTCTTAACTATGAAAACTCTAGAGCTAATAGCTTAATCATGTTTGGACACCATCCACATACTTTATGCATTATTTACAAGAAAGATATAAAAATGAAACCACGGCGTATCTCACACCATACTTCACAGTCATAGTTAACTGGTTAAAAATATAACACATTCATCTTCCGGGACCCCGTATTTGCATACAGATACGTGCACACCGCGCCGCAGTGTGCCATTAATGTAAAATTTAACCTTTGTTCTTTCTCTCTGACGTGCAAGGTATACTCATTAAGTTAAAAATAATGGCAAAAATAAGTCTTCTGGTGATACACATTTCATAAATTATTCCCCCGTGCAGGGAGGAAAGGTAAAATGTGGGTGGGAAATGTTTAATTGAATTAATCCTTCATCTTCTGGATTTTTATTTTACGACTCGGCGCGACCGGACCGGGTGGGTGTGCGTGTCAGCGCGGAGTCGCGAGGCGCCGTCTGCGTCCTGCGAGGCGTCGGCCCGCTCGGACCCCTGTGAAAACGGAGCCACGGCCGCCGGGAGGCCACGCGCACCCGCGACTGCCCATGACTGCCCCGAACACCTGTGACCGTCTGTGACCGCCGTGCGCACCTGAGACTGCCCGTGACCGCCTGGGACTGCCCGTGACCGCCTGGGACTGCCCGTGACCGCCTGGGACTGCCCGTGACCACCTGGGACTGCCTGGGACCGCCTGGGACTGCCTGTGACCACCTACAACCACCTGGGACTGCCATTGACCACCTGGGACTGCCTGTGACCACCTGGGACTGCCTGTGACCACCTGGGACTGCCTGTGACCGCCTACAACCACCTGGGACTGCCATTGACCACCTGGGACTGCCATTGACCACCTGGGACTGCCTGTGACCACCTGGGACTGCCTGTGACCGCCT
>NW_004567112.1:365473-366233 GCF_000260355.1 Condylura cristata | reverse complement strand
GCCCGGCGCCCCACGGCCCCGGGCTCCAGGTCCGGCCTGGGCTGCGCCCTTCCTGGCGTGGTCAGACCGCAGAGACCAAGCGCCCCCGGGGGCCCCACATGTGTGTGGTGTCGTCACTGCCCCCCAGTTCTGTAGGTCAGGAAATCCTCCAAAGCGGTCGGCCACCGTAAAACGGGGGTCGGTCACTGTGCTCTGAAATGAAGGGGACCGCTTTTAAGAGCGGTGCCCCCGCCCCCCGCGGTGCCTGGGGGCCCCAGAGGCCACGCACCTGCTGGGAGGAGCGGGCGGGAGCCTGTCCCTGTGGAGGCCTGACAGGCCCCAGCCGCCCCTCCCCTGCCCGCCGCCCTGCCCTCCCCTCCTCCCCTCCCCGCCCCCCCGTAACACCAGCAAGAACAAGACTCTGCACCCACTTTGTGGACATAGGTCCACTTTGTGCTTGTGAATTCCGGCCTGAGCTTTGGCTCTGAGGAGAAACTGAAACCGAGCTCGGGGCTCTCCTGAAGGGGCAGGGCCTTCCGGCCGAGCACCCCGAGAGGCGGCCGGGGCCAGCCAGCAGGTGGGCGGGGCGGGAGGCCCCCTGGACGCCGCCAGAGAGCCGCGGCCCCCAGCTCCGCCAATTTCCTTCGTTGTGAAAATCTGGTAGCATGTCAGTGAGAAGCACTGCTCGTGCCCCAGCCTCGGGACCCAGGTTGATCCTAGTTTGACTTTGTCAGAATTCGAGAAAAGACCTGTGGGGAAACTGTGTGCTCAGCCCAGCGGG
>NW_004567112.1:362576-363372 GCF_000260355.1 Condylura cristata | reverse complement strand
CTCCCGCGCCGAAGGCCCCGATGACAGACGCTGCCACGCACGTGCCGTGGACAGAGGCGAGGCCACTTTCACGCGGCCGCCGGCGCCTGCTGGCCGAGCACCCTCACGCGGGCGGCATCGGCCACCTGTCCCGTACCTCGTGACACTCGCGCTCGCTGTAATCGAGCGTCATCTGTCCCCCTTGCGGCCGCAGGCTGGGGCCAGGCTCCGTGCCCGCAGGGAGGGCGCCCGTCCTGGGCGCCGCCAAGGGGCGCCGCGGGGGCTCCGGCCAGCGGGGCTCCTCGCTCCTGCGACGCCCGCGGGACGCGAGGCCAGCCTGCCCAGAGCCCCCAGGGGCGGGCCTTCCCCGCGCAGCGGCCTCTGGCCCAGCCCGGGGCACCGCGGCTTCTGAAGTGGCGCTTCAGTGCCCCTTCGGGCCTGACACGGACCCGCCGTTTCCGAGTCCTCGTTACTCTTCACAGCGGTTCCGGAACAAGAGGCCCCTCCCGCGAAGTGGACGCAGGGGACAGAGGCCGGGCGGGCGCAGGCGTGCCCGCAGGTGGCCGTGCCCAGGCCTGGCGCAGAAGCCGCTGGCCGCTCACAGGAATGAGGAGCGCTCAGGCCTGTGGCTCAGAGCTCAGCCGGAGCCTCCACGGGGATGTTCAGCGCCGGCTCCGGGGGAATTCACGTCAAACTCTGGCTCATAATTTATGTAATGACGCACACTTGGACAGTGATTAGCCGCCTATCAGCTCTGAAATAAAGGCGGCGTAACCCCTAGTTCATCGTTCATTTATCCCAAGTCATCCTGAGCAGC
>NW_004567112.1:359765-361081 GCF_000260355.1 Condylura cristata | reverse complement strand
GCGCCTCCTGCCCAGTTAACCTCGCCGAGTCACAGTGGCGGCGTCGGGGCACTGCGACGTAAAGGAACTGTAAAAACTTCATTTCTTCTGTCCTCAGGACAATGAAATCAATCGGCGGCCAAGGGGCTACGAACTGCAATTGTACCCAAAACCTGACCGCGGAGGGAGGGAAGCCTGGCCTTGGCACCTCTGGGAGGAGGGAAAGGTGAGGCGAGGCGCACACAGCAGCAGCAGGGGGCTTGCTGGCCAGGCGTCACACACTCGGACGCTGCAGCCTGGGGCAGCCAGGCCGCCCGGACACCCACCTTCTCTGCACAGCGGCTCGGAGGCGCTCTGGCGGGGTCCGGGCGGGGTCTGGGCGGGTCTGGGTGGGGTCTGGGCGGGGTCTGGGCGGGCCTGGGCGGGGTCTCACATATGATGCAAAGAAGCCTCGTGGCTTGTGACAGGAAACACATTGTCCCGCGTGTTACTCGTGGCCATGTATTCAGACAAAATAATTCCCAGCTTAAAATTTAAAAAACAGTGATAACAAGGCACGTGTTTTTCTGTTACAGGGTTAGGGAAAGCTTCCATAATGCAAAACCAAGAAGGTAGGTTGGCAGGATTCATAAGCAAAGTGTCCTGAGCTGGCACACATAGGAGGACTGACAGACAACAAGGGAAAGACAAACAGGTCGCCAGACAAATCTGCAAAGTGCTAAAACAGGCTCTTCTCACATGAGAGAAATTATAAAGCCAATTAGACATCAGATAATTACTCATCCATCCTAGAACTCTGGGGCAAAAAATCAAAACCAAATGAGAAGAAATTACACCCCTCATATTAGCAAAAAATAGAAAAGTCTGACAATAGACCAGCAGGAAGGCGTCTGGGAAGCAAGGTCTCGCCAAGAAGGTGCAGCTGGCGCCGTCACTGCGGAAGCAAAGGACTCGGCGCTGAAGAAGCGAGGCGAGCGCGGCCGCAACCGGGAGCTCAGCAGCCTGCGTGCCGTGCCGGGCACCCCGGGGGTGCGCAGAGGTTGCCACAGCTTACTTGTAACAGCAACACGTGGGGAAACCCGTGTATGTTCGGCGAGGCACACGCTTTTAAGATAACTGTGTATTTATGCACCTACATGGGTCCGTCTAGAAGCCACACTGATCAAACTGATGTCACTTATGAATTTTTAAATGCTCACAAAACAATATCAAGTCCTTTCTTTAACTCCCCGTATTTCCAAGTGAAATGATTTTCATGACCTCATGGAATCATGCAAAATTCATTATAGTAATTACACGTGTGGAGAGGGTGGCTGGTGTGGGCGAGGGGAGGCTGG
>NW_004567112.1:354823-357980 GCF_000260355.1 Condylura cristata | reverse complement strand
CCGGAGACGCTGCGTCCTCGGGAGCGGTGGCCAAGGAAGTGGAGGGCGAAGGCCGGGGCCAGGCCGTCAGGCCGCTGTGAGCCGGCGTGAGACGCGGGTGCGACTCGCCCTGCAGCTCAGGCTCCCAGCACAGGTGACGGCCGCTGGCGCGCTGGCTCCCAGCCGGCACCTCACAGCCAGGTAATGTAGCTCCACTGTGAACTCCTCAAGAAGGAAAAATTGCCACAATTCACCACCTAATTTAAATTACATTATGATGAAATAATGAGTCGGAAACTTCCAATTTATAAAATAAGCGCAAAGAATCCTCTCCACCCCTTCCTGCCGGCCAGGCCGAAGCGGCCACTAGGAATCAGACGCGAGGGCGGGTCCATGCCGGCGCCCTGGGGCCACGGTCGCCTCCAGGCCCGGAGACCCGTCCTCTGCCTGGGAGGCGGCGTCCACCTGCTGCCGCTGGCGGGCGACCCTGGACACGGCCGGGCACCTCGGGGCTGGCCTCACCGCCGCGGCAGTGGCCGCGTACCCACACAGCAGGCTGACCCGGCGCCTCAGACCCGGGCAGGGACCTGGGCATCCCGGTGCACCCTGGCAGGATTGGGGGGTGGGGGGAAGCGAGGGGCACGTTTCTACTTAACGACTCCTGACGAAGGGAATGTTTCCGAAAAGCGGCTTTTCCTCTTTGCTGGGGGCCTGCTTCACGCACCTGCACCCCACACTGCCCCAAAGTGCTGAAAACAACGGTCAGCCCAGCGCCCCGCTTGCTCTCTGCTGACCGCCAGGACCTGGGCAGCGTGTCAGCCATGGGCGGCAGGGGCCTGGAGGGACGGACAGACAGTCCCGGGAACGTCACCGATGGCGGCCGGACGTTGGAGCTCACTTGTCCGGGAGCGTGGGGGACACTTTATCTGAACCCTGAAATGAGGTTCTGGGGGAGAAGAACGGGGGAGAACGAGGCTGGGGAGGCAGGCGCGGGGCAGCGGCCAGCCGGGGCCACCTCCCGCAGGCGGGGGCGCGGCCGGGCAGGAGCGGCCGGCTCGGCCCTGCACGTGACTCCTTGGGAACCGTGGCAGAGTAAAGTACATACACTTGATATTTGGCCCAGTTTTATTCATTTACCTAAGACTTTGGGGAAACCAGACATATTTGCTTCGGCAAGTTCAAAGTAAGGAAGTTTTCAAGGAAATAATACAGAATCAAAGGCGCTGAATAATATATTTCCTTGGACATCTATAAATCTGACTGGCCCATTTTCCTAAGCTCATTTTTCTGCCTTCAAGGACAACAGCTGAGAAGCCCAGCCAGCCCGCGTCCATGGGTCAGAGCCCTCTGAGCCCGCGTGGGGACACTGGCACCCCGCCCCGAGTGCGGGGAGGCCACAGCGTCCCACCGTGACTCGGCGGAACCTGCTCTGGGGGGACCCCGCCCCGCGGGCTTCCCCGCCCTCCGCTGCATGCACGACTGGTCCTCTCCCTTAGACGCGCTGGCCAGGGGAGAACCGCTCTGTGCCTCCCCACACGCACGTCCTCGCATAAGCACGACGTGTCTGCGCACAGGCTTCCAGCTCCCGCCGCCCCACCACCCACCTCCCGTCCCAAACCTGTCACTCTGAAAGACTCCAGTGCCCGCGTGTTTCTGGATGAGTGTTTTTCTTTTGCAGAACAAGAAAGGACAAGGCCACGAGAGCTGTGCAGCCCTTCTCGCGCAACAAGAGAGACGGGAAATTGAGCCCAGGGTGTCGGCACCCTCCTCCAGCACCTGCCCCCCGCCCCCACCTCCCACTGAGTCCCCGACAGCCGCGGGGGCGACGCTCTCCCTAGCTAATGCCGCCCCCCACGTAAAGGAACGCCAAAGAAAGTGATTTAAACATATCCTACTCCCAGGATCTACAGACTGTCTGCAGAACATTAAGGGGAATTGGCTATCAGCCCAAAGTGTTTTTCAAAACCACCTCTTAAATATTTCTGGCCAGAACAATGTATAAAAGTCACATTGTCATCTCAGAGCAGGGAAGACGGATTCGCTCCTGTTGCTGGGGCCTGTGCGGGGCCCCGAAGCCCCCAGGTACTGTTAAGCTCCACTGTGACCCAGTACCCATCTGCCAGACGGAGCCTTGGGGTGCTTTCATCGCCAAATTTATACAGGCTGATATTTGCATGCAATATGCAGCTGGAAATGAGCACTGCAATTAGCATCGGGGGCTTTGCCCACCCTGTGGCGGCCCCGGCCGCCGGGCCGGGCACCCAAGTTGTGCGGCTAAGCGCAGCTCTTCCTGTCATCAAACACCACTGTGGCCTGGTTTGAGGACAATTATCGTCCAACACACCCCTAAAGGTGAAGCCACAGGCATTGGGAGGCTCGTGTTTGTTTAGGGAAATGTCGCGGTCCAGGACCCGGGAGGTGGGCACACAGGCCGGGGCCGGGAGGAGCAGGCCGCGCAGGGCTCCAGAGACCGCAGCGGAGCGGAACAGGGAGACGCGGCGCGCCTCACCTGTGTCAGGCCCTAAATCTGGGTCGCAGTCCAGTAATTAGGTGAAACAATTAAAACCTGGATGTTTTTGTAAAGGAAGCCAGCAAGAATTAATTCAGACTTAATTGGAGTGAGGCAGCCACTCTCCTGGATGAGCTGAGCAGGGACTTGCCTCGCGCAGGCGCAAGGCTGGCACCGCCACCGCCGCCCGCCGCCCGCCGCCCGCCCACCCGCGCCGTCCCGGAGCAGCCGCTCTCAGACATGAATGAAGGGAGGAAGCAGAGACGGGCGGACGGGCGAATGGATGAGTGCATGGTGCATGTGGAGCAGGCAGACCCAAACAGCCCGGCTGCCTGCGGCCGCCTGGGGGATCCTGCGGGCGGGCAGGCCTGGCCCCGGGGGTCTCCCGCACGCGCGTGGGGGCACGGGGCCCGGGCACGGGGCCCTCACACGTCTCCCGGGCCCTCGGTCTCGGCACTGCCCTCACAGGCGAGAGACCAGCCGCTTCTGGCAAAACCGGCCACTACCGTCTCTGGCCCAAGCTCCTCCTGGATAAAGCCTAGCAGCGCCCGTGACAGTCGGGGCGGCCTCCTGGGCAGCGGGTAGGCAGGCCGGTGGCTGAGCCCCGCTGCCAGGCCGCTGCCACAGGCGCTGTAAGGGCTGCGCAGGGCGCTCCAGGCTGGCGCGGGG
>NW_004567112.1:354107-354693 GCF_000260355.1 Condylura cristata | reverse complement strand
CCCCGCGCAGAGGCGTGGGCAGGCAGATGCGCCCCGTGGCCGGGAGCCCACGCTGGCTCCCTCTCTGAGGGAGAGCAGGGCACAGTCGGGAGCGGGCCCCCGTCCCCGTGCCGGAGGCCTGCCAGTGTGAGGGCTTCAGGGGCGGCCCTGGGGCTGCCAGGTTGTGCGGGTGCCGCCCCTGTTCGCTCTGTACCCTACTTCTTGAGAAGTTGGGGTGAGAAAGAGCTAGCCTCAAGGGGGGCTTGCCCCCACCCACCCCGCCCCTGCCAGCTCCTGCACCCCGGAGCCCCGACCTCTGACTGTGAGGGGTGAGCGCGAGTGGATGGAGGAGCCCACCCGGAACCCCACTGAGGTGGGCCCCAATGGGGACCCCAGCCCCTCCCTGGGAAGAAGGAACCGGGGTTCTCCAGTGAGCCCAGCATGGGCAGCGGCAGAGCACAGGCCACCCCAAAGCCCCCTGAGGCCAGGGGGGCCCTCCCGCCCACTCCTGAGTCCCCCCTCTGGGCCAGTCCTGGGCCCCGCTGCAGGAGTGAGAGCGGCACTCTGGGGCAGGCGGCTGCGGGCCGGCTGCTGTCCAGGGCCACTG
>NW_004567112.1:350246-351392 GCF_000260355.1 Condylura cristata | reverse complement strand
GCGGGCGACGTGGCCCGGCCACCCCGCGCCGGCCGCGCAGGCCCCAGCCCCACGGAAAGCTGCGCGTTTATTGAAAAGCACAACTCTGGAGGAAAGAACTACCTGCATTTCCGCGCAAGTGCAAACAGTGATTGGACGGAATCGTACAGATCTGGGCGACGGTTCTGTGGGCTGGCTCCTCTGTGTGCCCAAGTCCCGCAGGAATCGTGGCCCACGCCCCTGGGCCTGCGTTGCTCTGGTAACCCCAGCAGCTCGGCCTCCCCTGGGGGCACCCTGGAGGGCCCTGGGGTTGGAGACTTCAAGCCCCACCGCCCCATGGGCGCGCCCCAGGGCGGGTGGAGGAGGACAGCCGGCCTGGGCACCCTGGACTGGGCAGCCTCCCTGTCCCACGCCTGCAGAAGGAAGCAGGCCCTGCCGGGGGCACAGCCCCACTGTGGCCACGCCCCGCACTGCCCGCCGCCCCCCCCAAGCAGAAACCTCATTCAAAAACGGGCCACCGGGGAGGCCGGCTCAGCCTGCTGCCACGGCGCCCTCAACCCCTGCCCGCCTGGCAGCGGAGACCCTCCCACTCAAGGGCAAGCTGCCGGCCACTCGCCGCCCCGTGCAATGTAAAAACAGCCGAGAACAACCGAAAGGGAGAAATATACTGTGGGATAAATCTATTGATCAAACCCCCAAAGGCAGGCTGTGAATAAAAAGGCCCAATGACCGGAAGGCAGGTTTTGCGTCGAGCAGCAGCAAATTCACGGCGGACGAGCCGGGCCAGGGTGGCGCGGGCGGCATCTCGCAGCCAGGACGGGCGTGCCGCCCCGAGACGGGGGCAGAGCCAGGCTGCAGGAGCCCTAGCTTTCGGCCACGCCGGCCTGCTTCCTCCGGCTTCCCTCGCCGTCACTCCCTCTGCTGCTCTGTGCGCAGGAGGACGCCACCGCCTGGCCCGGACGTCAGGGAGGCCGTCCTCGGGGCCGCAGGCCGGCCAGGGCGCACGGCTGAGGGCTCCTTCCCCCGTGCCCCGGGCCCTGCCCCACACCCGGAGCTGGAGCCAGGCCCTCCTGCGGCTGGGCGCTGAGCCAGACGCGGGGTTGTGGGGAGACGGGAACCGAGGGCCCTCGGCAGCGCCTCAGGCACCCGGCAGCCGGCCTGGACGCC
>NW_004567112.1:348383-350146 GCF_000260355.1 Condylura cristata | reverse complement strand
GGCCTGAGCGGGGCCGGCCTGGCCTGGGCCAGACGCAGAGGGGCTCAGAGGCCAGGAAGGAACCAACATTAGCGCCGTCGCCGGCCACGGGGCTGGGGACCGGGACCGCCCAGCCCCAGCCCCAGGGTGCTGCTGCGCTCCGGCCCTGTCGGGGCAGACTTCTCCGGAGCTCCCGTGACTTCCGCGCCCAGCCAAGAAGCCCCGCTGTCACCCCGGGGACCACGGCCCGTGAGCCAGCCGGCCGCTGGACTGCTGAGGTGGGTGCCCTCGTGCGTGGGCTGCGTCTCTGCGTCTACCGGGCATCGGCTTGTGCTTCGGGAGAGGACAGGACCCTGTGCTGAGGACAGCAGCCCCCCGGCCCCCAGTTCTCTGCTTTGCGGGCCTGGGCCCTTGGCCACGGTTCCTGTGCCCGCTCCCCTGTGAGCTGCCCCCGCGCAGGCGTCTTGAGGGGACGGCCCAGTGCCGGTGGGTCAGCAGGGGGTGCTGCGGCCTGTGAGCTGGCCTCCGGGCTGCGGTGCTCCGGAGCCGTGGCCACTTCCTGGCTGGCAGGGACTGGCCACGGGCGCTGGCGTGAGGCCCCGGTCAGCATGGCAGTGCGTCTGGGCCGAGGGCTGCCTGGTGAGCCTGGCCGCAGGCTGCCCTGTGTGCACCTGCCCCGGCCACTCAGCCCCGCGGCCCTGGTCAGCACCGCTCTGGGCTCCCGGGCCGCCTGGGGAGAGCAAGTCCCCGCTCTGGGCCGCAGACCGGCTCCCTGAGGAGAGGGACAGGCGCATCCTGGGGAGCTGGCCGGAGCTGACGCAGAAACTCCCGCTGCCGCCCGGGCCCCCACGCAGCAGTAAGCGTCTCGGGCCGTCCGGCTGACGCCGCGCCGCTGCTGTGCGTCCTCAGCCCGCGCCCACGTTCTCCCGGTCTCACCCTCCGGCCCTGCTCCCGGGACCCTCCGAGGCGGGAGCTGCGCCCTCCCTCTCGGGGCCGGTCTGCGCCGGCTGCTCGGTCAGCCCCCGGGCGGCGCCTGTTCCCGTGATGGCCCCCAGGGTGGCAGGGTGATGGACACCGGCTTCGGCCTGGACCCTGGGGGGGAAACAGCGCTTGTCCAGCGCGCAGACTCGTGGCTCTAGAAGTGGGGTGAAACCACTGTTGTCCGGCCCTTCGTTCACCCAGCTTTGGGGTGCCCACGCCCAGCGACGCCACGCTGGCTGGTGCTTCTTCACGGCCCTTCCGTGGCTCCTCACTGGGCTCCCGGCGGGCTCACAAGCGTGTCCACACCGCATCCGTAAGTCCCCTCACACGCCCACGCTGGTGCCGCAAACCCTGACTACTCATTAAATGTTGCTCGGCCGGTTGACTGGATAAATGAAGGGAAAGTCCCGAAAAGTAAAATTAAGAGTGAAGGCAAAGGCCAAGGTCAAAACCTAGGTGTCAATAAATTACCGTGGGTGCTATCACCTGGGAACAGGCGGAAACAGGGCTCTGGACTCAAGCCTGACATTTACTACATATTTTCTGGCATGTAGAATAAGAAATGTTAAACCCTCGAGATGTTGTGGATAGTTGCATCTAGAGAACGGAATAAATTTGTGTTCCAGTTATTTAAATAACGCTTGAAATATGCAAGAAAATGTTACCAGTCTTTAGCAGCTCAGCGGCGATCACCGTCTGGTTCCTCTCACGCGCTTTACAATTCAGAGCAGGGGCTGCGCCTTCCCCGCAGGGCAGCCGCCGGCCCTGCCACGCCGCGGACACTGGCCACGCCAGCGCCACGG
>NW_004567112.1:344393-348112 GCF_000260355.1 Condylura cristata | reverse complement strand
CCCCAGGAGCGCTCGCTCTGCGCGTCCCGCCCACGGAGCCTGTGCGATGACGGACTCGGCCCCCCGCCGCCGCTCTCTGCCCCCGATGCCAAGGACGTTACTGGTGTGATGTCCTTCCTTCGCACCGAGAACTCCGCCCTCTGCTTCCAGGTCGCCCAGCGGCGTCGGCGAACCTGGGGGAGAAAGCGCCCACCAAAGCATGGGGGCCCGAGCGCCCGAGGGGCTGGGCCCTGGGGTGCACCCTGAGGGGAAAGGAGCCTGAGGGGGAGCCCTGAATCGAGCCCCCCCCCTCAGAGCCAGCCGCATTAGGGTGCGGCCCTCTTCCCCCACGACCCTGCCTCGGTGTGGCAGGTGCCTGGACCATCTCTGCTGGGAGAATTCGAGGAGCAGAAGGCGGCGCCCACAGCCCAGGGAGGCTGCGCTGCTCCGAGCGGAGAGCCCGCGTGCAGAGGGGGTCACCGCTGGACAGCACCAGTGGCCGCACTGCTGTGGCGCGTGGCCACTGCCACAGACACAGCGGAGCAGCCAGGGCTGAGGCTGAGCGGCCACGACGGCCACTCGGCTCCACACTGCCTGCATGGGGCCTTCTGTGGCAGGGGAAACCCCCGCCTGCGGTGACCACCTGCATGGGAGCCGGGGACAGCCAGTCGCCTGCCGCCGTGGCCAGCACAGGGAGCTGGAGGACACGCGGCTTCCCGCCATTTTCCTTCCTGCCGTTGTTTTCAGGCTTCGGCGCGCTGAGCTTGTGCTCAGAGAGGGGGCTGGCCTTGTCCGCCCTGGGATGAGGGGTCCAGGCAGGGGCGAGTGGTGTGCAGGGGGGTGTCCTGTGGCCACGGAGGAGCAGCTATATGTAGGGGAGCCCCACTTCCCCGCGGAGAAGGAGCCAGAGCGGGGTGTGACCCACTTTCGAAACACTGTTTTACCTGCTACTAGGTCACCGCGGCGAACGGCGGCATTTCGGAAGCGCCTCCTACCCCAGGCCCCACAGGGAGGCCCCTGGTTCACACCCCGTGATCAGACCCCTGGAGGGCGGCTGCCGCCCCGGGGCACACTGTGGGCCGAGATGGCACCCTGGGTGCAGCTGTCCGGGAAGGTCATGTCGCTGCAGGGAGCTGGCTCCGTGCGGTCGGAGGCTCGCTGCCCCGCCGGCCGCTGAGGGACATCCCGGGGAGCGCCCAGCCGGGAAGCCCTGGCCACTCAGGAGAGCCGGGAAGGACCTGCCCGTTTCTTCTTGATCTGGACCAGCTAAACAAAAAGAAGCATCCTGAAGCCTGCGGGAAACTGGGTGCCAGTCCCCAAGGCTCCAAACGCAGACCTGGCCACCCCGGGCCACGTCACTCACTGGTGACGCAACTGCCCAGGCCGCACGACCCCCCAGCATCTGCTCTCCCGAGAGTCGGCCTGGCCCAGGGCCCTCGGGGTACGGGAGAAAATGAAGCCATGTTTGGATGGACGGAAACTCCCCCACCAAAGCCGGCCGGGAATGGACAGAAATGTGTCTCCGGCAGCGGTGCTCGAACGCGACCACCCCCGTCACCTTGCAGCCAGCAACTGCCGCAAGATAATGAACTTAGTTCTCAAACAATAGCATGTCTTCATCCTTTTCCCCAAGAAAAAATAACCTTTTCTCAATAAAAATAAAGAGTGAAAACGGCACTTCCCAGTTAACCGTGGCAGACAGGACACGCTTGTTTATCTCCATCTCTTCCTGAAATACCACTAAAATGACAGTAATGGGATTACAAAAAGTCAAGGGCTCAGGAGGTCGTAGGAAACAGGATAAGGTATGACAGCCCAGAAGGGCGTGATCAGGTGGAGACGCGCGGTGGAGGAGCGGGAAGGCTGGAGCGGCCGGGAGCCGAGACTGCCCTCAGCGGGAGGCCTGCGCCGGCCACGCCGCAGAGCCACGGAGGCTCGGTGCGGGTGCCAGGCGCTGGAGGCCTCCGCGAGGTCCCGACCGGGGAGACAGAGGTGACCGGCAGGATCGACGAGGACCGGAGACCCCAAGTCCCTCCCCTAAGCCAGGCTTCCGGAGCGGCCGCCCTGCCCCCGCCGAAGGAGGCTGCCAGTGAAGGGCGGACCCTGACGCTGTCTGGACCCGGGCACACCACCAAGTAAAGGCGTGCTGAATGTTGGGGACCAGCATCCCTCTGACGCCTGCAGCTCACAACCTCCGGAAAGGAGTCTGGGGTTCTTTATCTCGAGAGACTTGCCCACACCAGGGAAGGCTCCTTGGCCCCGCTGTTGGCATCCTGCCCCGGCCTTGGCCAGTCCCTCCCTGGACACCCCATGGACGGACTCCGAGCCAGTGTGTCCATCAGCCTTCACCCACCTGAGCCATGTGGGAAGTCCCCCATTTGAAAGATGGAATCAAAGCAAATAAGCCAGGACAGACGGCGCTAATGAAACAGCGCCAAGGGAGAAGGGCGAGACCCAGCGAGCGAGGTTAATCGTCTCGGGGGCCAGGGGCTTTGCATTCTTGAAATGAGGCTGCACGTCTTTGAAAGGAACATCCAGCAAACAACACAGACATCGTGGGAATTAAAAATACGGAGAAAATGCGTTTTTCGTGCAAGAGAAGATTTAAGCGATAAAGAGGAGGAAATACCCAAAAGTAGGAGATAACTTCAAAGAGCTGGAAAAGGAGCGAAAATAATCGGAACCTAGAGGGTTGTCCAGGAAGTGCAGCACTGAAATAGCAGAAGTGCCGCACAAGGAAGCAAAGCGAGTGAAAGGAAGATGATTAAGAAGTTTTGTTTTTCTCTAAATGGTCTGAAAACCAAAGGCCATTAGTCACTAGATGGGTCTGCCGGGCACGCAATGCACGCAAATCACGCTAATCACGCTGCATGTCGGTGAGTATCAAAGTCGCAAGACTCCAGGAATAAAGGGAAGGTTCTAAAACATGCCTGAAATGATGAGAAAGAAATGGGTCGTGTCCAAAATAAAAAAAAAAAACCAAGACCCAGGGATTAAAGTTCTCGACAGCAACAGCAGGAGCGAGGCAGCGAAGAATCCCGCCTTCAGGATACGAAATGAGACGCCAGAAATCCACACAGGCCAGGGCTAGCTGATTGTGAGGGGCCAGTAACTTCGCTGCACCATTTCCTACACTGGGAAATGCACGTAGGAGCAGAGATGGTCGAGGAAAGGTGCCCAGTTCCAACTAACAAACGATACTAGTCCGTTCCCCAATGTGCCGTGGCATCAGGAAAAGTCTTACACTTGATCTTAGCCAAAGACCAAGAATCGATAAGAGAAATTTTATATTCAGGTAAAATTTTCAGGTATGAAACCAATAAGCCTAAAACGTAAAATTTTCAAGTAAACAATATACAGGCAATGATTCACTTCAGGAAAAAAACACCAAGGTGGCCAACAAGATCACTGGAACCAAAATACGCGACTCTGCATAGTCGCATCAAAATAATATAAAAGCTGAGTACGACTTGAAGCTACCTCACCACCAGCACCACCGCCTCCCCAAATCTTCATAAAATCTTCACCAGGAGCGGAGAACTATAAATCCTCAGAAAAACACTGACTGACCTGCGACTGTTTCTCAGGGACTCAGGGCCTCTGGATTCCGAGACCTCAGCTGGGCACTAACAATGTGTTTCCCCGGCTGTCAGGCTCTGGGGGTTCGGTTTCACATTCAGGCTGCAGCTCGCCTTGGTTCAGTTGTGGGTTTCTTGTCTTAACATTTCCCAAATAATCAG
>NW_004567112.1:341097-343792 GCF_000260355.1 Condylura cristata | reverse complement strand
GTCCCCTTCCCCGGATCCGTCCGTGGGGCCCCGGCCCCTCCCGGGGATCCGTCCGTGGGGCCCCGGCCCCTCCCGGGATCCGTCCGTGGGGCCCCGTCCCCTCCCGGGATCCGTCCGCGGGGGCCCCGGCCCCTCCCGGGATCCGTCCGTGGGGGCTGCACTGGCAGGTAATAGTGGAAACCTGGCCAAGCCGGGGTTACCGTCCCAGTTCTGCCATCGGTGGTGGCACCCCTTCTCTGTGCCTCAGTTTACTTACCTGCAACACAGATGTGGCATCAGCGCCTCGTCCACACAACACTTCGGATGGAGCCCGAGGCCCAGTGGGCACTTGCTGAGTGAGCTACAGCGTGACACAGACGTCCGCTACTGGGCACGTGCACCCCAGTGTGCACCTGGCAGCCGGCGTGTGGGGGCAGCTGAGGGAAGGGGGGCCCTCCGCTCCCCCGCAGCGCCCGTTGGCTGCCGTTGACCAGTGGCCTCCACCAGGACGAGCACATGACGATGCCCCCTCTCGGCTCCCGGGTGCCCCCTGCAGATGTCGCCGGGGCCGGCACCGCTGGGCAGGAGCCCGGGCCGGTCTGCACGCGCGGACGGAGTCCCGCCACCTGCCAGCGCCCCTGTGCCCGGCAGCCCCGCGTCGCTTCCTTTTGTTTGATTTGCAGGCGACACTCAGCACCCGCGGCTTCAGCCCCAGTCACCAGGAGACAGGTGAGCAGGGACGCTGCGCCCGCCGGCCCCCCACAGGCGTCAACCCCAAGGCCGGTGTCCCGTCGGGCAGCCTGCGCTCCTGGGACCCCTGAGCCCACCCTCAGGCAGAAACTTTGTGTAACCACCGGCCGCCACGAACTTCCAGCCGGTGGAGCTGGAAGTTTCCAGAAGGGCTTTCCTCGGCGCAATAGAGGCCTGTTTGTTTTGATTATTACTGCAAACAGCTAAATAAAGACTGGCAAAAACAATAGGTTCGTTTATTTTGCCGCAGATTCGAATCATCGGAAACTTGTCTCTTGGCCAATTTACACTGGCTCGGAGCCAAGATAGATGTCTCATCCTCACTTTACACTTATTGTTGGCAAGATAAAAACCCTTAATTTTCAAAGCACCAGCCAAGTGCTGAGTAAGAGGCCAAGTGGCCCCTTGCACATGAACCATATTACTTCACACAGACTCATTTTTTTCAGTTTCTAGACATCAGATACTGAGACCATGAAACTTTAAAAAAGGGAGCCGCGAATATTTGGGAGTCCGTTATAAATCAAGTTTTAATAACTAGCAGTGTCCACGGGGCACTGGCCGGCGTGACAGGCTCCCTGGCTCAATGTCTGTGAGCGGCCGCCGGGCTCGCGGTGGGCTGGCCCCGAGATCAGCGGCGCCTTCCCGTTCAGAGCACGAAGGCCGCCCACCAGCCGCCCCCCTCGCTAATTAACAAGGTTTGAGATCATCTGGCAAATTGTAACCATAAAAGTGGTATCGTGACTGGATGATGTTTTATCACTTGAAAAATAAATCTCGCCGCTCCTCTCCCCGCGTCCTCACTGCGTAAATGCCGCCCTCTTCATATTTACCTTGCTTTCAAAACCCATTATGTGATTGTCATCTCACTGGAATCAAAAGCTGTGTCTTGATTACACAGGGACGGAGCAAGCATCCGGCCACCGCCCCCCCCACGCTCGCTCCTTCAACGTCACAGCGACAGGCCTAGTTTTTAGACAAAAGGCCAAAGTGGGTTTACCGGGCTCAAATGTAGGCTTGCAAAATGATACCAGCTGCAAGAGGAAACAAGCAGCACGCGTGTGCCTAGTTTGCAGCAACACTGGGATCTCGGCTCTGAGTAAACCGAACTCGCCAGGCCCACGCCTTCGGGACAGGCCGTGGAAACTGCGCTTCCGCCTTCCACCAAGAGGAATTCAGCAGGTAGCGTTTCAGCCGCGTCCCGGAGGAGCTAGGAGACGCTGCGGCGGGTGATGAGCAGGGCGAGGGCCCCTCCCGCCAACCTGGCAGTAAACGGGCACGCGAAGGCTGGGGGGCGCGTATCCAGGGGTCAATCACGGCTAAGTATCCAGCACCCTCTCAACGGGGAAAAATCGCTGTACGCTAAGCACTGAGACTCGACTCATTTAGTATTACCTTTCAGCCTTATTAAAGGGCTTGAATTTTATTTGTATGATGCTAGTGCGTTTCTGGAAACATAAACACTAAGTTGTTTTTCTCTAGCTGATTGCACACGACAGCCTTCTCCAAGCTGCCTGTCACTTTGCAGATGTGAAAGACTCCTGCTATAAAGCTTACTTAAACACACACACACGCACACAAATTGATCGTGGTAGTTTTGTTTCACGGCACTGTGAGATGCGCACGGAGGCCGGGGGCGCCCCGGGGCCTCGGCCAGGCTGCCGCGGTCAAGGCGGGAGGCAGTGAGCAGGCAGGTGACGGCGGAGCAGTGCGGTGCAGGCTGTGCGCGCGGGGTCTCAGAGCCGGGTCCTGGACGGCTCCCCGGGGGGGCTTCGAGTGTGGCTGGGCAGGGCCCGGAGCCAGCACCGGGCAGAGCCGAAGGGAGAAGCGCCCGAGCTGAGAGCAGCCGCAGCCTTCTGTTGCGGCCAGAGACAGAGACAGCCCGCGGGTCTGAGAGCCGCTGGCCCAAGCGTCCCCGACCGACCCCGTGGGATTGAGGGGACTCGGCCGGCCGAACCCCCGGGGG
>NW_004567112.1:338172-339537 GCF_000260355.1 Condylura cristata | reverse complement strand
GTCTCAGGCCTTGCTGGGCGTGGTGTGCAGGCCCCGGTCAGGGAGACAGGGTGGTGCGAGGGTGGCGGAGCGCCCCGGGCCCCCGCGGAACGCAGCGTGCCAGTGACCGGGCTGCCGCTGGCTGCCAGTCCCCGCTCTCTGTGGACGGGCTCCGGCTTCCGTGTCCGCCCCAGGCGCTGGACGGGGCTTGGTCTCAGCCGGTGCCTCCCGCCCTCCCTTGTCCGCTCCAAGCGGCGTGAAACTCAGTCCTGCCCAGGGAGATTCGGGGCCAGCCGGCCTTCCCTGATAGTGGGGACACTCGCTCCCGCCTTCCCGGCCGCCCTGGCAACAGTCTGGCTTCGGCCGGAAGCAGCGGCTGCAGGACCTTTGCTGGCACTTCAGGGACGGGCGCTGAGAGACGGGGCCCCTGGCAGCCGGCTGGGAGCAGAACCCCCTCCCTCGCTGTGGACAGATGTCTGTGTAAGCGCAGGGCGAAACCCGAAACCCCCACTTGGCAACCACCCCTGGTGGGTACTGGGCTTCTTCCAGCAGGTGAGCCCCTTGGCCAGCAGCCGAACTCTCTGGAAGGCTGCCCACAGCGAGCCCCAGGCCGCGCCCGGCAGCCCCAGGCCGAGCGTGCGAGACGGGCCCAGGAGTCGCCCGCCACCCCCATGGCCGCCGAGGGGGTGGACACCGGAGGCAGCAGGCCGTCCTCTTCCTGGAAGGCCAGGCCTGCAGGCCTCGCGAGGGCGCGGGGTGGGGGTGCTGCGGGGAGCCCCCACCCCCGAGCACCCCTCGCCAGGCCCCTTCTGCGCTGCTGAGCGGGGCGTGGAGCAGGGTCTGTCCGCCCCCTCCAGCGTCTCTCCGGGAGCCAGCCAGGCCCCGGGCGGCCGGCTGTAGAGTGCCCGCCTGCTGCCGGGACCCCAGCCTCCAGCCCCAGGCCGACCCCCGGCCTCCTGCGGGCCGCGGCCAGCGTCGGGCCGGAGACGGGCTCTGGCCAGCCAGGCCGCAGGGAGCCCGCCCAGCCTGCATCTGTGCAAGCCCAAGTGCGAGCAGCAATATTCATCTTAATTTCCTCTTTAAACCCTTGAGTTGCATTATAGCTTCCATTGTGCTGGTGACAGACAAACGCCTCGCAATAAATCAAAGTTAGGGTGACTGATACACTAAACACCTTTGCTTAATGATGTGATTGTTTCTTATCTGCAAAGTAATGTCACTTATGGCTCTGCTATTTATAGTCAATGTAGTGTTAGAGCGTTTTATGCCTCTGACGCCTCCGCGGCAGCCCATTAGCTGTGATTATGGACCAGAGGGGAGAAGTCACTGAAAGCGGGGCGCACCCGTCCTCCCCGCGCAGACCCGCCCGGCGGCGCAGGGCTCCCG
>NW_004567112.1:334853-336874 GCF_000260355.1 Condylura cristata | reverse complement strand
GCGCCTCCGGCCGGACCGGCCGCTGCGCCCCCAGCTCCGCCTGGGCTCCGAGGCCGCCCAGCAAGAAATCGACAGTCCGTGCGCACCCGCCGGCGAGAAGCACAGCCGCGGCGAACTGTTAAACCTTTAAACCGAGTGTGATGTTTCAGAGGTCTAACAGGAACATTTTAATTAAAAAGTAAGCTGGTGGGAAGGCTTGTAAAATTCTGTGAAGTAAAAAAGATGTTTTAAACATGTAGGGACCCTTTGGGGGTAGAGAAGGGGATTTGGCAGCGGTAATAGCTCTATTCCATTTTAATATTTCTGAATGTGGCGGTGTTTTCTAATCCCGCTGCAGAGAAAGCAAGATTTACCGCCGATCGCGTAGGTAACAAATGGGGAGGGAGGGCCGTAAACACGCCCCGGCTCGCACTTGGTTTTTGGCGATATCTCTCCGCTTCTGGATGAAAATAGGAATAAATTAAACACGGTCGCTCGGGCGGCTCTTTGCTGGCTCGAGCGCCCGCGCCGAGGCCGCAGCAGCCGCTTCCGAGGGGAGCGCAGGCGGCTCCGCCCCGCGTGCTCGGGCGGGCGCATCGGGCGCGCTCAGGCTGGAATTAGCAAGGCTGTTAAGAGTCTCAGTTATTTGGCTAAGAACGGCTCCCCCAGGGCAGCGCCCCCGCGACCCCTCAATGTCAGCGCGCCGGCAGCTTGACCCGGAAGCAGGCAGCTGAAATCGCGGGGCCGTTAATGACAGTTTTATTGGGCACTGTGCTCATGGTTCACATTTTGGGGTCTGTATGTAATTGATCTTTCTCCCCTACATGAGAAACACAGCAATAAGCTGGTTGCAGCACCACATTATAGATATAGAGAAATAATAATGATGTCACCTTGAGATTCAGAGATCGTGGAATAGTAATCGTCTCCCAGCTCATTTCTCCCAACGCTGATGACCTCTCCAGTACTAAATCTTCACAGTCTCAGCATTATTTCTGAATTATTCATGCCCGCCTTTTCCCTCTCTACAAAATCAAGGAAAATGAATGCATCTTGCCCTGTCAGCTCCACAGGTATTTTGGCAAAATATAAGATGTCATTGGGCATCACACACCGGAAATGGGCGCCGGGCGCCGGCCGCGCCCTCCCTGGACGGAAACGCCGCACGACAGGGCGCCCCGCTGCGGGGCGCGGGTGCCCCCCACCCCGGGCACTGGCCGCTCGCCAGCGTGGCCGGCCTGGGAGCAGCGGCTTCTGACAGAGTGGCCGCCGGGCCCGTCCACCCGGACCCGCACGCGCGGACGCCTGCGGCCTGGGCGTGGGCCCCACACCGGCCAGGCTGGCGCGACCCAACGCGGTTTTGAAGCATCAAGTCTGCATCTACTTCTTACTTCCGCTCGGATTAGGTAGCGGCAGAAGCTGCACAGCTCGCGCAGCGCAGCCGGAGGGCGGCGGGCTCCGCTCCCCCCGGCCTCGGCGTCCTGGCAGCACGCGGGGCTCAGTGAAATGCAGCCGACTCGGCCAGGTGCTGATCCGCGCGGCTCCTGCCCTTTGAGTTCAGGATGAAAAGCAAATGTCAGGCTGCAGAAGACAGGCGTGCGGCTGCGGCGCGCAGACCGTATTAATGCAGCGTGGCATCAATAACCTTGAAATCGGGATTTTGCACCAAAAACCCAGGCTGATGTTTATTCAGAACCCAAAGGGAAAAGGCGGCTCCGTCCGAGGGGCTCCGCAGCCGGGGCCGCGGCCCTCGGGGCGCCTCCATTCGGGCAGCCGCGGGCCGGCCGCCTCCGCCTTGGACTGAGGGCGAGGACCCGACGGGGCCTTCCGGAGTCCCCTTCTGCGTCTCCCAGCTGCAGGCGCGAGGCCGGACACGCGCCCAGGCGGGGGCGGGCACTCGGGGCCCTTTCCCGGCCTGGGGAGCCCACGCCCCACGAGCAACATGGGTCTCGCTTTCTCCAGGGAGAGGGAGCAAAAGAAGTGCAGGGGCCATCGCGGTCCGCAAGGCACGCGTCGCTGGGTGCGAGCCGCAGCGGTGACCG
>NW_004567112.1:332872-333575 GCF_000260355.1 Condylura cristata | reverse complement strand
CGTGGGGCCGAGGCCCCCGGGCCGGCCCATCCTCCAGGAAGCGCGGCCCCGGGCGCCGCCCAGGCTCCACTCTGCGGCGTCCGGGCTGTGAGCTGTCCTCGGTCCTCCCGTGCCAGCGAAACAAAGGCGTGAAGTCAGGCCCAGGTTATTTTTGGCTCCGTCACAAACGCAGGTGGAAGTCTGCGCTGGCACAGGAAGCCGCCGCGCATCAGTTCCAATCAGGGGACAAAGGGTCCGGGACAGCTGCGCCCTGGACGTGCCGCTGACCCTGGGGGGGGCGAGGGAGCCCCCGAGCGCGGCGCTTGGCTGCCACTTCAAAACACGCCCGAGCTCCTGGCCCGAGACGCCAAGCGCCGCCCGCGCCGCTGGGCTTGCCGGTTTGAGACTGTTTGGCTCGCGGGCCACGTCCCAGCGCCCCCACGCCCCGGCGCCCCCACGCCCCGGCGCCCCCACGTCCCGGCGCCCCCACGCTCTCCCCGCCAGCCGTGTGCAGTGATTCTTCACATCTATGTTCTTAAAAGCTGAGGAATAAACATTTCTAAAACGGGAATTTAAGGTGATCGCAAACCTTCCGTTGCCAGGAGGAGACCACAGGTTCCCTGTTGGTGAGTTTGCAGCCTGCGGCCCAGGGCCAGGGCGGTGCAGGGGTGCCCGGCTCCCGTCCCTCCCCGCCCGGCTGCGTTCCCCGCCCCGTGGCCAGAAC
>NW_004567112.1:329338-330372 GCF_000260355.1 Condylura cristata | reverse complement strand
AGGCCCTTCGCAAGGAGAGGCCAGTCCGCCCCGGGTCCACCTCAGTGCCCCTGAACACAGGGACCCGCGGCCTGCTGCCCGCCGGCCACCCCTCCAGGGCCCTCCCGGGCCCTCCCGCTCAGGCCGAGACCGCGGCCAGGGTCCAGCTGGGGCGGGCGGTGTGTGCCTGTCCGGTGGGGAAGGGGCCGCCCGGGCCTCTCCGCACAGGTCAGGGGAAGGCCTGTCACTAGGCCGGACACGGGGTGGGGGTGGCCAGCTGGCTCTGGGGCACGGAGCAGCCGGGGACAGGGCACCGGCCTGCTGCCCCCCCCAGGTCCTCCAGCCCGCTGCCCGGCCCAGGCCGCCCTTGCCCGGCCCAGCACCCCGCTGCCCGGCCCAGGCCCTGCTGCCCGGCCTCTTGAGCTGCTCTCCAGAGTTTCCTCCTCTATAATCCCTGACGACCCACCCCACGGCCAGTGTGAGGGCCCAACCGTGTAGGCGGCGGCACCAGTCCAGGGCCCCCCAGAAAGGTGTCAAGCAGGTCGACCCACTACGACAAGGAAATGAGCACAAGCTGGACGGTGCTGCGTGTCCAGAGCCAGGCTGAGTGTCCGCGCTCACCCTCCTGGCCGGCTCCCGCTGTCCACGGGCTCGGCGGGGCGCCCCTCAGGGCCACCTCCTTCTGGCCTCCCGAGTCGGGCCCTCTGCCGCTGCGGGGCGGCTGCAGGCCTCCCCACTCACCCTCCCCCGAGCAGGGGCTGCTGAGCAGGGGGTGAAGACGGAAGGGGCAGCGAGAGGTCACGGCGCAGAACCGGGCTGGGCACAGAGCAGGTGCTACCTGTGGGCAGGCAGGGGCCGCTGCGGGGCCGCCACAGCGACATCCTGCCTCACCCCCGCTCGACTGCCGGCTGGTCTCCCGTGACCGGGCAGCGTGTGGCCGGCGGGGGGCGGGGGGAATGTGTGGCCGGCGGGGGACGGGGGGAAACGTGTGGCCGGCGGGGGACAGCGGGGAGCGTGTGGCCGGCGCAGAACCGGGCTGGGCACAGAGCAGGTGC
>NW_004567112.1:327587-328762 GCF_000260355.1 Condylura cristata | reverse complement strand
GGCTGGGGCAGGCTCGGGCACAGATGGTGCCTGGGCCCCGGGCGAGCCCCCCGGCCCGGACCTCGTTCACTCGCCCCCTGACCTCAGAGCCGGCACGGCGCCAGCCCCGCGCCTCGCTCATTTCCAAGTCACAGAGACAGGGCGCGGCCCCCCCGAGGCCGGCTCCCGCTGGGGGCCCCGGTGCGCGCTCCCCGGCCCTTCACACCACTTGGAAGATGGCGCCCGAGCCGCGACAGCGTGTCACAGACGCAGCCCTCCCGAAAATGGATCGAAAACACTTTGTAATGAGCGTGGAGCCGCTTTCCAAAGGGCCAGCTCTGGCGGATGCCGGCCCGGAGCCCGCTGAGGAGCGCACACGGCCGCCGGCTGCAGAGGGCTCCGGCCCGTCCTGCCCTGCGCGGTGGCCTTGCCCTGCCTGCGGCCAGGGGTCAGCCCGGGTGAGGGCGGCTGCCCCAGACTGGGAGGGGCCTGTAGCCTCCGGACACCGCAGCTCCACCAGCACTGTGGGGCCTGGGGCCTGCCCTGGGGTCTGGGGCCAAGTACCTGCCTCAGGGCCTCCTCCCGCCTCGGGTTTCCTCTCGGGCCCTTCCCCTCATCGCCCCTGCAGCCCCGACCTGCTGCGGGCGGACACCGCTCCCCTGGGGCTCTTCACCACGCCGGCCCAGGCAGGGCCCTGGCAAAGGGCCGGCCACAGGGCTCCGGCCCGCGCCTTCTGCCCCACCCCACACTCAGGTAGACGTTCGCTGCTGCAGAGGGCGAGCCGGAGCCTTCCCGCGTACACCGCGTAGCCGGCAGGGCCGGGCAGGGCCGCGCAGGGCCTGAGTCGGCGTCGCCCGCTCCGGCACCAAGGCCAGCAAAGTTGCTGTCCGTGAAAATCCGAATGGGGAGCTTCGGGTGCCCGGGGCAGCCCCCCGCGCCCCGCCCAAGGTGAGCCCCAGTGCTCAGAAGCCTGCAGGGCCCCAGAAGCACCCCTGGGCCGGGCGTGGCATCGCTGTGGATGAAGGAGCTAAGCAGGCGCCGCCCTCCCCTCTCCAGCCACACTGCCCAGCATGAGGGGCCGACACCCCTCTCCTGGCCTTCCTCTTGCCCACGCGGACACCCCAGCCAACCCAGAGGCGCGGCTGTGGGGGCCAGCGGCGCCCCGGTGACACCCCGCCTCGCCGCCAGTGTCTGGG
>NW_004567112.1:325147-326817 GCF_000260355.1 Condylura cristata | reverse complement strand
CCCTCGGGAGGGGGCGGGTGTCTCGCCAGAGGCCTGGGGAGCTTCCGAGAGCAAGCTCGGTTTCTGGCAGTCGTCGAGAAGGGAAGCGGCCACAGGCAGGTGCAGAGCGCAGGGGCGCGGCCTTCAGCCCGGACAGTCCTGACGCCAGAGTCCGAGGCTCGGGCAGCCTCCCCCTCCTGACCCCGGAGGCCCGGGAGGAGGCAGCTGCTGGCCCTCAGGCTTCCCGGGAAGGGGCGAGCCCCGGGCTTGCTCCCTCAGGCCAGGCCCGGCCTCCGGCCGAGGCCGCCTTCCCATCCTGGGGCTCAGATGCCAGCTGACGAGCCGTGCGGGCACTCCAGGGCTGGGGCCAGGGCGGCGCATCCGGCCCCGGCAGGCACATTCCAGCACCGCCGGAGAAGGAAAGCCTTCACTCGGGCGCCGCAGCGGGCAGGACGCCTGTCCGAGCCGGCCTGGGTGCCTCCAGCTCGCAGCCCTGTGGCAGGGGCTGGGGAAGGGCCGGGCCGCACAGGACTCACCGCCTCAGTCCTCGAAGCCCCGCTGGCTACTGGGCTCCTAGCAGGGACGTTCACTGCCAGGGCGCAGACCCCTCCCGGCCCGCCGCCCCCCGCGGCCCCCCGCCTGTCTGCTGCCCACCCGCCTCTGGCCTGCGCCCGGCTCCGTGTGCGTCAATAAACCATCTGAATCTTGAAGGAGAAGCTCACCGCCGGCCGCCAGCAGGTGCCTGCCGGAGCGGGCCTCCCCCTCGGGTCGCCTCTCAGCACGCCCCCTGGCCGCGGGGCGGTGGTCGCAGAGGCCGGTCACTGCCACTGCCAGTGGCCCCTGCAGCGCAGCCTGCAGCTCCGGGTATTACTTTCACTTTTGTCCTGCCGGTCCCACCGGGGTCTCGGGAGGGCAAGCGGGCGCTGTAGCGCTCGGTGCTCAGCCCTGGATGCCCACACCCTGCATGTGCACTGTGAAAACCCCTCCCGGGGCAGCGCAGGCTGAGGCGGCCAGCTCCTAAGTGTCCAGGCCCACGACACCACAGAGCAAGCGCACAGCTGGTCATTTCTGCTGCGGCTCAGCCTACAGGCCAGCGGCTCTCCTGGGAGCGTGAGGCCCACCCAGGGCAGCACCTTGTTGGATGGCCACTGCCCACCAGGTCCTGCCCGTTGTCCACCCACAGCTATTTCATGCCTGTCTCAAGTCCAGGTGAGGCAGGGGGCGCTGAGTGGCCTGGCTGGCCCCCGGGCACCTGCTGAGGACTCTGAGTCACCGGCTGACACTAGAGCGTGCGGCCTCGAGGCCCAGAGCCCCAGGAGGTGTGGCCGCGACTTGCAGCGGCCGGAGCTCTGGGCCACTGGGCAGATGGCTCCCGAGGTCCGGGTGGAGGCCCTACGGCCTGCGGCCTGCCCTGCGCTCTGGCCGGCACGCAGCCCCAACCCTGGGGGGCAGCTGTCCTGTGAGCTGGGCAGCCCTCCTGGCACACGGCGGCCAGGGGCCCTCGCTGCACCGAGGCGGAGGGCCAAGCGGCCCGCTCAGGAGGCGCAGGGGAGGGCAGCCTGGCTCGGGCGGCCTGGAGGACCTGCGGGGCTGCAGGCAGGCGGCTCCCAAGGCTGGTGGGACGCGCCTGTAGGGCAGCGGCAGCGGACCCGGCCCGCCAGAGCCCAGCGCCCAGCGTCCAGCCAGGCCGC
>NW_004567112.1:323243-323817 GCF_000260355.1 Condylura cristata | reverse complement strand
ACGGCGTGCCCGCGGCCACCGGCGTCCGGCAGGGCTCTGTCTTTGCCGGGAGCCCCTCCTGGGTCAGACGCTCGGGAAGGGGAAGGGACCCCGATTTCAGGGCGCAGTCGCCGCTGCCCTTCTGAGCTCAGCTGCCCTCCCCGCGAGCGGGCTGGGAGGCGCCCAGGCCCGTGCCAGTGGCCCAGGAGGCTGGTCTCGCCCTCTGTCCATCCTGCCGGCAGGAGGCCAGGGCGCCCCAAGGGCTGTCTCCTCTCTGGGATGCCGTCAGCCCATCAGCGCTCCCTGCCGAGCGCGACAGGCTCGCTTGTCCTTGTTCTTACCGTGCGGCGGGCACCTGGAAGCCGGCGACCCCAGCCAAGACGGCCTTCCTGGCCACTGCGGGGGCCCTGGGCAGTGCGCTGGGCAGTTGAAGGCCTGTTTTGCCCTTGTGAGAAAAATGGGAGCACCACGGTCTTTGCTGGGCTCGTTGTCCAGCGGTGATGATGCCCTCGTTGCACCGTCCCACTCTCCCGGCCGCCTTGACCCCTGCCTTGGTGGGAAGACCCTCTAGGCCCACCTGCCCGAGTGCACCGGG
>NW_004567112.1:317611-318525 GCF_000260355.1 Condylura cristata | reverse complement strand
TGGAGGGGCACCTGCAGCCCCGGGCCCAGCTCCCGAGCAGGCAGCAGGAGACGGTGTGCATGGTCCCTGTCCGTGCAGCGCTGACCACTCCTGTAAGGTCAGCCCCAGTTGGGGCTCTGGTGGGGTGTTTGTCTGGCTCATGGTGGGGTGCGGACGCAACGGCCGAGCAGGTCTGAGGATGTCCCCCAGCAGCATTAAAGATGCAGACGCTCCGTAGGGGACCGTGGCCGTGCCCCGTGGCCACTGGGGGGTCCTCTCCTCCGTGGGGAGCTTGGAGTGAGTGGAGGGCACCCCGCCCTCCTGCGGTGCCTTCCCCCCGGAAGCAGCCCCCGGAGACGCCCTCGGCCTGTGCTCCGCCGGCACGAGTCCGTGGCCTGGGCCAGCGTGGCCAGCTTTTGAGGACGAGCTTCCGTTGCTGTCGAGTGTGTTCCTGGGCGTGGACCTGCCAGGCCGTGTGGCAGCCTGGGAGAACCTCACAAGACTGCCAAACACCTGGCACCCGTCCGGCCCTGGGCAGCGGCAGCGGCAGCGTCCTGGCGGCCAGGCGTGTCTGGTGGCCGAGAGCCCGCTGCCCGCTGCGGGTGGCTCCCTCCCAGTGGGAGGCTGCGGCTGTCATTTTCTTGTCTTTTGACGCGAAGCTCGTCCGTCCGAGAGCCGGCCTGGCGGTCAGCGTGCTTCTGTCTTTGGACACTTGTGCCCACGTACCTTCACGCCGTGGTCGGCGAGTCGCCGCCGTCCCCCCGGGCCTGCGTGCGTGCCCGGGGCCTCCGTCCCCCGCCTCGGGCCGGCTTCATCCCCCACACACGTCTAACTGTTTCCGCGTCACGCGTCGGAACAAACCGCCCGCTCCGACCGGCCGCCTCGGCGCCTCTGTGGGCAGCCAGTGGCCCCGGTGCGCCCTGTGCCGGCTCCGG
>NW_004567112.1:314861-315931 GCF_000260355.1 Condylura cristata | reverse complement strand
GGGCGCGAGCCAGCTGCGAGCCTCGACGCTGCTGCGCGGCCTCCCCCGGCAGAGCTGTGGGGGGCACCGTGGGCCCCTGCTTCCTGGGAGGGCTCCCGCGGGCCCTGCCCCGGGAGGAGCTGCCCCGACCCAGGGCGCTGTGCTGGCCGCCGCGGGGCCTCCCTCGCGCCGCAGCTTGCTGGACGGTCACTCCACAGTGGCATCTCGAGAGCTGGCGTGGCCGCGCCGTCACTCCCCAAAGGGCAAACGCTCGTCTTTCCCCAAGTTCCGCCCGCCCAGTGCAGACCGGGGACCGGAAACCGCCGTGGACGGCTCTGCGGCGCGGCCCCTGGCTGCAGCCCAGGGGGTGGCCAGGCCTCAGCCAGGCTCCTTGGACCTGCGCTGAGATCCAGACCCCGCGTCCTGGCCGGGGCCCCTCCGGGTCCCGCAGCTGATGTGACAGCCTGGCCGACCTCGGGCTCCTCCGAGCTCCCAGGCACCTCCTCCAGGTAGCCCACCAGGCTCTCCGTCCACACAGCTCCTCTTGGGGTCACCTCGCCATCCCCACGCCCCCTCCTGGGTCTGCACCCACTTCCCTGCGGCCCTCGCACCCCAGAGAAGACCCTCCAGCTCCCCTGGGGGGCCCTTCGCCCCCAAGGCCGAAGCCAGCTGCCCTCCCAGGCAGGGGGAGGCGGCCCTCGGTGCCCACAGCCCTGCCCTGGGCCGCTCTCAGGACCTCCCTGTTCAACAGGGGACTCGCGCGACTTGGCCCAGCCGTGGCCCCTCACCCTGGCCAGGTCACGAGAGAGGACCCCGGTGCGGACAGGGCCCCGGTGACGCCTGTCGCTCAGTCCTCAGGGTAACAGCCGCGGCGTGCCCGACGCCCACCCCGGGGGCCCCGCCCGAGGCCCCAGCCCACACAGACGGCCTGACCGCTGCCTGCAGGGCGTGCGCGTGCCGGCTCAGTGGTCAGTGTGACAAGCGGGGGCTCACCAGGAGCAGCGACAGCCCCCACGGCGGCGGGCTGCAGGCGCTGTGCCACGAGGAGGCAGCCGGACCCGAGACCGGCAGGGCAGGCCCTCGCCAGCCAG
>NW_004567112.1:296924-297678 GCF_000260355.1 Condylura cristata | reverse complement strand
TGCCGGCTGTGTGGCGCGCTCCGTGCCGCGGGCGCCCTGGCGAGCGCCTCCCGCTCTCTTGCTTCCGTTCCAGATTTTGAGTCTTTATAAATCCAGCGCAAGGTTTTTTCTGTTTTATCTTTAAAAGCTCAAGCTCTTGGCGTTACTGACACTTGGTCTTGGGTTTCTACTCTGTTTCTGCTTTGGTCTCTGTTTCTTCCTCTTCGTGTCTGGTTTTTCCAGTTTCCCAGAGTAGGTTGTTTGAGGTCTTTTTCCCTAACGGGACATTTATTGTGATCTTTCCTACGAGACCTGACTTCGCTACTTCGCGTGGACTTTGGTGGTTGTGTTTCCATTTTAATTTGTCTCAAGATCTCTTTTGCTTTCCCCCTTTTGATTACTTCGTTCAGCTGCTGACTCGTCAGGGTCCACAGGATGATGATCTTTTTTTTTAAATAATATGATAGCTTCCTTTTACATCATTTTGTGCCTTTTTCCATCTCAGTTGTCATCCCCGTGGGCTTCCCGTCACCAGGTCACCCTGTGTCATCACCACAGCCCAGTGCACTTCCCTCCCTGCACTGTTTTTTACCCCATTCCCCAGTCCACCTCATAAAAATGTCTCTGGTATATGGCTGTTCATTACTATTGTTATTTTCTCGCCTGGTCCGTTATGCTCCTGCTATGAGTGAAACCATCTGGTATTCTTCTTTCTCTTTCTGGCTGATCTCACTAAGCATCATCTTTTCCAGCTCCATCCAAGTTGCTGCAAAAG
>NW_004567112.1:294045-296517 GCF_000260355.1 Condylura cristata | reverse complement strand
TTTGCATCTCCCTTATTACGAGTGATGTTGAACATTTTTTCATATGCCTGTTGGCCATCTGCATTTCCTCTTTGGAGAAGTGTCTTTTTAGCTATTTTGCCCATTTTTCGATGGGGTTGTTTTGTTTTTGTTAAGTTTCATCAGTTCTCCGTATATTTTTGTGACCAGTCCTTTATCACTAGTTTTGTTTGAGAAAATGTTTTCCCAATTAGTGGGTGTCTGTTTGTTTTTTGTAATGTCTGTTTTGCTGAAGCGCTTTAACTTGGTGTGGCCCCATCTGTTTATCTGTGCCTTCGCTGTCGTGGCGTTGGGTGCTCTCTCTTTAAAGATGCCGCTGAGGTGTATGTCGGGTAGCGTTAGGCCCTTCGTTGCTGCCAGGTGTTTAGGATGATAATATTTTACATGCACATATTTGTGCTGTTTTCACTTGTAACAGGTTGACAGCATTGTGTTAGGGCCAGATACTTGATGTAACTTCAGTCTTCAGCCTACTAAGACTTGTTCTGTGTCCTCACGTGTGATCCGTTCAGCAAGTGGGCCCGCGTGCGCGTGAGCAGTCGCCTGCTGCTGTGGGCTGCCCCGGGCATGTCCGGCAGGTCCGCCTTAGTCCGGTGCGCGCCTCCCGCCAGCCGCCCTCGCTGGTTTCTGTCTCTGCGATGGCTCCATCTTGAACACGGACTTGCTGCTGCTGTCTGGCGGCGAAGTGCCCGACTCACTGCTAGGTGGGCGGGAAAGTGACGGCGTCCGTCCCCGGCGCCCGGCGCGTCCTGGCTGTGGCAGCCCCTTGGGTTCTCGTTGCCCGCGCCAAGCCCTCATGGCGCCCACCACGGCCTGCTCGCCGCCGTGCCGGGCGGCCTGTGTGCCCCTCATTGAGAGTGGGCTGCTCCTGGGCGAGGTGTCCTCAGCGTGTCCAGGTCCCGAGAGGGTGTGAGGGTCGGGCTTTGGGTGGCAGCTGAGCCGCTTCTTTGGGGTACCCGACTGTCCGCGAGGGGCGGGGGAGGGTCACGGGGGCAGTGCGCAGACGCGCGGGCTGGCATGTTCTCCGTCGCAGCTCGGCAAGTGGCGGCCGGCTGCTGGCCGCACGCTGCCCGGTCCAGCCCCGTGGGCCGGCCCAGGAGAGGCGCTGGTTAGCGCTGTGCAGCACCCCAGGCACAGGGGGGACGTCGGCTCCGGGGCTTCCCCTCGGCCAGCCGGGCCACCCGCCGCGGAACCCCTGCCGCTGTCCTGTCCTCCCCGTGTGTGTGGGGACCGCGAGCCAGCTGTGCCCCCCGCCGGCGGGCGGGGGGGGCGCAGTCACCGCCATGCTGGCCTGGCCCCCAGCCCCGAGCCGCTGCCCGGCAGTGGGATGGGAAAGTGCAGGCAGGCCAGCAGAGCAAGGTGCCCGGCCCTGGGGGAAGGGCCGCGCGGGGTGTCTGGGCCTGGGCCATCCGCTCAGGCCACCGTGGGGAGCTGGCTCTGAGGCCGGACGCCTCCCTTCTCCCTGCCCACAGGCGCTGGAGCCCCAAGCGCCACCCCTCCGGGCGGCCTGGCCCGCCGCGCCCCGCCTTCTCCTGCAGGGAGGCCCTGGGGAGACCATGGCCTGGTCGCCCACTGGACGGGGGGCGCGAGAGCCTGGCGGCTGCGCCGGGTGCAGCTTACAGGCGCCGTCTGACCGCCGCCCCTGCCTGCTGCCGTCCGGCGCCCGTCCGAGGCTGTCTCGGGCTGGTCCTCTGGACCCACCCCTGCCCCCCGGGACGCCGCACCCCGCGCCCTCAGCACTGCCAGGAGCTCCTGGCGCCGGAATCCGACTAAGATCCGCGGGCCCAGAGGCCGCAGCCCCTTCGTTCTGCTCGTGAAGCCTGGAGAAGCTTGGGGACAGCGGGCAGCCCTGAGCCCAGCCCAGAGCGGCCGACGGCACAGCGGCGCCGTGGGCTGGGGTGAGCGGCACGCGCCCGCCACGGGCCGGCCGTGGGACAGGCTGATCTAAGCTGGTCACTGCGTCTGGCCCTCTCTGCCAGCAGCTGTCCTCGGCGGGCCCCGTGCGCCAGCCGCGGCGAGTGACCGCATGCCGGCCGGCCCTGCAGCAGAATCCCGGGGCTCGCCACTGGCTGGGCGCGGCGCTGGCTGGAAGCGGCAGTTGGGCGGCACGTCGGTGCTGGGCGCAGGGCTGCAGCCGAGAGACCGGCTACATCGCAGGCCGCGGCCGGTGCGCGAAGCATTAGTATTAATGACAAATTAATATTAATACCAACATCGCCGTGGAGCGCTGGCCCCCGGGAAGGGCGGGAGGCGGTCAGGGCCCAGAGTGGGGCGCGGCGCCTCCCGGCCGCGTTTTCGTCTGGAGGCTTTTTGCTCCAGCTCGGAAGCTCAGATGTGAGAAACTCCGCGCCGGGCCGAGGCGTCGGCGTCTCAACTGCAGATGGGTAAACCTCCGCTGAAGCGACGGCTCCGGCGGGCTCCGGGGTCTCGCGGGGGCTCCCGGCCTCGGGGCGG
>NW_004567112.1:288911-290444 GCF_000260355.1 Condylura cristata | reverse complement strand
GGCCCGCCTGGGCCGGCTTTGTCTGTTGGGTAATCATTGGTGGCCTTCGCTGCCTCGTGGGGGAGCGTGCGCCCCAGGCCTGGCGACCCGCCCTGCCCCCGCCCCCCCAGGCATTTACATACCCTGAATGAAAAGTCATTTGCGCCTGCAAAATTGTTATTGCTGGAACAAATTTAAATACTAGTCATATGGAAATTCGAAATAAAGTCATATTAAATTTTGATGCTCAGATCAATATTGTGGAGCCCAGGTAATTAAAGTGGGTTTGTTTATTTGGCTCCTTATAAATAAAAAGGGCTTAATACAGACTAATTACACAGAATCTTTCGTCGACGGTAGGATAATAATGGCAGCAATTTAAAGTGATATTAAATGAGAATTAATAAAGGAATATTGAGTCACTTTGACTGTATTAAGCTGTGGAATGATTTCTCATCTCAATTTAACTTTCTGCCTTGCGCACAGTGATTGATAAGCGATGGATCCTTGCGGAGGTGATCTATAGCCATAGTTGATCGTGATGCCTCGCCGTGACAGCCGGACCCGCGACGCCGCCTTGTCTGGAAACGGGCGGGCGGCCCGGCACGGGGTCCTCGTGGGCCGCGGGCCGGGGGCACCTTGACGTCTGTTCCGCTTCCCGGGAGAAACTTTGCGGAAGGGCGGTCGAGGCCGGGGGGTGCACCGGGGCGCATTTCAGTCCTGAAGCGGGTTTGCCGGCGGAGGGCGGAGGGGGGCGCCTCGGGCTGGACACGCGTGCGGCCTCCGCGGCCTCCCCTCAGCCGGGCGCGGCGGGCAGGCGCTCTCCCGAGCCGGCTGCCGCACGTCACGGCCACGTTAGCGGCCTGCCCTTTTAGAGGCCCCGCGGAGGTCGGGACCCCGCATCGAACACCCGTTTTATATATATTACAAATTGCCGGAATTGTTCATTAATTTCCGTGTCTGAAAGGCCGTGTCAGGCCTCTGAAGGAATTCACAGCGCGGCCCCTCGGACAGGCCCGCCACGGTCCAGCGCGGGTTTCTGATGAAATTACAGGTGCGGGAGATGCAGAATTAGAAATATCTCTGATGTTGCAAGGCTCGCGACGCCGTGGCTTTGTTGATGACAGGACAATTCCGTTTTTGACAGTTTAATTTACTCTTGCAGTGGACAGCAGCAGGAGGAGCCGGGGCCGGCCACCTGCCCTCGCCCGTGTTTCGCACGCGGGCCGCGAAGCCGGCCCCAGCCTGTCGGGCTGAGATGAGAGGGTTTTCAGCTGGGAAAATGGAATATATCAGTGCATGTAATATTGCCTGACCTCATAAAACAAAAGGGAAAATTGCAGATTCTGACAGCCATTATGAATCTTGTATCAGCATCCGGGCGGGCGGCGCGCTGCAGAGCACATGTTTATAATAGAAAAAACAGGCTTGCCGCGCCGGGCGCAGTGTGGAGCAAAAAATGACTTGTCAGTAATTCGTCCTCAGATGTTAAAGAGGCTGTTGAATTTACTAGTATGTACACAGGCGCTGTTAGCCCGGGGCGGCCGCCGCGCG
>NW_004567112.1:286484-287522 GCF_000260355.1 Condylura cristata | reverse complement strand
CGGCCACTGGCCACCGGGCGTTCAGTGGCCGAGCCGCTCGCTCGCTCGCTCTGCGACTCGCTGATTTGCGTTTCAGGAGTCTGCCCCCTTCGTCCACATTGTTGGCTTCATTTCCGTTCGTCGTCCTGTGTCATATTGTAGTGATTTATAATCTTTTGTAGTTTATGTTTTTCAATTTATTTTAACATTTTGTTTATTTGTGCATACAGAACTGGGGTACAGGCCAGAGGCTCAGGGGCAGCGAGAGGCTTCACCAGGGACAGAGTGGGGAGCGGAACAGGCAGATGGACGAAGCACAGTGCTGGGGGAGCAGCGGGCGGTCAGGAGTGGTCTGCTGCCATGTGGTCCCCTCCGGGGCCGGCGGGGATGGAACCCACGCGGAAGCGGCTTCGGCTTCTCAGTGCTGGCTCTGACCCGCCGCGCCCCAGGGCGGGCCCTTTGTAGTTAATTTTAATTCATTTTCTGATTTCTGAGAGGCTTAGCTCCTCACTGACAGGAGTCTGCGTCAGTAGTCAGGGCCTAGCGTGACCCCGAGTGGCGTTTGAGCCGCCTCCCAGTGCACCCACGAGGCGCCTCGAAATGCATTTTCCCTGCGGCCTTCTCTGACGCCCGGCCCGTGAGCAGCTGCACCGTTAGTGTCCAAGCGCGGTCTGTGCTGGAGCAGGTCTGTGGAAAAGGGCCCCCCTTGAGCGCTGCTCCCCCGGACACGCTGGGGCCAGGTTGCCTGCGGTCTGCCCCTTCTCCTTGGCCTCTTGTCCTCGTGTTCTACAAATAACTGGAGGAATCTCAAAATCCCGAAGAAGTGTTCTCCATTCCCGTCAGTTTTTGCCTTATGTATTCTGCGATTTGTTGTGGGCGCTGACCACTGAGGGTGTGAGGAGCTCTGGTCAGCGCCCCTGGAGGGGACGGAACGTCCTCGTCGTCCCCGGCCACTTCCCGACGCTGCAGCTAACTTTGTCAGATGCCGCGCTCACTGGGCTGTCACCACCTCCTTCCTTCCTGTCATCTGTTCCCCGTGGCAGGATGCCGCTCCGAGCG
>NW_004567112.1:280348-281658 GCF_000260355.1 Condylura cristata | reverse complement strand
TACTGGGCCGCAGGCTGCGGGCCTGTAAGGAAGCCCCCCGGCCGGTCTTGCCGAGCAGAGGGCGCCTGCCAGGGCCTCGGGCGAGGTGAGAAACCCCGGGGCGACTGGGAGAGGCAGGAGACACCGCCAGGCAGCCCCTCAGGAGCGGACGCGGCGCTCGGGCAGCTGGGGGGCCCCGGTTGAGAACAAAGTTGAGCTCTGGGCTGAGAAGCCAGTTCGGGGCGAGGACACGGGACGGGGCGGGAGCCTGGGGCCGGGCAGGCGGGGACAGGCTCTCCCTCGGTCGCCGCGCCCGGGACCGGTGTCTCCGGGTGCTGGGTGGGGCTCGAGGCCCCCCGCCCTGTGTCTGTGAGCCATGGGGGTTTCGCTTGTTCCCCCTCAGCCTACGGGCACATTAGGCTTCAGGGGCGACTGCTCCCCAGAGCTCCTGGATGGGGCTGGCCGGCCCGAGGCTCTCCTGGCCCCAGGGGGTGGGGGGGCTGCAGTGGCGCTGAGGAGGGGCCTGGGGCCGAGGCCTGGGGGCAGCAGGTGTTGCTGTTCTGGAAGAGGCGTGTGGGTGCGCTGTGGCCGTCCCGCGGGACTGTGGGGGCCCCCAGGGCTTGGGGAAGCCTGCAGGCCTCGAGCCCTGAGCCGACGGTCAGGTGCCACTCGGGCCCCTGGGCCCCGCCGCGGGGGGTCTCGGCCCGTGGAGGCTGTGGACGCCAGCCGGCAGGCGCAGGGAGCCACGGGGCGGCCGTTGGTGCGACTCGGACGGTGTGGCGTTGGGGTTCCGGTGTGCGTGTCCAGCTCCCTGCCCTGCACTTGGAGGGGCCGACCCCACCTCGCGAGGCCTTTACTGCTGCAGGCTGCCGCCTGCCCCTGACCGTCCTTTCTGCGTGGGTCACGCCTTTTGCTCCTCGGGCTGCGGCACCCAGAGCACGGTTCTGGATGCGAGCGGTCATTCCCGCCCGCCTGCCAGTGTTGCAGCCAGCGTCACTGCACGTTTCTCAGATGCGTTTACAAGTTGAACATGAGCAAACGGCGTCCAGGTCCCGCCGACGTCCTGAGCACACCGGAAGGCCTCAGGGGTTCAAGCGGCGCCACAGGTGGGCAGCTGCTCTGGGCACGCGGGGGCGGGCGGAGTGGCGAGACGCGCCGGGGCTTGCCCAACGGCGGGTTGATGGGGTTCCGGGTGCAGGCGGGCAGAGGGGCCCGGGGCCTGACCCTCTCTGCAGAGGGCGAGCGTGCCGAGCCCCTGCGTGCCAGCGTCCGCGCCCGCCGCCCCGTCCACGACAGCTGCGGCCGTGACAGAGGTGACCCTGAGGCGTCAC
>NW_004567112.1:273413-279368 GCF_000260355.1 Condylura cristata | reverse complement strand
GGGCCGCCCTGCGTCCACGCGCTGCGAGGACACTGGGGTCCCGGCGTGTCGGCGCTCTCGACCGTCTCGTACGGAACTGTGGGCCGGGCTTGCCTGCTGGGAGCTGACACGGAAGGGCTGGGACCGGCCCCGAAGGGGTGGCTGGGGTCTCCCGAGCCCGCAGGGGCCGAGGCCGCCTCGTGGACGTGCTGAGCTCTGCGTGGCGTGCGGTCACCCGCCCCCCAGAACCGGGTCTTCTCAGTCGTCGTCTCTTGTCTGCACCTGCCGTGGGTTTCGCCTCCAGAAAGCGCACGTGAGCCGGCGAATGCGCCTTCGAGGGTCCGGCGGCGTGCAGCTGCCGTGCGCTGTGCAAGAGGCGTCCGCTCGTCGTGTGGACGCCGCCATCGGGCCAGCCTCTCTGAAACGACGAGGCCTGGGACGCTGCCCGTGGCGGCGGGCACCTGTCCAGGACGCCTGCCTGCGTGCCCGTGACCGGAGGGAGGCGGGCTCCGCTGGCCGTGGCCCCCCCGGCCGCCGGGGGGACAGTGGGCGCCGGGCCACAGGCAGCACCCGGGGCCGCAGCGCATCTCGTTCTGTCCGTGGCCCGCGCCCAGCCCACGCCGGGGACGTAGCAGCTGACCTCCCTGTGGGCCTTGGCCGGGCTGGAGCGGGGCAAGGCCGACCCCAGCTCTCGCGGGCCCCAGCCGCAGGGGCCGGGGGAGGACTGAGAAGGCGAGACAGAGTCCAGAGAAACAAAAGGGTCTGTTCTGTTTACTTGTCTGCAGACTGCGCCGGGTGCCGGCCAGAGGTGGGGGTGAGGGGACGCCCAGAGACGGCGGGAGCAGCGCCGCCGAAACCCGCCGTGAGGGGCGGGGGCCCACCGCGCCGCGCGGGTCGTCCCGGCCAGGCCATACTGGGCCGCAGGCTGCGGGCCTGTAAGGAAGCACCTCGGGCAGGCCAGGGCCCGCTGCCTGGCGTCCAAGGCGGCTGGGACACGGGTCACTCCAGTCCGGGGCAGAAGCCAGCCCGGCCGGCACCTTGGTCTCGGGGTGCCGCGAGCTGGCTGAGAAAGCAGCTGCCCCCGCCCTCAGGCCTGAGCACGCCTGTGTCTCCATGTCTCGGGGTGCAGGCCGGCAGGTGAGAGGGCCGCCGTCCCCCGAGCCCTCCCTGGGGGGAGACATAAACAGTTGAGCCTTGGGGTGGGGGCAGAGGGAAGCCCGGTGGGCCGGGAGGGGGCGGGTGTGGTGTCACTTCATGAAAAGGAAACAAACAGATCAGGACAGAATAGCAGGGGAGGCCAGGGCCATGCAGGAGTCTCGCCGGGAGGCTGCAGCATGCAGCAGGACCAGCTGAGCTACACCTTAGCGCACAGGCGGAGAGGAGCAAAGTGCAAAACAAATACGCAGCAAAGCTTTCTGCTGCCAAGCAGGCTCAGAGAGCCAGCCCGCCCTGGGGCCCCCTGGGGGCGCAGCGGCGGAAGCAGCACTGTGACCTACCAGCCACCCAGCCTGAGGTCCATCCCGGCCAGGGCGCCCTCCCCTGGGCCCCCGCTGCTCCCCTCAGCAGCGGACTTCCTCGATCTGCCTCTGGTGAGTCCTCACCCCCCACACACACCTGTACCCCAGCTCTGTAAGCAGAGACACAGCTGATGAGGGAGGCCCCGGTGGCGAGGAGCAGGAAGCCGGGGCCAGCGGCCGCCCTCCGCAGCAGCCCAGCCCGTGTGCGTGCCCGCCGCCTGCTGAGTGTGGCCCGCCGGGGGCTGGGCTGTGGCCAGGCTGCCCGTTCTGTGTGTGCGTGGCCCTCACTCTGGGGCTGCTTGACTGACGCCTCAGCGCGGTCTCCCGTTTCTCGCAGCGCCTGGGTCTCCCTTGGGGGTTAGGATGGCGCTGCACCCCCCCCCCCGGGTGGGGTGCGCTGGGCCCTTCCGCCGCAGCTCGCCGCAGCAGGTTCCAGACCCTGGTGTGAGCCTCGCAGAGGTTTGCTCACCGTGAGCGTCTGTGCCTAGCGATTTCCGCCCTGAAGGTCAGCTGCTGACCGACTCGGCGTCTTCACGAGCCCCAGGCTTGTCCAGACCGAGAGTTGCTGGGTGAGGTTGTGGTTGTGTCACGCTCGCCCAGGTGACGGAGTCCGGGGACACGGCGCCTTCACGTGCGCCTCTCCCGTGCTGCACACCTGGGGTGAGGCCCCCCAGCCCCGGGCTGAGCGTGTCCTCTCTCCCTCTCTTGTTCCTGGTCAGCTTGACTAGAGGCTTATTAGTTTTGTTGATCTTTGCAAATCACCAGCTTTTAATTTCCTTCTCTACCAGTTTCCTAATCGCTATTTAATCGATCATTTCTGTTATTTTCTCCTTCTTCCTTTGGTTTTGATATGTTTTTATTTTTCTAGTTTTCTGAGGTAGGCACCTGAGTATTGGTGTCAGACCCACCACATCCCCTGTGCTGCAGTCGGCGTCTTCCGTGGGTCTGAAAGCACTGCTTTTCCTGCATCCCACAAAGTTTGATAAGTTGTGTTTTGTTTTCATTTAGTTGAAAGTATTTTCAAACTTATCTTGAGATTTCTCCCTTGGACTTTTGTGATGCAGAAGTGTTTAATCACCCTTTCTTCATCAGGGTTTTCCAGTTTTCTCTGTTACTTATATCTAGTGTAATTTCTTCATTCTCTGAGAACTGATGCTGTTTGATTCTTACTTTACTCAGTTTGGTGGTTCTTGTGGCCTAGAGTGTGGCCTTTCCCGTGAATGGGTGCATGTTCCACGTGATCTTGAAGGATCGTTTTCTCCTGTGTGATGAAGTCATCTGTACTTGTCAGTTCGCCTGCTGATGGATGGTGTTGCGGTCAGTGCTGCCCTGTCTGATACTGGGCCTGCCAGGTGCAGGAGTCGTCTGTGATGGTTTTGCTTCTCCTCATATGCTGATCCAATGATACTGTTGTGTGCACCAGGAGGTGGTCCACTCCTGAGTAGTGGTCCACACTGTGAATATAGCACATTTTAGCCATTTCACTGTTGGTGAAGTTTTGAATTGTTTTCTGTTCTGGCTATTCCAAATCAAACTGCTGTGAACACTTACTTTCTCTTAGTGATACATGCAACTGTTTCTCTTGGGAATATACCTAGAAGTGGAGTTTCTGTGCCATTGAATAGGTATGTGTTCAGTTTAAGCAGATTTTGCCAGCCATTTTTCAAAAGGATTGTACCAGTATGATATGAGAATTCCTATTTTTCTTGCCAATATTTTGCATTGTTAGTATTTTTAGTTTTAGCCATTTTGGTTGCTGTGTGGGAGTATCTTTGTTTTGTTCATTTGCAAGTTGCAGTAAGTAATGATGTTGAGCATCTTTTCATTTGCTTGCTGTCCATTCTTTATATATTTTCTTTTTGTCCGTTTAAAAAATTGGATTGTTTCTCTTTTTCTTGTAGTGCTTAAGAGTTTGTTTTCTGCATGTTAGCCTTATTCGTATATATTTAGTACAAATGCTTTCTTCCAATATAAGGCTTACCTTTTGAGTCAAAGAACAACTTAATGTCAGTAAAGGCCGACTTACAGTCCCTTCTACAGTTGGTGAATATTTTTAAGAATAGTCTTGCCTACTTCAAGATGCTCTGCCGCTTTGGACTTCCAGGCTATTTTTTCATGGTTCAGTTGACCACCCCTGTGAAACTCATTCCTCGGCAAGCAGGGACGTCCATCCCGTGTTTACCAGCCACGCCACCAAGTCTCCCTTTCCGCAGTAAGTTGCCTGGGTGCTTTTGCCAGGCGCCGACTGGTCAGTGGAGCGGGTGTGACGCTTCCTGGCCCGCGTGCGCCAGCCCGCGTCAGAGTGTGAGGCCACCGTTCCTCCGTGCTGTTCGTGTTCGCTGCGACGCAGCTCCAAGTCGTGTGGATTTTATGATCCGTCTCTCGGTATCAAAGCAAAAAGACTCTTGGAGATCTGATCGCGATTACTTGGACCCACAGGCCCGTGTCGTGGGGAGAAGTCGGGAGCACTTTCCTGCCCTGTCCTTCTCTCGTGTGCCCCAGCAGTGCTGGAGGATGTCAGGCGCCGCGCGCTGCTCACTGATGCACGCTGCCGCTGCTGAGGTATTCCAACTCTTTGAGCTCATTCCAGTCGTTGCTAGTCTACAACTTTACAGTAGTTTATAGTGAGCATCTGTCAGGTGATCTTCATGAATTCGCCTCCTGAATTATTTACTGACACACGCTGTTCATTTTTGTCCTTCCTTATACGTGGCCCTCCCAGCTGTGAGCAGCGCTGAGTGAAGCCGGTGACGGCATAAATCGTTATACCGGTCCTGGGTTCCCAGGCAGATCGTCTCCATAGACGCACGCAGAGAAATCTCGTAACCTGATTTAAAAGCAACGTGCCTGTCAGAGACCCTCAGCTGGCACCCTAATGAGGAAGGGTGGGTGCTTCCCTCCGGGAGCAGCAGCCAGGGAGAAGGCCACACTCCCTGGGTGACCTCCTCAGCGGCAGGAATTAGCCTGTCCTTCACTTCAAGGAAAAGAAAGGCACATTTTGGAAAAGAAAGAAACTTCCTCCGTAAACATCAGAGTAAAGTTCCCCAAATCTTCCCTAAAACGACCGTGTGAAACCCCATTGTAGATCTGCCTGGGTGTCAGAAATTGCAGTGCTAGGGAGAGCTCCGTCTGTGGGCACCGGCTGTGTGTGCCAGGGCCGGAGCGCCCCCAGGGCGCCTGAGGGGCGGGAGGCGAGGGGGCTGTTCCGGGCGGAGGCTCCGCGGGTCTTCGCAGAGGCCGGCAGACAGCTCTCCCGCTGAGTGAGGCCCCGGGTTCCAGAGTGAGCCCTGGGCCGCCCTTGGCGGGTTGGCGAGCGGGTGAGAGGGTCGCTGGTCACAAAGTCCTGCCAGAGAGCGTGGTCGCACGCGGGCGTCAGGGGTTTCTCTTCAGTCCCGTCGCAGGAAGCGGCCTTTGAGTTTAGACTCCGTTCTCATCTCTGTGCGGTGACTCAGCCACAGGAGGCGAGCAGAGGACTCCCGGGCTGTCGGTCCGCTTTGATCTTCTTTGTCTCGTTCAGGATGACAGTGCTGGGGAGCATCACCCAGACTGGAGCTAAGTGAGTCTCCAGCGTGTGGGGAGCATTAGCATTCTCGGCGCTGTTAGCCATCCTGGAATGCTAAGCTATTTTGCTCTAACGTATTGCTGCAAACACGATCTGCATATGCATGCAGTTACCTAGTAAGAGCACGTTCAGGGAGCAGCCTGTGGGGTTAATGGAGTTTAATTTGCAAGACAAATGAGGGCTTATTCCTCCTAGGCGCTGTGCTCTTAATTCTGGCCTCCACTTTGGAGGAGCAGCACCTTTAATGGAAGACAAGGGCCCTTGTGGAGCAGGAGGAGGAGCCAGGCTCCTCGCTGACGCTCCCCAGGGAGCTGCTCATTAGCTGGGCGGTGGGGGAGCCAGGACCCCTCCCACAGCCCCAGCCGGGAAGGCGCCTCCGGGGCGTGAGAACATCTGCATTTTTAAAAAATGATGTCCCAGGGATCTTTAGCATGAAGGAACACTCTTAGAAACGTGCCGTTTGCCTGTCTCGAAGGCGTGTTTATTTTTGGCTTTCTGAGGCAGTGTTATGAGGGTCAGCTCACACACGGTCACTGTGGGGGTTTGCTCGCGGACGGGTTCTGGGGTGCAGAGACCTGTGGGGTCGGTCGGGCGCGGTCACCCGGTGCTCGGGCCTTGGACCGCCCGAGAAGTGGGTCCTGGGAGCCCGGCCGCCCGGCCCGAGTGCCACGGCCCCGTGACCCTCAGAGGGAAATTGAAATGATTCAACACAGGACCGGAAGGGCTGCGCGGGTCCGGCGCCCGCGAGGCCCTGCGAGGAGGCTGCCTGCCTGGGAGAGATCTACAAGGGAACAGGCAGTTGGAGCGGAGCAGAAAATCTGGAGTAAGCAGTTTGGAGAAGTCAGATGTTTAAAACATGAAAAGAAACCGAACTGTGAGCTGCAGAGGATTTGAGCT
>NW_004567112.1:253472-254298 GCF_000260355.1 Condylura cristata | reverse complement strand
CCCGCCCGCGTGCGAGTCGCGCCCCGGAAGCCGCGCGGAGCCGGTTTAAAGGGAGATGACAGACCGGCCCGAGCGACTGAGCCGGAATGCCAATTACGTTTTAATATTCAGCCGAGCATATTTTACTGAGAAAAAAGGCCGCGCTGACGGCAGCCGCCGCAGCGCCGGCCAGCTGTGCCCGGCCGCTCGCGGAATCGCTTTGTGCATTTAGCGGCATGGTAATGGGGCGGGCGCTACCTGAGTGATGGCATTCTCAATGAGCAGGTAATCTGCAGAGAATTTTTATATGGTTATGAGTCCTGTGCTCCAGCCGCAACACAAAAATACATCAAGACCAATTACGGGATCACCTTTCAGCACTGCGCCCTCGCTCACACGCGTGTATTTCTGCCCCGGGCACTTCAAATTGCATCTAATTTGAAATCTTTGGGGTTTTAATTAAATTTCAGAATATATGGAATTCTTCATTAGTACCTGCTCTGAATAGCAGATGATCCTCCGCGCCGCCTCTCGTTAAAGAAGTAGGCGCGGTAAATAGCGAGCTCAGGCACCGATCGTTTGCGGGGCCTGGGTACTGGAACAGAAATAGTGAAATGCAAAATAATATCAAAAAGATTATTAGTCCGGGGAGAGTCTCTTGATTTGTATTTTAATGGAATTTTACATTTCTCTTAATGATTTGCAAATTGTCCTCTGATTATAAGATGCATTAAGCTTTTCATTTTAATGGCAGAGACACAGCCGTCCCAGAGTTTCTCCCTGGTCTTTCCGGAGCGCCGCCCGCAGCAGATAAATATTGACCCTCCCGCCGCCCCGGCCTCGGCGC
>NW_004567112.1:251582-252089 GCF_000260355.1 Condylura cristata | reverse complement strand
GGAGCCGGGCACTTGCGGGAGCCTCGCCGGACACCAGGACGTGGAAAAGGAGGATTTCTTACTCAGTTTTCCCAAAATATGGCCAGCTCTCCCTCATAAAGTTCATCGTGAATTTGGCGTCCACGATAGATGTATCTAGAAACGATTTATGACAATAGCTCAAAAAGGTAAAGCTAAGAAGGCGGAACACACTGCCTCCGAGCGCTTGCAGTGCCGAGAGCAAGGGGCTGCGGGGGGCAGACGCTGACGCGCCAGAGGCTCGCGTTACAAATTCCAGAATGCCGTGAGGAAGATGAGCTAACTTGCATCACTCCTAAGCTGACACAGAAGGTAATACAGACTGGTGATTCTTAGAATCATCTAGAAGTTGGGGGGCGGAGAGAGCCGAGGGCCAGTGCAAGCTGGCAGGTCAGCCGCGGTGACAGACATTCACTGTAAACGGCGCAGGAGTCGAGGAAAGAGGCAGGGGAGCGGGCGAGAAGCCAGGCTCCCCCGGCCGTCCCACAG
>NW_004567112.1:250546-251100 GCF_000260355.1 Condylura cristata | reverse complement strand
GCTGTGCCGCGGCGGGGCTGCGGGGTCCGTCTGCTGCAGGCGTGTCCGGCCCAGAGCCGGCGCGGTCATGACTCACAGGGTCTCCCAGCCACGGCTGGACACAGCTCAGCGCCGTCCCGGGCCGCCCTGGCCACAGACTCGGCGACCCGGGCGAAGGCCGGCCCTCACACAGAGGGCGACGGCAGACAGCCGCGGCTGGCCTTAGAAGGAAGTGGCAGGCGCCCGCCTGGGCCTCACGGCCTCTGCCGGGGCACCGCGCGGACTCCTGCCCGCCGGCAGCCGCAGCAGGCGCCCTCCACGCCCAGCGCCCGGTACCCGCGGGCAGCGGCGTGGGCACCGTAGGAGGCGGCACGTTCGCCAGAGTCAGAGCCGTTGCCTCGTCCCGTTTGCAGGACGCAGCCTGGCGCGTCCCCGACAGAGGGGCAGAGCACGTATGAGATGCGCCAGACCACGCCGGCGTTTGCGCCCCAAGACGAGACAGGCCTAAACCGGGCCGTGTCCCCAGCTCTGCGACAGCCGCACGCCCGGCCTGCGCGGCCACAGGCCTGAGGACC
>NW_004567112.1:232505-233221 GCF_000260355.1 Condylura cristata | reverse complement strand
GGGGTGCGCCCAGGGAAGGGGCGCGGTCTTGCGCACGCCCCCTCCGGACCTCAGGGGCGCTGCGCTACGGGCACGTGACGGAAACCCCCGGCCGGGAAAGGGGCGCGGGGCGCAGAGCGGCCCCAAAAATCAACCCTGGCGCCGGCCCTGCTCGCGCAGGTGAGCTTTCAGCTGGGCGCGGCTCGCGCCGACTTTTTACCGGGCGGAGAAATTCATGATGAGATTCATCGAGGAAGCTGGAAAAACAGCCAAATGGTGCAGCAAAGTGGTTAATGGGACCATTAGCCTCCGCGCTGTATGTTTTGGACACTCGCGGCTGTGCCGCGCCCGCGCCCAGATTGCGAGCAGCCTGGCAGCCCGCAGCCAGCTCAGCAGTGCCGCGGCGTCGCCGTCTTCCTGCGGATTTACAGCTGCCGCTTCTGCTCCTTCAATTAGTTCGATGGCGCACAGATGTTGCTTAAATGTTGCTGCTAATGATACTGCAATAAGCGTAAGATTCATGCCATATTTTGAGGCACGTAAATCTCTCAAGTGGCACAATTAAAGTGGAAATATTAGGTGGGGAGGACTTGGCAGCCTCTCCCACTTGGAAGGCGCAGCCGCCACGCCATAATGGGTCAGAAATTCATTCAAGTTTTACTGCTGTTCCGAGTTTTAAAAGACTTTTCACAGTTGAATGCAAAGTAGTAAAACCCGGGGTACTCGGAGATGAGCGC
>NW_004567112.1:228379-231288 GCF_000260355.1 Condylura cristata | reverse complement strand
GGGCTCAGCTGACCCCCCTGTTCACAGCGACGCTGGCAGTGGGTGTGGGCGGGGCCCCGCGGCCGGTGGTGAGGCCTCGCCCCAGGTCCCCTGACCGCAGACGTGGCCCTGCCCCGCCGCCCAGCACGGGGAGTGCCCGATGCGACCGGGAGTCTGAGGACTTGATCAGGTCAGCTTGCTGGTGTCCTCACCTGGACGCGGGCAGGAAGGTGGAGCCCGCCACGGCAGGGCGGGAGCTGGGCCGGAGGGGCCCCCAGTGACCACGCTCTCTAGTGAGCAGCTGCTCCGCGCCTCGCTCCGCAAGGGCCGGCAAGATGCGGCCGCTACGGGCCCGGAGCCGGCGGCCTGTGGGCCAAAGAGTGGGGGCCCCGACCTCCCCGGTTTGCCAAGACGCTGTGGCTGAGCTGCTGGCCCCGGGAGCTCCCCTCCTCCCCGGCTCCGTCCCCACCGCGCCTCTTCTTCCCATGCGGCTGCCCGCCGGCCCCATCCCCTGCACAGGGCCCCAGGTCGTGCCCCCGTCAGAGTCAGACCGGGGCTCTGGCTGGCTCTGGCCGGGTGTGCTGACCTCCGGCCCCGTGCCCACGTGGCGCACCCTGAGACACGCGTCCAGCTCATGGTGCCCCGTGAGCTCACCCTTCAGGCGCCTGTAAGATGCCGTTTGCCACACGTGGAATTTGCTGGGCTTTAGCTTCACTGTCATCTAGATTTAGTTCCCCAAAAGTCCTGCTTGATTCCCATCATCACGGAAAACTGATGGACCCAAACATGCCTGAGAAGGTGAGGAGACATTCCTTAGAGGGCGGAGCTGGAGGGCCCCAGAGCTGCCTTCAGTGCTCGGCCAGTTCCAGTTCTGTCCGGCCCCTGCCCAGCGGTGCCCATGACTAAAGATGCGCCGTCACTCCTGCCTTTCCCTGTCCGCAGCAGGACAAGTGTGGTGAAGCTGAAGTAGCCGGATTGAAGCTTGTACCGTAGCCCTTCCGCCAGAACCTGACAGGGCGCTCTCTAAGTCCTTTCCCTCGTGAGCTGGGTGCAGAGGGACCCTCGGCAAAGGTCACAGGGAGACCCAGCCTGGGCCAGGGCTCCCCAGGGATGCAAGGCTGGGTCGGTGCCACGGAAGCTAATAAAGGAGAAAATGAGGGAGGTCGTCTCAGCCGACCTGGAAGCCTCTGAAGGCGGGCAGGGCTCGCTCATTAGAATAGCCTCTCGCAAACGAGGAATAAAGAGAGTAGAGCCGACCAGCACTCAAGAGTGGGCACACCCTGTGTCTGCAGTCTGACCTGCTAGTCTCTACAGTAAAATCCAGGAAGGTTGTCTTTATCTGCCGGCAGCTGGACTGCACATGACAGAATTTCTAGTCACAAGAAAAAGCCATGGAGCTATGTATGACATGACGTCAGCAAGGCTGGGTCTGTAACATCAAAGTGCAAAAGGTACGATCTTTTCCCAAAATTCTGCAAGCAAATGGAAGAAACTGAAAAAAATACTTCCAATAGCATAAAAAAATAAAATTGAAATTTATATACAATGTGCAAGTTGAGAACGAGAAGAAATGTGTCGTATAGAAGCGTGGACGTGTATACTATGTTCATGGATCGGTGAATCCTGTTAAGACGTCAGTTCTCTGAAACGCAAACGCTAAACCAACCTGACCGTTATCCCCACAGGCTTTCATAGACGTTGGCAGGTCCCAACACTGGATGTGAAAAAGCAGCAAGTCAGGACAACTTTGCTAAAGAGCGAAGCTGCAGACCTTCCTGCTGTGTAAGTAGTGACCCAAACTTAGGAGCCCTGGAGGGCCCCACGCCACGCAAGGGTGGGAGCAGTGTGCAGACCATAGGGGTGGGCTCAGCAGCGAGGCAGCTGTCTGTCTAGGGTCTGTGCTGAGGCCCAGCCAGGTCTGCCGAGGGAAGGCAGCTGGACACAGCAGAGAGCAAGCCTGACCACACGGGCCTGGAAGACTCCAAGTGACCAGGCTGAACAAAATCCAGAAGTTGGTTACCTGGGGCCGAGCAGCTGGATGACTGGGAAGAAGCTTGAGGGAACTTGGTCGTGATAAAGAATCTTCATTGACGAGGACTGAGCTAAGGCTGGCACGGTGGTCAGCGCGTGCAGGGAGGCTGTGTGGTCAGAGCATGGGGGGCCCTGGAGAGACGAGGCGGCCACGTTCAAGGCCCCCTCACAGGTGTGCGGGTCTCGCTGTGCCGCCAATGGCCCTGGTGTGTCCAGAATCCCCCAGAACAAGATGATTTTAACTCGGTGCTCAAAAGGGGGCCGAGGGAGTTAAGACCCTTTAAATGAGGTCCCACGTTCTCGACAAAGTCAGAAGCATTTTTATTTTTCTCGCCTCCCACGCCGCTGTCCCGGGTGGGTGAGCCCGGCCTGGCCCTGGGCATCCCTGGCCCACGGGCAGCTCTGCGTGGCGGCCACCTCTGAACCTCCGGCCTCAACCGGTGGCCGCTTGCCTGCCACCCGCTGCCACCTGGCGTCTCCCTGGGAGGCAGTCGGGGCCCTTCCAGCTGCTGTGTACGTGTGTGGCCGACACAGGGCTGCCCGGGGGACCGGTCGCCACCGTCCACCAAGCTCGGCGCCCCAGCCAGCCACCGGGCGCCCGGTCAGCTTTAGGCCACGCGTGAGAAGCTGCTAGAGGCGGTGCTGAGGACAGACGGGCTGGCCCAGCTGGCCTGCCACGCCCCTCCGGGGCCCGCCGAGGGCCTCGTCCCTGCCACCCGCGTGGTGAGCCGCGCGCCGAGTGGCCTCGCCTGTGCCCCCGCGAGAGCGACGCGCCACGAGCAGCAGGCTCGCCACTGCCTTTGCGGCGTCATCTGGCTTGACCTTGAACTCGGGGTGTGCGTCTCCACCTCGCTGTTCTCACGTGGCCCCGATCATAGCCGCCGTCCGCTGAGGCCGGC
>NW_004567112.1:224969-225919 GCF_000260355.1 Condylura cristata | reverse complement strand
CGCGGCTGAGCCGGACGTCTGGGCTGTGGGGCAGGGTTGGGGACGCGCGAGGGGCCTCCTGAGCGCTGGGCCCCAGCCACAGGCCCCAGCGGGAGGCGGTGGCCAGGCAGGGACTGTCCAGGCGCGGCAGTGACCGGGAGCGGAAAGCGCTTCCTGGAGTGGGCGCGGGGGCCAGCTCGCCCTTCCGAGTCGTGGCTCCTTTTCGCAGCCCTCGCGGCCAGCTCCGGTGCCCGGCCCCTGGCCGCCAGCATCCTTCAGCCGGCCCTGACCACGGGGCCTCCCCAGGGGTCCTGCTTGCGGCCTCTGCGTGGCCGGGGCCCTCGTGGCTCTGGAGAGCCCAGCGCTGGGCCTCAGGACGGCGCCTCCGCCCCGTGGGCACTGCGGGACTCCCACCAGCCCGTCCACCCCCAGGCGCGTGGACTCCAGGCCCCGGTGCAGCTCGCCCTGGCGCGGCCGGGGAGGCTGAGTGCACCCCGGCGGGGAGAGCGTCCGTTAAGCCACATCCTCCAGATTACACGCGCTGCTGTGACTCTCAAACCAGAAGAAGAGCGAAAGTACAAACATCGCTGAGGAAGTTTTAAGAGGTCCTGGCAGTTCGCCCTTCCTGGAATTTAAGTATCAAAAAATACCCACAAGAATTAAAAATGGAAGGTGTCTGGGCAGGAGAACCCCGAAAGGTCATCGGAAGGGAATTAGCAAGGAAAAGAGGAATTTGGAACGTAATAATGGGACATTTTAACCCTTGGGAAGGGTGGGCTGACCATTCAAGGCGCGGTCTGGAAATAATTTGCTCCCAAATGGAAAAAAGAACAAAACCGTCACATCAAACGTGAGATTAAACCCTGGAAGATTAGCCCGGAGGGCCGCGAGGCGCCCGTAAGGCAGGCTGAGCGCTCAACTTTGGGGCAGAGCGTCCCCCACGCGGGAACCGGGGCGCACGGACCGGGCAG
>NW_004567112.1:220245-220792 GCF_000260355.1 Condylura cristata | reverse complement strand
GTCTGAGGTGTTTGTTCCAGCTAAAAAGTGCAATGTTGGGCGTCTGCCCCCAAAACTGTACTGGTAAACAGCTGAAAACCAGGGGTGATTTGGACTCCCCACCCCCAGGCCAGGCTGGGCGGAGGCGGGACGCTGCAGCAGAGACGAGAAGGGACAGGTGGGGCACCGGCTTGTGCTTTGGGGGGCGTGTGCGCGCACAGGTGTGTGTCTGTGTGCACGGGCACGGGGTGCGTGCGTGTGCCTGTGTGTGCACGGCGTGGGGTGCGTGTGTGTCTCTGTGCACAGGCGCCGGGTGCGTGTGTGTCTCTGCGCGGGTGCGTGTGTGTCTCTGTGTGCGCGTGTGTGTGTCTGTGCACGGGCGCGGGGTGCACGTGTGTGTGTCTGTGTGCACAGGGGGCGGGGTGCATGTGTGTGTGTGCACGGGCGCGGGGTGCGCGTGCACTGTGGGGTGCGTGTGTGTGCACCGGCGCGGGGTGCGTGTGTCTGTGTGCACGGGCACGGGGTGCGTGTGTGTGTGCGCACCGGCGCGGGGTGCGTGCGTGTGTGT
>NW_004567112.1:219194-219652 GCF_000260355.1 Condylura cristata | reverse complement strand
GCCCTGCGCGGGCACACGGCAGCGCCCCGGGAGATGCCGACCGACGGTGCGCCGTGAGCCTGTGGAAGAAGCACGGAGGGTCTTCAGAGAAGCCCACTTTTAAGGCATCAGAGAAGTTAACGTGGCAAACATTTGAATTAAAACATCAGAAGTAAATTTTATTTTAAACTTTAGGCCTCTGAATTTTCCCAGGAAACACAGTCAGCTATGTGGCAAGTCATGGGTGGCAGCTAGGATGACTTTCACGCTCTACGAAAGACAACCGGAGACACAGCCCAGCGCCGCCTGCATGCAGTGTACCGGGCCGGGCGCCGCCGTCCCCGGACGACACAACGGACTTTTCCAAAAGTGTTTGCTCAGATAACTTAAAAATAATATAAAAATAAACAATGAATTTGACTTTTCCTCAAAATAAAAAACGAAAGAGTGGAACGTCTGGACGAGAGCACAGAGCGGGG
>NW_004567112.1:213393-214051 GCF_000260355.1 Condylura cristata | reverse complement strand
AAACTCAAATGAAATGCATGCAATTAATTTTATGGAGGCTCGAGGCCGCTCGGCGCCTCTTAATTCCTAGCACTTTCGGGGAAGAACAATAAGTAATTTTCCATATCTTAATTAAACTGGCAGGGCCTTTGAAGACAGCACCTCAGCCCTCATCACGCCCCAAATTTGCAAGTGAGTTCAGTGCTTATTCCTCTTTATTTTGAACAATAAAGTGAATTAACTTGGGTTAATCTAGTTCTTTCATAATGACATTAAGAAATTTTTCAATTAACCTCTTTGACTGCGCCTTGTAAAGGACTTCAGAACGGCGGCCTGCAGCGCGCGCCCCGGGCGCCGCCCCGTCGCCGAATCCGCGCCTGCAGCGCCTCCAGTTTAGACGGTGCGGATTAACCCCGAGTTTAGTTAATTCTGAGCACTGATGGGGCTCACGTTCTAACTTTCCCATCTTGAGCGGCAATGAAATGGAGTCCGGTTGAAGAGCTGAGGCGACCAGAAACGCGGGGGGGCGCGGGCGGGGGCGGAGGCTGCCCCAGCCCCGGCAGCGACCTCCTGCGGGGCCAGGGTCAGCACTGGCCGTCCACCTTCTGGGCTGCTACGCCGGACCTCGCGACCTTCCCCCAGGGGCGCGGAGAGGCGCACAGACACCTCAGAGACGTCA
>NW_004567112.1:208372-209049 GCF_000260355.1 Condylura cristata | reverse complement strand
GACGTTCCGTCATACAGCGAGACAAAGGTCCGGCAGGAATGTGAAGTGAGACATTTTCTTGTTAATAAAGCATTGATCCGGCGTATTGATCTTACATGACAGGGCTTCGGCGGCGACCGTGCCCTCTTCTCCCGCCCAGGGACGCTGGCAGAGCGCCTCCGCGGGGTGACAGGGCGCCGCTCCTAACTCTCTGTGATGTAAATTCTATATGTGTAAAACCACTTCATAATCAAACCATTAATCATCAGAAGCTGTCAGCGGTGACTTGGGGGGCAATTTGTCATGTCTGTGCCCGGCGCGCGAGGGTGGCAGCCCCGCGGCCGCGCGCCGGCCAGGCCCGGGGAGGAGCCCACTGCCGGCGAGGGGACAGGCGGGTGGCCGCTGCGGTTCCCGGCGCCCGGCTCGCGCCCAGCTAATCACCGTGACTGTCGGACTTAATGAATCGGCCCGATGAAAGGTGGTCACGGAAGATAGATAGGCCGCTATTGATTTCATGCAAATGCCCTGGCAGGTGAGCGCGGCAGCCGCGGCGTCTTTATGGCCTGCAATAACCACCCGCTCACTCGGGAAGAGACATTCTCCAGGGCTGCGGCTCAACGGATATTCTCCTCGATGACCAACATATTTCAGGGCGTTGGAGTACGAGCGGCCGCCCCTCGCCCCAAGAGCGGCTGCAC
>NW_004567112.1:202241-203659 GCF_000260355.1 Condylura cristata | reverse complement strand
TTCAGAACTGAGCGGGAAGAGCACTGCGGACCGGACCGCGGTGAAGGCTCACAGTGATGCGGGGGAGCAGGTGGAATCCCCACGGCAGGGAAGCCAAGCACCTACAGAAGTGGTCGGGCAAAGTCAAGTTCAAAAATTTCTTAAATCCACGTGTGCATGCGCTGATGGACACACACAACGTGCCCGCGGAGAACGGCCACCACCGGACACCTGCCTCAGCCACCCGCATCCACCAGCCCCGGCCACCAGCACCCCCAGACACCACACCAGCCCGCCGCCCCCAGCTTTCCCCCAGCCTGCCACGCTGTCCACCTGGTGACCCCGCACCGGCCTGCGCTGAGCCCACACCGAGGCGCCTTGTCCTGCGTCTGGAGCGCCCACGGCAGGGACAGGCAGTGGACCCTGGCCACCGGGAACCGGGCGGCACCCTGGGGGCTCCTGAGGCCCAGGGCCCCCCTTCCGTGCAGGGAGTTGGACTCGAGTCCGGACCAGACTGCTCGGCCAGGCGGAGCGGCGACAGCACGTGTCCACCAGGGGCCCAGCGGTGGCCCGAGAGCGACACTGGTGAAGGACAAAACCGTGCGACCTGGACGAGCAATCACATGCAAGTTCGCGGTGACCGTGGCCGAGGTGCACGTGCCTGCTGCAGACCAGGCCGACTGCGACAGACAGCCCCCCCGCACCTAGGACACGGGGTTCGCGGCTACATGCCCCGTAGGGCCGTCCTCACACCGCTCACCGCCCGGGCCCAAATACGGCTGAGAAGCCTCCTGCCCCAGCACACCGCCCGGCTTCTGCCCAAGCCCGTCCTGGACGCCCGGGGCGGCTCCCAGCGCTGGCTCCTGCGGAGTCCCGGGCCCCAGCCGTCCGTCCCTGCCCCTCCGATCTGGTCTCTTGCCACTGTGCTGAGTGCCTTTCCCGCATCCTGCTTTGTTCTCACGAGACCGCGTCAGCGGGGAGCGTCCGGATCTGGCCGAATGCAGCAAGGACCCGGCCGAGCAGGCGGGACACAGCTCGGCCACCCCCGGCCACCCCTGGCCGGTGCCAGCCCAGGGGACGGGCACCCAGGCCCCAGAGCCCGCAGAGACGTGTGTCCCGAGCCACCGCACAGCCAGCTGGGCGCAGAGCGCACCAAGGGCTGGGGCCACCCGGCACCTTGTGCTCGGCCAGCGCCCGACCGCGGCCCCAGTCACGGGCACCACCCCGGGCCCCGAGGCCCGTCGGGCCCTGGCCTGAACTCCCGCAGGGGAGGCGGCGACAGGTCCCCGTCCCCGAGCGGACAAGGACCCCCATGTCCAGCAGGGCCTCTGAGGTGCGCCAGGCAGAGGCAGAGAAGGAACCTGGTGGGAGGGACCCCACTCCAGCCCCCCGACACCTGGACCTCAGGTCTCGCGGCCCTGGATGCCCGGGAGGCCGGG
>NW_004567112.1:200969-201536 GCF_000260355.1 Condylura cristata | reverse complement strand
CCCCGCCGCGCCGCGGCAGGTGGGGGCAGGAGTCAATACCTTCACCTTGACACGGAAACTTTGTGATTTATCAGCGGCCCGGGCGGCCGGCGCCCCGGAAGGCCGGCCCATCGGGCCGCGGCGCCGACTGGGGTGACAGCCACTTGGAAAGCAACCAGAGCCCCGACGACAGACAAATGTGTCTTGTTAGCAGCTGCCCAAAAGCGCTTGACTGGTACTAATAACAAAAAGGCCACGCTGGTCACCGCGGGTCCAAAGACGGAGCACCCTGTCAGCAGCCCGGTTGGGAAATTAGCAAATAATGTTCTTTTCCTTGATAAATGGGTGACAGCTCCCTCTCACCAATCATTTCTAACATTTTGATGCATGCCCGCGATCCCACTGGAGGAGCAGAAAAGTTTACTGGCCCTCAATTTTCAGATGATGAATGGAACTCCCTAAATGTGCGATTTCTGTATGAGGCATAGTTCATTTTGAGCAATTCTAGTAAATGGGTGTCACTGATGAGGACAAATAGTCTACTTGTGCAAAGCACCACGGTGTCTCCTCCTCCTGCCTCCTCCAGAC
>NW_004567112.1:199458-200380 GCF_000260355.1 Condylura cristata | reverse complement strand
CGGGAGGGGCCGCCCCGGGCTCCGCCTGACGTCCCCAGGCGCCGAGGAGCGCAAGGGCTGTATGGGAGGGCACAAAGGCGAGCGGGCCGGCGGGCAGCGAGGCCACAGCCCGAGCCTGAGCGCGTCGCTGTGTGACAAGAGGCGCCCTGTGTCCTCCCAGCTGCCGGCCGGCCGCCCCGGCCCGTCACGCCCCTGTCCTGCCGGCGGGGCTCCGGCCGCCCTGCTCGCTCCTTTAACTGACCGGAGGAATGGGCTTGGCCCCGAGATGCGGCCGAGTCCGTCACGCTGAGAACCGCGCGTGCAGACGAGGTTTCGCTCGAACGTCATTTCAATTAGAGGCGTACGACTTCCAATTTGTCTTAATCAAATAACACCGCAATGCTTATATTCTAATTAAAAAATAATTCCTTTTATGACTCTTAACAATCTGATGTGTTTCCACCGGTAAAAGGAACACGAAACTGTTCAATTTGCAGGTAGGACATTCCGGGACCGTTTTAATTATTAGTAAGCGAGCAAGCGATGCACTATTAGACAAATATTAAAACAAGCGCGGCACTCAGTTATTAATTTGCACTATTCGCTTTTAAATGCAGCAAATATCTCATTAATTTAATTTTAGGTGCCCACCCGTCCACCCTGCGCTTTACAGTCTGGAAGGCAATTTACAGCCAAGTTGCAATTACATCCAGAGTGATTGTTAATTCTGCTCCTAAGTGCCAGCCGCCTGAAAATTGTTCTCTCTCTCTAATTTCTGACCTTCCTACAACAGGGGTGAGGCTCCCTGGGAATAGCGCGCCCGCGCGGAGGGCCGGACATGTCATCTGCGAGTCATTCTTTTAATTCACCGCGCTAATCAACGGAGCCCCGCCGCCCCCGAGGTGGCCCGTCCTCCGTGCGGGCGGGCACGGCCGGGGCTGGC
>NW_004567112.1:193486-195324 GCF_000260355.1 Condylura cristata | reverse complement strand
CCTGCAGACCCTCTGCGGGCCGATGGGGCCGGTCACCGTTGTGAATCTTTTCACGCTAGAATCGGCCAGAGAGCCGCTGCGGTACAGAGTGCCCGGCCCCGGGGCCCCGAGCTGCCTCCTAACCTCTTGCGGGGGTGGGGGCCGGGCAGGGGGACTGGGCACTCAGGTGGGAGGCTGAGCCCAGGGAAGGCCTGGCGTCTGCAGCCTGGGCAGGCGGCGCAGGCCCATGTGAGCCAGGGGCCCGAGCTCCTGCCCGGCCCAGGGTGCCCGTGGTCCCCTCAAGGCCCAATCCTCGGTCCCCAGAGTCTACCCCGGCCCCGAGCTGAGGACACAGGCCGGCTAGAGGCCGGCGTCGCAGGGCCACGTCGAGAGAAACCCGAACAGGCCTGCGGCGCCGTGAGGATACCAGGCCCGAGCGTGAGGGGGCGCCCGCTGAACCCCGCGTCAAGAAGCCTGGCCCCGCCCCCGGCCGGCCACCGAGCCCCAGACGGCGCCGGCGCCTGCAGACGGTACCTGGAATCGCCGCATGTCCCGCGGGTTCCCTGCATTCTTCAAACAGTTCTGATTGCACTTGAGGAAAAACTTTAGAAAGAATCTATAAAAATACAAAAATGGACACTTGTTAGCGTCATCAGACAAAGACAAACGTTTCAAAGGGGCTTGCTGGGGCAGGGGCGGGGTCCTGCGCGGGGCCCAGGCTGGCTGGGAAGGCCTGGGCAGCAGGGGCCACCTGCACGTGTCCTGCAGCCCAGCCCGGCTGTGTCCCGCCTGCACCTCTGTCCACTACTGCTGGGGCACCAGGGGCCGCCAGCTTCCGCGAGCACCTGCACATTCACACACAAGCAGCTTCGGGAGAGGCAAGTGCCTAGCGCAGGTCCCCTCAAAACACGGCCGTGCCCCAGACGCAGGTGGCTGCGCCCCAGCCCGCGGGACGCCGCCGCCCGGGGAGGCACCGTGACAGGACAGGCCCAAGGTCACCCCAGCACAACGCTAGGAGGGGCCGGCCGGGCCGCCTCGGGCCTCGTGGAAGTCAGCACCCGCCCGGTCCTCGACGGCGCTGTCAGCGACCCAGCGGGGCCCAGGGCCTGCCTGGCAGAGGCCAGAGAAGAGGGGCCCCCCACCCCCCTCCCCGCCCCTGCAGCGCGAGCCCCGGGAGCTGCAGCAGCATCGGGCGAGGCTGCTGGGCCCGCACGGTGCTGTCCTGCGAGCCGGCGTGGCCCCACAGCACCTCGGGAAAGAGGGGGTGCTGCCCCCACCTGCCCGTGTGGGCACGGCCACGCTGGCGTCCAGGCCTGGCCCCGCCCCACGGCCTCCCGCCCGGGAAGCGCCACCCCGGGTCCTGGAGTCAGACCCAGGCGCCAGGGTCCTCGCTGACAGCTTAAGGACAGATAATAAAAAGGCCCGCGACTCGCGCCCCGTCCCAGCGGCCGGGCGACCTTAGCGCGGCGCACCCGCCTGTCGGGCAAGAAGAGCGGCCACTTAATTAAATTTTCTTACATGCCGCGTGCCTCACTATTTTAGGCCAGAATTTACATCTTTTATTAACTCACCTCACCTATCCACTCAGCTCACGGCGCCTCTTAACACCATCTGCCATGAGCGTACAGTAAGTCACTTGATATTCCACCCACCAATTTTTCCTAACAACCGCTGTGCAATTAAGCCGCGCGCGCTGCGGCCGGTAAATTGGGCGCACCTGCGGCCGCGCCGCACTTGAACTGCAGCGAGGCCCTAACAAGGTGAGGGCGGCGCGCCGTCCTGGCAGGCAATTAGGCCCCGCTCGGGCCAGCCGCGCCGATTACGCCGCACATTACCGCGCGGCTGTCTGCGGGGCGCGC
>NW_004567112.1:191379-192906 GCF_000260355.1 Condylura cristata | reverse complement strand
GGGCACGCGTGAGCACCCACGCGAGCCAGGCGCGGGCCCCGCAGGGGGCGGAGAGCGGCAACAGGAGCGTCGGACGCTAATTCCCGCCCTTGCCTCGATTACCCTTTAATTGGCTTTTTCCTAAGAAATATCTGACAACCGCTTTACATATCTCACTTCCAGAGCCCGGTACACAAAGGATTTAATACTCTTGTTATGAAGGGAAAAATCTTTCCGATGTCAGAAAATCTTTGGCTTTAACACCAATAAACTCTTTATTACCGCTAACCATGGATTTGCTGCTCGATGGCAAAGAGGCGATAAGAAGTCTCACCTCACCTGTCATTAGCGCCGCGCTTAATTGCGGGCGCCCGCGCCGGCGCTGGGGTGGCCCCGCTAATCCCCCGGCCCTGCCTTTATTTCCCCGAAGAGTCATCATATTTCACAGTAGGCACCGGAGTAAATCAAGCTTGAAATATGGGCTTTATTTACTTGCTTCTCGCGGGCAGCCCGGCCGGCACAGCCCCAGGCAGCCCCAGGCAGACCAGCACCCCACCCTCCGGCTCCCGGGACGCGCGGGGAGGAGCCCCCAAACCCACCACGCTGGGCCGCAGGGGAGGGTGGCGCGCGGGGCACCCCGGGGAGGACGACAGCCCAGGCCGCTGGACAGACAGAGCCGGGGCTGACGCCCGCTGGCGGCTGTCCCAGAGGGCCCCACCCCCGCTGCCAAAGCAGCGACTCCATGGCCCGGGCAGAGCGGGGCTGGGCGCGCCCCAGCCCCGGGAGGGACGGGCGGCCACGGGGCGCTTTCAACTGGCCCGAAACAAACAGCGACGGCATCCGCTCGCGGGAGCCCAGTCCAGGGCCCCCCCCCAGGGCCCCCCCAGCAGCTCATTTCCAAGTCTGCTCCATTTCTGTGTGTTTAAGCTATGAATTAGTTCATTTATATTTACTTTTATGAAGCTGATTAACCAGAGCTTCTCTATCTGATGAAAATCATTTTAATTGTAGTGCGAGGCTCCTGTGTGATATCCATTACATTATGAACTGTTTAAATTCTACATGGGCATTGTGTAAATTGGCCCTTTGCGAGCTCGCTGGCAATTAGGGCCGACCAGGCTCCTGTAAGCGGCAACAGAACTTTGTGGTGCCGTTCAGGACAGCCAGAGACAAAGGAGGCTGCTTAATTGTAATTTAATGGAATATCAAGGAGTCCGTGGCATTAGACGCTGGCAACAGAGCGCAGGAGAGAAAAATTAGCTGCAATTACGTTTGATTAAAGCTATCCTTCTCAATAAGCAGTGGGCCTGACAGGCCACGGGGCTCGGTGGGCTCGGGATGGCGAAAGGTGTCGCGCAATATTAGGGCCAATAAAGGGGATATTAGCGTCGCTAATTACAGCCCCACAAAACCCGTAAGGGGCCCGCTGTGTGCCGTAATGTGTGAAACAACTGGCCGAGGCCGTTATGAGGTGCAGAGGCATGAATCTGGTCTGTCGGAGAGGAGCTGACGCCGGGCCCCGCGGGCCCGCCCACTCGGCCGGGCGGC
>NW_004567112.1:189653-191191 GCF_000260355.1 Condylura cristata | reverse complement strand
GCCTTCCGGCTCGGGAGCCACTCCCCGCCCGGCCCGGCTGGCTTAATTAAGAACTATCATCTTTGTGGGCTGAATTATTAATAAAAAATATCCCATTTTAAATCAAGCCCGAGCATGCAGGCAGGACACCAGTGTCGAACCTGCCTGCGCCGGCCTCTCCTGCCTCTTCGGTCCTGATTAAAAACTTATTAAAACATTATAAATGATTAATGGGCGCACAGCCCTGAGTGGCAATTATTAGCTCTAATGCAGGTAATGCAGCGTAATGAGGGGTACATGTGTGCGAAGCTTTAACTTCATTACTCCTCCGTGTCAACAAACACAGGAGAAGCGCGTGTCCAGGCTGTCCATTACCGGAAGCGCCCGCTGCTCCCTTCGCTTCCCTGGGTGGACGAGCCAGGGGCCATAAATCAACGCCTAGCGTGGCTCAGGCCGGACACTGCCGGGTGCTGCCCATGCCCTGGGCAGCCGGCCTGAGCGTTCCGGAGCGCGAGGCCGGGGACCCCCAGACTGCAGGCTGGCCCCTCAGAAGCAGCCGCGGCGGGAGCAACTGGGGCAAATGAAAAGATAGAGCCTTTAAGAGACTTTCCCTGACGGTAAGGAAGTGGCGGGGCTCCCTGCCCGCCCCGCTAATGACTGGGGAGTCCCGGGCAGGGCGCAGCTGCAGCCGCAGTATTGATTACCCGCAACTCTAGCCGATGGCCGGCCGGAGACAATGTCTCCCTTCAGGAGCCCTGTAATGAGCGGCCGCTACAAGGCTACATTCTGCTGACATCAGATGTGTGCGCTGAGATAGCACACAGGTCAATACCGATCGGATTTCCGAAGCGCGGGCCTGAATGTCAGGCTGAGCAGGCCGCTCCGCCGTGAGCGGCGTCTGGGCCCGGCTCCCCGGTGCCGTGCGGGAGCGAAAATCTGCTCCATTAGTCTGATTTATTCTTCAAATATGCCATGACAAATTGCTTTAACACCAGACTTATTAAATTCTTGCACATCGCGGGCTGTGGGTGTCACCTGCGCCGCCGGCTGACGTCACCGGGAGGGCGGCTCCGGCCTCCCGGGCGGTGTCGGGGCGCGGCCCCCGCCGGACGCTCGGCCGGCCTTTGTCTGGGGCTCCCGGCGTGCTCCGGGTGGGCCGGGCTGCGCCCTCTGCGCCGTGACCGCACGGCGGTGACAGTGTTTGTACTACAATCGCCGAGGGACCCACTTCCCAGATTCTATCACTGCTTTATCTCCTGACAAATACCCACTATCGAACATTATTAGGTTTAGAAAATTAACCCTTCGCGGTGCAGACGCCGGCCTCGCCTGCCTGCAAAGGGCCTGATCGCCCAGGCGGGGGATGGCGCTCCTTCTCATCAGTTTCCGCGGCTGTCAGGAGGCACTTGCAGATACCGAGATCTTGTTCTTCCGCCGCGATTCTCATTAAAATGATGCCACGGCGATCTGATGGGGTTTAATAGCTCTGCCGGCCGGCGGCGTCCGCGGCCACGAGGGCTGCCCGCCCTGGCCCTCCTGCGGAGAGAGCCAGCCGGCGC
>NW_004567112.1:188906-189553 GCF_000260355.1 Condylura cristata | reverse complement strand
GGGAAGAGAAGGGAAGTCAGCGCGGCCCAGTTGCATAGACTGCAACGCTTATGGTGGAAAGCGGGCCAGGTCGAAGCACTGGGACGGGCCTGAAAGGGCACTCCAGTGCCCCAAGCGCTGCCCCCGCAGGAGCCTGGTCCGCAGCCGCGCCCACAGCCGGGCCTGGGCCACAGCACCGCCTGCGGCCGCCGCCGCCTTGGCCGAAGCTCCGCCCCCGGGCCCGCCCCACTGGCCAGTCAGCTCCCCCCGCGGCTTCCTCCGCGCCGGTCCAGGCCGGCCTGAGGAGGTGATCTCGGCCCGAGCCGCTTGCAGCCGCTCCCGCCTGCCCCCACCCACCGTCTCCGCGAGCCGCACCCACGCGCCTCCCCGCAGATCATCGCCCTGTCAATCAGTCTGTATTTTGTCTTCGCTGCGGGCTCATTAAAGCGGCTTCCTGCTCCCTCTGGACACTGCTGTTTGCCAGCTCTGATCACGGAGCTCCTTATTTAAGAAAAATGCCAGCACCACTTGGCTCACGTCAGATGCACCCAGACTTGTTGCCAGCTCGCGGGAGGCTTTCAGAGCGCGCTGCGGGGAGATTAAGTGCCGCCGCCGCCGGAACTCGGGGCTCCCAGCCTCTCGCGCCGCGCGCGGGCGCTCTCGGGGCC
>NW_004567112.1:186867-187641 GCF_000260355.1 Condylura cristata | reverse complement strand
GGGAAATTTGGGGGTGCTGAGGGAGGAGTCCCCACGAGGCACACCCCCATGACTCCGCCTTCCTCCAAACCCGAGCCCCTCCCACGGTTCCCCAGCTCTGGGTCCGCAGCTCCCGGTGGGGGCCGCTGGGGCGCACGCTGGGGGGCCCCTAGGCCCGGGCCCAGCCGGCACAGGCGGAGCTTGGCGGGGTGTGAGGCGAGTGGGCCGGGCTCGCCGGAGAGATCTCCGAGGCTGAAAGGGCGGATTCATCTGTTACGCTTCCTCCGAAATGCTCCTGGTGAGTCCCCGGAACAAGGGACAGCATTGTTCCCCGGGCGGGAGGCCAGTGCCCGTGAATGGCCATTGTGGCCTGGCTACTGATACCTGGGCTGGGTGGGGGAGGGCGGCCGGCCAGCACAAGGCCCCTCTGTACCCCAGACGGTGCTCAGACGGCCCAGGCGCGGGAACCCTACACCAGCACCCTCGGAGAAAGGTCTCTTTAAATCCAACTCCGATGCATTGTTTATGAAAACAAGGCTATTAGGTATATTAATAATTTGATAAATAGGGATTTGCCCTTAATTATTCATGAAGAACATTTGGCAACAGTAAAATTATATTCGCAGAACAGGTTTATAAACCAGCTAATTATAAATTAAGTATGCAAGAGAAAATTGCTAACCTTGAAATTAAAATATTTTATGATTCTGCAATTGCAAAAAAAAAAGGTAGGGCGTTACAGGACCCCGGGGGAGCAGAGGACGGCAGGACCCGGGCGCGGCCGGCCCACCGCAC
>NW_004567112.1:184478-186512 GCF_000260355.1 Condylura cristata | reverse complement strand
GCCTCCCCGCCAGCGGCATCGCCCGTGTCCCGCGAGGGGCGGCCTCGCTTCGCCCCGTGACTGGAACCCCCGTCCCGGGCTGCGCTGAGCGCTGAGGAAGCAGCAGGGGTGGGGCTGAAGAGAGCCGGCTCCCAGCTGGCCTGTCCTGAGGCCCCCCGAGGCGGCGGCTCCCACTCGCGCGACCCCCACGTCTCATGGGCATCGGCGACCCCATGCAAAGCGCCCCTCTCTCCTTCTGGGCCAGGAAGAGGCCCCCGACGGTCAGGCCTGCGAGCCGCGTGCAGGCCGGGAGCCCCACGCAGGGCCCACCGCCTGACCCCAGCGGCCAGGGCGAGGGGACAGCGCAGCGTCTCCGGGGTCAGGTCCCTAGCGGAAGTGCCCGTGGCGAGCCCAGGTCCTGCACCGCAGAGGTCAGCCGCACACGCCCCCACGTGAACACCCCCGGGCCCCCGGGGTCCCCGCACCCCTCCGTGGCCTGGAGGGGGCCCCACGCAGCTCCGCACGAGGCCCTGAGACCCTTGTTGCCCGGGACAGGGATCCTCAGAAACAGCACCCGCGCCCCAGAGTCCCAGGGCCCACGGGGACCCCGATGCTCGCGGGGTCACCGGAACCTGCGGGAGACGGCACCCGCACCCCGCGGCGGCCCCCGGGGTCAGCCCACGCGCCTCCGGGCAGTGAGCGCCGCCTCCGCGGAGGCGGGGCCCTTGCCCGGGGCTGGGCCCACGCCACAGATGCCAGGCAGCCCCCCGACAATACTTCAACTGCTGCAAAGCCTCTAAGTACGGGCTGTGTGCAGCGCGAGGACTCGCGTGGGCCCGGCCGCTGCTGGGAACCGCAGTCTTCCAACTGGGGCTCGGATGCTCCCCACAGCCGGGATGGCCGGCCCGAGGCAGGGGCGGGCTGGCACTGCCCGGCCGCGGCACCCAGCGCCTCCTCCGCAGCCTCAGTCTGCGCCAGAAAGATGGAGCATCCGCTTGTCTCCCCGCGGCCGCAGGCCCCGCTCGCCACGAGTGGGAAGCGCTCGCCTGGGCGCCTGGTTATTTGTGATATTTGCTGCGGGGAAATTATGATTCATGTCATATTTATCTTCATGAAAAACGAGCATCTAAATGGAAATCACCTTTTGAATGTACCAGGATATCGTGTAATACTAATATGCTTCATGAACTATAAAATTTAGTCACAGTGTATGGATATGTTATAGCGGGACTTTAATACTCCACATCAAGCAAATTCTCTGCGTGTTAAGCTGATACTCGGAGTCCTGATTCCAGTTTGATGATCATTACACTTACGCGATGGTACAAGTCGCTGCTTGTAGATTTATGCCCGCCCTCGGCTCTTTTGCATTCATCTGCCTCTGAATAAGCTATTCGCACTTCTTCCAGCGCGCAGGAAATTCAAATAAGGTGCAAATTTGCAGGCCTTAAACCTGAGCAAGCAGAGACAGATACTTTTCACCTGATCCCATTCATTTGTTTCAAGTAAATACAAAAGACGTCTCTTATTCTTTGTCTTTGTCCAGGCCCGCTGGTCACCCAAAAACAGGCTGCGCCTCCCTGGCACTGGTGTCTGTCCGGGCAGCAGCTGGCGGGCGCGGCGGGCGGCCCAGGGACTCCCAGGCGCCGGGGGCCGGGCCCCTGGTGGCCCCGCGGCCTCTGGTCCCCAGCAGGACAGTTGGGGAGCCCGCGCCCACTTCCAGAAGCCTTGGGCACCCCCGCCCGGTGTCCGGCCCTGGCCGGAGGCCAGTGGGGTCGCGGCGAGGTGGCTGGGCTCCCCGGAAGCCGCCGGAGAGTGGGGTTCCCGCCCGGGAAGGGAAAGGGGGCCCAGGCTGCCCCACGCCAGTGGCTTCCGGGCAGGCCGCTCTGCAGCCAGTCGGGCCGCTCTGGGGGTTCTGGCCAATAAATGTCCAGAAGCCGGCCGGCCGGCGGAGGACCACAGGCGGCCGAGCCAGGGCGGGGGCCTGGTGGAAAGGGCCAGGCCGGCCCCTCTGGTCCCAGCCAGGACGCCGGTCAGGGTGCCCGAGCGCCGGCT
>NW_004567112.1:182685-183250 GCF_000260355.1 Condylura cristata | reverse complement strand
CCCCCGCCCGCCGGCGCCCTCCCGCCCCTCCCTTCCGGCGGCCCATCCCGTTCCTGTTCTTCCCTCGTGGAAATGAAACTTTTATCAGAGACGTGGGCTTGCTTGGAGGAGATCTGTCAGGCTGGTGATTTGCACTTGGGTGTCTCCTGCACAGAACTTTAGATGTTTAATTCATAAATCCTGTCATCCATGTAAACCTCCTGATTTCATAATGAATAACTCTTCATCATTTAATTAATTTAATAATGCCTTTCAGAATCCATAAATGAAGGGGTTCGGAAATGGGTGCATTCATTAGGCGCGACCGGGGCTGAGCACTCACTTGTCAGCCCCGTCCTGTCAATTCTGGGGTGACCAAGAGAGCTGCTGAGAGACTGGCCCTCCGAGGCCAGGGGCCCGGCCCCGCCGGCCGGCCCCGCAGCCCCCAGGCGAGGACCCATGGCCTGTGCCGGCTGCCGGACACTCAGCCGCCCGGAGCCGCACGTGGCCCTCCGACCCGAGACCACCCGCCGTCCTCCCGGACAGGACCCCCACACCCGTCTGCGGGCCCCTGCGGGCCTGCTCC
>NW_004567112.1:180350-181521 GCF_000260355.1 Condylura cristata | reverse complement strand
GGCCGCCCAGGGGTGTCGGCCGCCCGGCCCAGCGCACAGCCGCTGGCCCCCGACCCTGTGCCTCTGTCTCCCCTCCGCCCGCTCCGCAGCCCTCAGCGCTCCCTTTTGTTGTCTCAGCGCAGGGGAAAAGCGCCCCCTCCCAGCGCCCCCTCCCAGCGCCCCCTCCCCAGCGCCCGGGAGCAGGGCCGCCCTGGCCGCAGGCCTCCCGAGCGCCGGCCTCCCGCAGACTCTGAGCGCAGGCGCCAGCAGCAGCGGCCCGGCCTGGCGGCTGAGTCTCCACGCGGCCACATGCGGCCTCCTCCATCAATCTAACCAATCAAGCGTCCAGGAGCGGCTCTCCAGCCCCACTGCCAGCCGCGACCCTCCCCGCGACCCGGAAGGATGTCAGGCTGGGGGGGGGACACAGTCCCCCCGGCGCTGCAGGCCCCTCGACCGCGCAGGCCATCCTGACACGCGCTGCACGTGGCCCGCCCAGCGCCGGGAAGGGCCCGCTGGGCCCCGCGGCCGCCGCCCAGGGCTGCCCCACTGGGGAAGGATGGGGTGCAGGCCAAGGGGGGTGCGGCTCGCGGGCACGCTCCTGGGGGGCCAGGGCCTTTGTGGGTGAGAGCGGGGCCCCCTGGTGCTGGGCTCCCGGAGAGGGGCTCAGGGGCCCCCAGTTAAAGCCCGGCCCGGCTCAGCTGCACGCTATCCCCCACCCCCACCAGCCCCCGTCAGCCAAGGCCGCGGGCGAACCGGGGCAGACACCTCGGCGGGGACTCCCCCAGACGCGCGTGGGTCTCACGTGGGCGGCAGCCCGCGCAGACCCCAAAAGCGCGCTGGGGGCGCCGGTGCGCTCCGCCCGCCCGCGGAGAGCCCTGACTGACAGCTGGCATTCTCCCATTTATTATCAAGAAGTACAAGTTTTGATGCTATCAGACAGGAAAAACAGCCCAAATGTCAAAGTCTGAATATTTTCCGCGCTGCGTTAAATGACATCTCACTCCCCCACACATTGTGGTAGGCGCGCCGGCCGCGGCGACCGGCCAGGGCAGATAGCATTGAACTTGGCCGGGGTTTTGTTCCCGCGTCCTCCCCGGCAGTCGCTGCCCTTTTCCCAGCGAGGAATTTCAAATAATTCTGTGGTAAACGACGAGCTCCGGGGCTGCCGACGCGAGCCGCGCCGCGGGCCGAG
>NW_004567112.1:178741-179345 GCF_000260355.1 Condylura cristata | reverse complement strand
CGCGCCCCCTCAGCCAGTGCCGTGTCATTTCTCCCCTCCTCTGATTGATGTTTTAGTCTGAGCTGCCATTAGTTAAATTAATTTTCTCTCCTAGATAGAGGAATAAGGGTCCACAAAGGCAAATCTTAGGAGACCATAAAAATAGACCATAATTTGGAGGAAATTCAGATGTGTTCCCCGCTCTTGTCATCACAGCAGAGAAACACTTTAATTTGATATGAATTCCTCAAGAGAAACTTTAAATTAACTTAGATTTAGCTGTGTTTGAGGGCTAGCAATTCAAAGCAACAAAATAAAACCCGTTTGCTGACTGCAGCCTTTCTGTGTTCATGCTTCTCCTGCTCCCTTTTATTTTCTGCTCAGGCTAAATAAATGCCAATATTCACCTTGAAAGAGTCATCATAGAGGCTCCCCCTTGGGAGATAAAAATATACTTCTCTCATCTTTCGTGCCAACAGTGTCAGATGAAGTTAAAAGACCTGGTAAATGTGCTAAAATCTGCTTATGTGAATTATTTTTTCCGGGGTAACCGAGCAGCGCTCGCCCGCCCAGCCAGGGCTGGGGGGTGCAGGGGTGTCTGGGGCGCGGCAGGGCGAGCGGGGAG
>NW_004567112.1:176676-177352 GCF_000260355.1 Condylura cristata | reverse complement strand
TACGCCTCCGGCAGCGTCATGATGAGGGCGCCTAACTCGCCCTGTTTATCTGCGGATAGCGGGACGCATGATTGTTTATTTTTATTACAAATATTGATGGTAACGCATGGCATTCACTTCATTGCCATTTGGGCGAAATTGCCCGTCGTAAACTATCCCCGGAATTCTGATCCTGATAGCTTCCGGAGCTGGCCAGGGTGCGACCTTTCCATCCGTCTTAATTTTATGTTGCTCCCTAACTGCACACAGCACTTCAGGAATATCTGGAATTTTGTTTTAATTGTGCAGCTTTCAACTCCCGCCACATTTCCCTTTGTGTTGAAAGCATCCCGGTGATTTATCCTCATTATTGTGTAAATAGGTTTCGGCAGTTCTCAGTAAATAAAACAAAGACTGACAGGCGGAGAAGAGGGAATTTGCTTTCCTACCAATTAGAGTCGCCTTAGGCAGTACTTTTAAGAGGAGATAAATCCTGCAAATCACTAAAATGATCCTGTCACATGCACCAAATATTAAAATCGCACAGCGGCGCCCTCGGTACAGTTTGCGAGGGTTTAATGAGTTGGGGTGGGCCTGGTCTTGGGGCGGCAGGCGCAGTTGGGGACCCCTGACTGACAGCGGAGCGCACGCCCAAGCGCTCCCCGAGCCGGGTGGCCAGCTGGGAGCCGCGCCGGGC
>NW_004567112.1:175515-176485 GCF_000260355.1 Condylura cristata | reverse complement strand
GCCCGCGGCTCCTGACGGCGCCCGGCGCCACCACTGTCCTGTCCAGAAGCGGCTGCCGGACGTTCAGGTCAGCTCCCTCCAGGGCCCGCGGGCCCTGCGACGCCTCCAGCGAGTCGCCCGTCGCCAGTGAGTCGGGGGACACGGCGGAAAGTTCTGGAGACGTTTCTTTTTCCCTCGGGGCCAGCGCGTCCTCGAGGGGCCCAGCCCTGAGGGTAAGTGGCCAGGGTCTGGCCCTGGCCCAGCCCTCACTCTAGCGCCTGGCCTGCTCATGGCCAGTGCGGGCTGGGCCTGGCCTTGGCTCCCACGGTGCGGGCCTGCAGGTGGCCACGAAGGGCCTCGCGGCGCAGGCCAGCCGCCAGCTTGGCGGTGTGGGGCCAGGCTTCAGGGCGCACCTGCGACGCTCACCCAGAGCCGCGACTGCCACCGGCTGGGACTCGAGGGCGTCCAGACGGAGCTCGCTGGGCGATGGGGTCTCCGCCACCGCGGTCCTGCGTGAGGGCGCAAGGCCAACGCAGCCTCTGGAGTCCAGACGCAGCCGCGACCCGCCCCTCCCGCCCGTCCAGAGCTGGGCCTCGGGCTGGGCCTCGGGCTGGGCGCCCAGTGCCCCAGTGCCCCAGGCGGGTGCTCAGAGGCCGGGGCAGCCACACGCCCACCGGGAACCCAGCAGGCGCGGCTCTGGCCAACCCCAGAGGGCTCCGCCCTCTCCTGGGCACCGCGGCTCAGCCTCGGTGAAGTCCACTCCCCGCAGCCCAGAGCGCTCCTTCACGGGTTAAAATGCCGGCGGCCACGCCCACCCCGCTGGGCTTTCTGCGAGGCGGCGCCCAAAGCACAGGTCGTCGGCCAAAGTCCCTGTCCACAGGCGGGCTGGGCAGCACGGCAGCCGGCCAGCGCCGACGCCCCTGGAGGGAGGCCTGAGGGCCGCCCACGCGCCTTCTCACAGCGCCTGCACCTTCACAGGGGCACCCCCGCC
>NW_004567112.1:171504-174861 GCF_000260355.1 Condylura cristata | reverse complement strand
GGAGAGGAGGACGGGCCCTGCTGAGGAAAGCCACTTGGGCGCCCACCCTGTCCCGGGAGTGAAGGGCGGGTCCAGCGCCCCTCAGGTGCGGCTGGGCAGCGGCCCGCAGCAGCTCCTCGGACCTGACCCTCAGGTCGGGGGCTGAGGCTCGAGGGCGGCTCTCGCCCTGGCCTGCGGGCTCCCAGGCGCTGAGCTGGCCCCAGCCTGGCCGCAGGGCAGAGAAGTGCGGCCAGCCCAGAAGGGACAGGCTGTGCCCTGTGAGCAAACTGCAAAACGTCGCGGGAAAACTGGTTTTCCTAACGTGTGGTGACAGGCTTGAGTTGTGCGCTAGCTGGCACAGTGTACACGCTGCAATGGCAGCCACCCAGGGCCTCGCTCGGGCACGGGGGTCTCAGCGCCGCCCAGCCGGGGTGGCCGCAGGGCACCGCAGGCCCCTCCCGGGGTCTCCCCGCGGCCCCCTCAGCGGTGGATCTCAGTGGGTCCACCTGTTCCGCTCCCCCCTGGGTCTCTGGGGAGTCCTCTCACCCCCGCACCCCTGGCCTGCGCCCCAGTTCTTGTGTGCCTAAATGAATAACGCATCTTTACAAATAAAGTGACCGCTGAATCAATCTCGCTAAGACAAACTACTAAAATTGCTTCACGTGTTTTGTGTTACTCTGGGGCTACTCGAAAATTCCCAGGGGCACCTGCGGCCTGTACCTGCGTCCAGGGTGCAGCCTGGACCTAGGGGCCCGCTGGTTCTCCCCAGGGCCGCCGCCCCACCTGCCCCAGCGCCCGCCAGGAAGCAGGCCGGGGGCGCCCGAGGAGGGCCTGGGCCCCCTGCAGCCCGGGCTTCTCCGAGAAGTGGCCGGACTCGGGCCCCCAGGGGGGCCTGACACCCACCGAGGGGCCGGCCCCCAGCGGGCGAGGCGGGGCGGCCCCAGGTGCCGTGTGTTCCATTAGGCCGGGCCGAGCCTGCGGCGCCTCCCAGCCCAGCCACTCCGAAAGTGATTTCCCACAATATGATTTACATACTAGCCGAGTGTAAATTTAGAATAATTTGGCCTGAATGATCCTTGCAAAATAGATGGCCACGAGGAAAGAGTGGTGAATAAAAGCGGCTTTACTCAGAATCTAAGCAATTTGCTGGCGAACACAAGCAGCATTTCCCCAGATTATAATTTACACTGTATTAACTGTCAAGAGCGCTTTTGAGAAATATAGATAACAATTCAGATGCAATCGATAGGGAGTGACAGTTGATTTTAAAGCTTAATGCAAGACAAGAAAGAAATGACTGGGGCATCAGCTCGGGAAGAATAAATTTGTTTTGTATTTGATTTTTGTGTTAAATTTATTACTGCCAAGAAGAGCTCTCTTTCAATAATATTAAGAACAAGATTGTGAAATTGCAGCGTGTCTGTCTCCCACACTTGCCTCGGCCCCCCCAGCACAGCGCCGGCCCCTGGCCCTCCCCGGCTGAGCCCCCCCCACCCCGGGTCCCGCGGGAGGGGGCACGTCTGCCCCGGGGCCCCGGAGCTGCACCCCCGGCCCAGCTCGGGAGGCGCCCTCCGGGCCAGGAAGACACCCCGGAAGTTCCAAAGTGGCCCCGACGGCAGGCCCCTCCCTGACGCCGCCAGGCGGTCACCCGCTGCTGCGCGAGGCCCTGGGGTGGGGGGGGCCCCCCGCCGAGGAGGCCGCGCCCCGCCCCGTCACCAGCAGCTCCGTCTCCATTCTGTCAAAACGTCGGCTGTCTGTAATCTGCGGGCCTGACGTCCTTCTGGGCAGCACCGCGAGAAACTTCCTTGACAAGCGCCGGAGAGGCGGCCGGCCCTACTCCATTACTCCCTGACCCCGGCGGGGCCCGGCCGGGGCCCGCGGCGTGGCCAGCAATGAAATGATGGAAGTTGCCGCGGTTCAAACTTAGCCATACTCCTCACTTATGACATGATTGATTTTCCTTCAGAGCCTCAAACCCGGGACCGTCTCCCGCTTTCCTCGCCGTGGAAACAGCTAATGTATACGGCCGCGGCCTGCCAGGGAAGGGGAAGCGTTTGACATGGGAAGAACAACTGAAATGAATACGGATGAAATTTGAAAGTGCAATTTTCCATCTGTCAATCACCTCTCAAAGGCACCCGTTAGGCAGCGCCCAGCCCTCGCGGGGGCCTCCCCACGCGCGCTGCCCGCGCGGCCGCGGCCTCATTAATCAAGATATTAGCCGCTGATCAAAGCGCGGCCAGGTACGGCCGGCAGGTGCCGAGCGGCCGGCGGCCTGCGCGCAACTGGTAATTCATACTTCGAATTAAAACACACGGTCGCCCGTCTAAACAGGAGTTGATTAGGTGAGGACAAGATGTATTTCTCTCGCCCGGGTGACGGCAGCCAGCCGACCCTGCCCACGCCTCCGCGGACCAGAGGGGCGCCCACATTAATAATGGATGGTCACCCCAACCCTTTCTGGCCACAGCGCCGAGATGCCTCGAAATCCAGCCAATTAAGGTTTATTTAATTATTAAGGTTGAATAAATAACAGCGAAACATGTTAAAAATCTTTCAGTTTCAGTCAATCATAATAAAAAATTAATGAGTCTGGATAGAGAGCCATAAAATCTGATAGACTGCGATCGTGAATTATAAATTGGTATTGATTTTTTCCTTTGCAATAACACTCTCAGGTAATCGTGTGTCGTCACATGTAAAGTGCACTTTCCTGGTGGAGACTAATATTAACTATCAAATATAGATGAGACGGAGGCATTTATGACACTTCAGATTTCACAAACAAAAAGCAAAAAATACAATTTGTGGAATGATAGCAGCACCGAGCAGAGAATCCTGGGGTGTTTATGGGAGCCGGCCGGGACCCCACTGAGCCGTGAATTCATAAGACACAGTTACCTTATTCTTCTCCTGCCATTTCTCCTCTGATATGTTACCTTGTTAGTATCACTAAGAAAAGCATAAATATTTTTTATTATTTGTGAGGCTCATCCTGTCTTGCTTAATAGACAGGCCACATGGAGTTAAAGCCGTATTATACGGCCTGGTGTGGAAGCGATCACTCACGGACCCGGGCACATACTTCACACCGCCCGGCTTTATTAATTCTAAGCCCCCAAGAAATAGCGGGAGGATTTTCCAGCTTTCTGTTTATTGAAGTAACATGGAAACAAATAAGACATTTCCCTAGGCTAGCTCAGATAAAGTGGACAATTACTATTGGCATTCCACATGTAAATATTTAACACTTCACAGCTAGTTTGCACCTAAATACCATTACGCGTTGCTGCAAGCCTGGACACCCTCTCCCAGCGGAGCCGCCGGGCCCGGCCGGTGCTGGATCGGGGTGGCCACTGACCCCCTTCGAGGGGGCGC
>NW_004567112.1:170715-171304 GCF_000260355.1 Condylura cristata | reverse complement strand
GCCACGCCCAGCCGCGCCGCCCGGTGCCCGCTTCTCAAAGATGCGCCCAGAGCGGGTCCTGGGAAAGCAGGCGCCGGTCCAGGCTGAGCACGTGGGCGTGACCAGGCCATCTGACTCTGAAGCAGGTGCCGGGGCTGCGCCAACGGCGGCCGCCGCCCTTCGCCGGGCAGCTCGCCTGCCCTGGCTTTTCGGGGTGGGCCAGGTCACAGCGCTGCACTGCGCGTCCTCCCGGCCCAGGCCCACGCTGGCCAGCCAGCTGCCCGCTCTCCGCTTCCTTGCGGGAGAGGCCGTCCCGCGTCCACGGGCCCCCGCTGGCTTCTGGACACCCCCACTTTGCAGACACCGCTGTCCCGACTGGCGGCCACTCCGAGGGAGCCTCTGGCCGGCGCTGCTGTCCACACAGCAGCCACCTCCCGGCGACCCCTTTGTGCGCCGGGGAAGGCGGGGACCGCCGGGGGGCAGAAGCCATCAGAGGGTGCAGGCAGTCACCCTGGCCTCCGGAAGAGGCTGCGGCCTGGTCCGCTGTCTTCAAAGCCGGCGGCTCGGAGGCCCCGAAGCTGAGCCGGGCAGCGCGCATGGCCGCTCGGGG
>NW_004567112.1:149976-151041 GCF_000260355.1 Condylura cristata | reverse complement strand
GCCTGGCCGCGGGGTCCAGCCCAGCGGCGTCTCCCGCCACGGCCGGCTCCGCCCGCGCGTCTCTGGGTTGATTAACATTTCGTCTCCAGTGTTACGTTATGATGGCCTTTATGTTTTAATCCATTTTTTACACCGTGGGAAAAGAAAAATATCACTATTGGAGTAATCAAGTTATTTCTGTAAAATCCTAAATAAAATGAGAATTTTATTAAAGATATTTATCTCATACAACAAGAATAAAATCAATCTGCGCTAGCTGTCGGGACCCAGTTACAATAACATCACGATGCCCCGTCTGGGGGCCACGCAGCCCCCAGGCCCGGCAGCAGCCCCCACCCCCACCCCAGCTCAGCTGGACACGGTGGAGGGGAGCATTTTTATTGCTAATCAATGCCAATCAATTCTGAGCCTTGATGTTAAATAGGGATCAATACCCCGGGCTGCAGATGAGATCTGATTCCAGTCGCGGGCAAGCCTGCAGAAGTTTTTAATCATAAGCTAAATCAAGACCTGGAACATAAGTCAGATGAATTAATACAGGCCGAGCAGGACCTCTCCTGCCACTGATCCAGCACAAGGAAATTTCTGTCATATTTCATTATCACTCTCGGCCGGCTGAAGGCGGTGTTTGGGGAGCGCCTGCTTGGTGGGAGCGGGCAGGCCCGCGCGCTCGGGACCAGCCCTCCCGACAGCGGCCTCCGGCCCGCGGAGTGCAGTTATAGGTATGCCCCATGAATCTCATTTTATGCGATTAAGATCCATAAAAATTCAATAGCTTTTCTTCTGCAATTCACATTTTACCTGGTGAAATATCATAAGAATTTCATTATCTTTGCAGCTGTTGCCTAGGATCAAGCAAAGGTTATTATCCTCTTCGAAAACACTATAGAATGTGTACGAAAATGTCAGGAGAACTGGGCGTTTAAAGCTTGATTTTTTAAAAGAAAAACACTGTCTGAAGTTTAGAATAAACTGTACTTGACATTTATGTACCATGATGCATTTCTTGGTAAACTGATTTTGCAAGGAAATTCTTTGAATTCGACTCTGCGGCTGGATTGTAAA
>NW_004567112.1:148839-149804 GCF_000260355.1 Condylura cristata | reverse complement strand
CGCACCGACGGCCGTGGCCTCCTCCCGTGGACGGCAGGGGCCCGTTTAAGGAACCTGAAGAAAAATGGCCGGAGCGGGACGGTGATTGATCGGGAAGCCGCGCGAGGCACCGGGCCCGGCGTCCCGGCCTCCCCGGCTAGGGCTCCATCTATGATGATAAATTAGCATTAGATGGAACCTAATGAGTTTACTAAACATTTGGGATTTGTGCTAATAAACTGGCTGGCTGTGAACTAGCAGAAGCCGAGCAGTCCCGGGGCCCCCTCTTATCTCCGAACATGACAGTTAGACCGCGCTTCCAATCTGCGATCAATTCATCATCCGCCACCCTCGCGCATTCCTCACCAGACATAATTACTGCTTCCCCGGATCAGGGCGCTCATATTTCCTTGGAATTGCAGGTCTAGATCGGGGCCGTGTCACCACTTCCTCCGGCCCGCTATACGGCTCTATTTATGATCATTATTTTCGCCTAAACAAGCCTTTTTCCTCGACTTGATAACGAAGCTCTTGACGACGAGGGGGCCGCTCCCTCTGCGGGCCACTGCGCGTTTAGCGCCGCTGACAAATATTTTATCCAGGGCATTAGCAAAAGTTTCCACTCGTTAGAAGCTATCGCCACTATTTCCTCCAAGGAAAAAATTCCCGTTCCCGGCTCTGATTTGTTAAAAAACAGAGAGGGAGCTGGAGGAGAGCGAGCAGTGTAACAGGGAATAAATCAAAACGTGATTAAAAGGGCCGGAGCAGATCCCGGCCGCCCGCTGGCCGCTGCGCCGGGCCCCCAGCCGGCTGCACGGGGCTGCCCCCCGACTGGTCAACTCTGTTTGACCCTCAGCGCACGCCATAAATTACCACAGCACACAACTCTGAGGCCATGTAAATTAGTTACTGCTCGCAGTCTAATAAATGGGAACAAATGTGTTCGGGGCTGCCAGGGGCTCTGGAGGCCGTAATTGCGGGCACGG
>NW_004567112.1:147469-148375 GCF_000260355.1 Condylura cristata | reverse complement strand
GCGGGGGCCGGACAGAGCCTCTGCGCCCACCCGCCGGGGCCGGCCAGGGGCTGGGAGGACAGCACCCGCCTGCCCACCTCGGCCGCCACCGACCGTGGTAACTCACTCATTCGTTCGGAGTGACCTTTGGGGAAGGGCCATTGCGTTTAGAACCTGCTCGTCCAGCGGAATGAGTGACAGCGAGGCCGCCCCGTGCGCCCCGCCCGCCCGCGCCCGCCGCCCCACCTATTTCCTGCCCCCTCTTCCTGGAGTCAGGGGACGCGTCGCTTCACTGAGAAAGTGGAAGTGGACGGCCCCTGGCAGCTTCCAGCCACCAGGTCGGGAGGGACAGGCCAGGACCACCCCATCCCGCACCCTGATCTGATTTACAAACCTCTGCTAATGCAAACCAAATGCGGGGGTGTGAATTCAGACGGAGCCATGAAAGCCCCTGCCTTGCTCTGTCTCGTATTAAATTCCACATATAACTCTCAGCAGGTTTTATGTTGTGTTTTACTGTCAGCAGAGGCTAAAGCTGGCCTAACATTTTGTTTGGCAATTAGGAAAATTTGTAGTTTAATTTATTAAACCAAAAAAGCCAACAGCCACGCCGCCCGCCGACGGCCGTCCGCCCCCGGGTCACCGCCGCCCGCTGACCCCGGAGCGGCCTGGCCCCTGCTCCGCGGCCGATGCCACCGGGCGCGTTAAACGCCGTTTTCCGAGGGGAACCGTGATCCCCGGCGAAACGAGTCAGACCCCCGAGACGGCCTCCTGGCAAGAAGCTGGATGCTTTCGTTTCCTCGTGAAGGGCTCAGTTACTTTGAAAAATTAAAGATCGGGCGAGTGTGCCAAACCACAGGCCCCCGCAGACACCTCCCACAGCCGCGTGCCCCCGCGAGGTCGGGCGCGGGCAGGCGCAGCGTGCGC
>NW_004567112.1:146184-146639 GCF_000260355.1 Condylura cristata | reverse complement strand
GGCAGCGGCGCTCCCCATCATTAGGGCCTGGGGTTTCTGTCTCCTACAGCCGCGCGCCTCCCGTCGCCCCTGTTAGTTTGAATTCTGATAAATTATTCACCATCTTTGAAAAGTACCCGAAAATTACAGCACCCCGTGAGCCGCCCACGGGCCGAGGCCGCGGCCTCCCCGCGCCTGCGAGCGCCGGGCCAGGCTCGCTCGCGGTCACGAGAAGGCCTCTGGCCAGCCCCAATTATCTCCTGGAGCACGGAGTAATTACTCGCTTCCTGTAAGCATGCGTAACAGAACCCCGAGTTTGGACGGCTTTCCACAAGGTAATCCAATTCACCCCAGCCCTGCTAACGCAATTACGGCGCCGGCAATATCTGTGCTCTTCACCTGATCAGGCTCCGCAGAGGCGCGGATGGCTCGCGTCAACGGCCCCCCGCAGTATAGCTCCTGACAGCTCCGCACCC
>NW_004567112.1:144390-145706 GCF_000260355.1 Condylura cristata | reverse complement strand
GGCCGGGGGGCCTCGGGCGCCGGGCGGGGGGATAATGACATTCACATCTCTAAGCGGAGCGCAGGGAAAATGAGCCCGGCCTGCTGTTTTCATCACCTCGCGCGGGCGAAATGACAAGTTGGCGTTTAAGAAGTTAATATACAGTCTCCGGCTTGCAGGTTATCCAAATGCTACTGAACAGAAAACCCCGGATCCCTAAATGATGTGTAATTAAAATTATTTTTAAAATCCTCCTTGACAGGCCGGGGCTTAGCCAAAATGTAAATGACATTAAAGAAGACAATGAATTTAATTTTATTTAATGTCCCTTTTTGCAGATCCTCATTTACATAGCATTTTTAACAAAAGCGTTGACCTTATAAATGCTGGCATTTGTACAGCTCCCTCAGAGTTGGATTTAATCACGCTCCGGCAAAGCCGTGAGGGAGGAAGCTTTAAGTTCTCTGCGTGGAGGTGGAGTCGGAATAAAAACACTGGGACTGGTCAAATGTTTATCCTGCTCGCTTCTGAAAACAGCCTGACAAGAAGATGTAGGGCTGGGGAGTAGCCGGGTGCTGTTTGTAAGGCTTGGTAATAATCACACATAATCGTCTGGAAATATAGCTAATAAAAAATATAATGAGTGTTCAGCAAAATCGGCATTAGGCCCAAATTACATGATATTAATACTTGAACAGGTGCAGAAAGGCGCTTTAAATGAGGTAAATGAATAAAATGTCCCAGAGCACAACTGTGAACGCTGACAAAAAGTCAATGGCATGAATAATTCAGCGAGGAGGACTGCCAGCAAAGGTCGGCTCTTTGACCTTTGTGACAGGAAGTGAAAGGAAACACTGTTGACTGAAAAAAGAAAGGAGAGCAGGAGAGAAAGGAAGCCTGAGTGGACGGTCGCGGCCCTGCAAAGGTGTAAACTCGCACGCGCAGACGAGCAAGGGGCCGTGGCGGCCAGCCCGCCCACGCCACGCGAGACCACGAGGCGGCACAGACAACGCGGGGTTAAGGCAATGATGTCTCCTACAAGCCAGTGTCAATTATGTAGAAAAATCTGAGGTCAGCCGAAAAGTATTTTCAGAGCCCACAGGGTTGAAATTTTGTAACAGCTGTTAAATATGACAGCCCCCCCAAAGCAGAGCTCTCCAACTCCGTAGGAAGGAAAATGGGATAAACAGATGTCTGGCTTCCAGACAGGGAAGTAGGACAGACTTGGACGGTGGGTGCCCCGGTCTGCGCGCTCTGCCAGCTTCACCGGGGCGCCGCCGGCCGCGGAGGTGCCACCGAGCGGGATGCCCGGGACGGGGCCATCTGGACGTGCCCGC
>NW_004567112.1:142501-143204 GCF_000260355.1 Condylura cristata | reverse complement strand
CCCGGCCCTCCTCTGACTGGCCGGCCGGCCCCTTCTTTCCCGCCCAGAAATCCACCTCGAGCTGCAGACTGTGCCCACGCCGCTGTCACCTCACACACGCGACGAGTGTCTTGTCACCGTAAGTGACAGCTCTCTTAAGGATGCTAAAAATGCACACTATTTGTCACTTCAGGAAGCCACCCTTACCTTAAAACCCCTCACTCGGAAGGTGATTAAGGTTGCTATAAAATTGTCATATCTTTGAATTTAGAAGCGGAGCAGATTTTCCATCAATAATTAAGACCTCCAAAGCATTTATGCCAGGCGTAAATGCAGCCACAATCCTCCTTATTCAAATAAACTTGGTAAACCCATTAACCGAATGTTTTTACACCCCCTTCCCGTTCCACTCACGCTCCCCGAATACCAAGCGACCACGCGCTGCTCCGAGGTGAGCGGCCCCAGCAACCTCAGCGCGCACCAGGCGGCAGCGCCAGGGCATCCCGGGCAGCAGCGTGGGCGTGCACTTCCGACTCTCGGAGTCATCCTCAGCATGGGACACAAACTACGCTGCAAGTTGTTGGGCGTTAACAGCCAGCGTGCGGCTGTGCGCCGAGACGCCCGGGCCGGCCGGAGCCAACGCCGTGCCCCGCCACCGTGACGCTAGAAACCTCTGACCTAGAAACGCGTCATCTTTTCAAATTTAGAAACATCGCGGGCGGGC
>NW_004567112.1:139597-142401 GCF_000260355.1 Condylura cristata | reverse complement strand
GGCGGGCGGGCGGCAGGCGGAGGCGAGGCGATTCCGACCGGGGCCGGGGCGACCTGCTCCCTTCTCCAGCGTCTCAGGCTCAGACCAGGAGCCAGCAGCTGCCTGCGGAGTCTGAACCCATCAAAGAAATAAAACAAACTCCCGAGAAGCCGCCGCCCGTGCCCGACGTGCACAGCCACCACGCGGAAGACAAATATAATGATATTGATTTCTGGAGCGGGAGTCCTGCGAAGCGCTGGACTCGCTCCCGATGGCCTGAGTGACGGCCACAACTGGACAGCCCTATTTGATTACTAATAAGAGCGCTGTCCCTTCCGCCAGACACCGAGCATTCTCCACCGAGCAAACAGCCGTCCCAAGCTCCTCAGGCTCCAGCGTGGCCCCGCCGCCGGCCGCATTTCTGGAGGCTTAGCGCACGGAGCGTTCCGGGTTTAATTTTTCAGACACCGGACAGCAAAGTTCATGATCAAACGATAACTTTGTCATAAAAGCCGCTGAAACCCAAGCCCTCTCCCAAGCAGCCCAAACCTCTGTTTCACAAAACTGGGGTCACGTGGCCCCGTCTAATGCTCCAACCGGGGCCCCGGCCTCGGGGTCTGCGGCCAGCCAGCACTGGCCTCTGCCGCCCATGGCTGCAAGGAGGAAGAGGCCCTCCTTCCGGGGGTCACCCGGACCAGAGATCTGGGGGTCCAGAGGAGGGCCGGCGGGCCGCTCCGAGCACAGCAGCCACGTGCACGCGGCCCGGCCGGGACCGAGCCCGGTGTCCTCAAGGGCGCGGCCTGCGGAGCGGTGATAAAGGCGCCATGAAGAGCCGCACACGGAAAGAACGCATACCGCGGATCTAGTGGTGGAAATTAATGTCGGGAAATGTAACCAGCGTGTGCAATTAGTTTCAATTATAACAACTTTGGTTTGTTAGTTACATATTTGCTACTTGACATAAACCGACAGCCACAATTGGAAAAAAATTAGGAGACATTTTGCAACTAATTGAGAGCAGATTAAATTCATTCTAACCCTGGGCAACACGACACCAGCAACACCACCCGAGTCTCCCCGTCAGCTCTCATCGGAGATAAAAAATAATGCAAAAATGAAATACTTGTTAACAAATTAGCGAAAGGCTCTTCATGACACATCTCCGGGTGTAAAGCCAGAGCGTCTCTAGGCAGAAAGTGCTCCTCACAGCAAGAGCGGTGGCAGATGAAACCGCTTCCCCTGACAACTCCAAGCAATTACCGAGGCCCCGCAGAGCGCCGCCAGGTCTCCCCGTCAACCCACCTGTGCGAGGTCGCGCGCGGACACGCGGGCAGTGCCCACGCGGGCGCCCGGCAGGAGGGAGCACGAGCGGCGGGGGATGAAGAAATCATCCTACCTGTCAATGATGACGGGGTCTGAGGGCGTCTCGTTTCTGTTGCCACAACTTTTCTTGTCACAACACCGGCTGTGGGGCGATTGTAAACAGGGTTTAATATGCATTTCCTGCTTCTGTGCGACCTGTCGGCTTCTGGCGAAGGGTGACGGCGGCCGCTGCAAAGCCCTGCAGGCCAGGACACCAGTGACCCTGCCCAGGCAGCTCGGCCAGTGGGCGGGCGGGCAGGCGGCAGCTCACGTGCTGTGCCCCACTTTGGCGGCACTTTCTGCTGGCGGGAGCCGAGCTGAGGCCCTCGGCAAATGCCAGGGGAGGGAGTACCCGGCTGCAGCAGGGAGAACAGGGAGGAGTTGCTGTGTTTGTCTTTGCAGTGAGCTGAGGAGAGGGGAGGCGGGAGGCTGGGGAGTGACTTTTCACAGCTCTGGGTTCTGTTTACCTCTAATTGTCAAGCTGTTATTTCTGGAAAAGATGCAAGATGCCACCTTCCACCAATATTTCTTTGGGGCATTTATTAATTATAACCACAAAAGCATGCACCCATCTATCAGAAACTTCCATTGTTCCTGCCTCAAGCCTACCTTAACTCCGTTATTGAAACTTTAATTAAAGCAGAAATGAAACAAAAATGTTATGCTTCTTGCATTTTAAAAAAGCATACTTGTATAATGGTTACATGTCTAAATTAGCTAAATTAACACCATATGGTAGGCAAAGTATATAAAGCCTTTTAAAGCTGACAGCTAAAGTGATTAAAGAAAGTCTACAGTCTCCCACTCAGAGCTTAAATCACATCTGTGCGCGTTCTATGTTAATTGCAGTACATGCAGAAGTGGATAATAAAGAAATTCCACTTTATTGGTTGTAATTTATATTTATTACCTGATATGAGAAAAAGTCAGCTTTTGTATATTAGCGCTGGCGCGATGTGTCTGCCCAGCGCCGGGCAGCGGGCGGGGGATGCCCTCGCCCGCTACTGTCCCCGGCGCGGCCTCCCTTCCTGCCACCATATTTCACCGGCCGCACATACAGAGTCAATGATGCATTTTTATTTGCCGTGTAGGGTGAAAGTCTCGCGGTGGTGGTTAGGGAAAAACAGGTGGGAACTGCTCTTCTGACAGATCTGGGGGAGCGGGGCGGCCCAGAGCCGCTGGGGGAGCGGAGACTGGCAGCCTGGGGTCCCGCTCGCGTCCGGCAGTCCCCGAGCGAGCTCGGCAGCGAGTCCCTAAGAGTTTCCTTCCTTGTTACCAATAACAGGCAACTGCCTGTCTCTGCGCCCTCGCGAGAAGGAAGTGGGCAGAGGACTGGCGGCCCCTGGCTCCGCCCGCGCCCTCTGCTCGGGACAGATGCGCCGCGGCCCCTGCGGCTGCTGGCTGCGGCCAGAGCGCAGCCAACGTGTTAATCCGCTCTGCTGAGCAGCCGGCGCGGCGCCTCG
>NW_004567112.1:135754-138757 GCF_000260355.1 Condylura cristata | reverse complement strand
CCCCGGGCCGGGGCTCCCCTCGCCCGCCCGCGGGAGTGCTGGGGCCGCGCGGCCACGTGCTCGTCGCCGGGTGATATTTGGACAGAAAGTGCTAATGGCCAATCTGGTGTTTATTTTGAAACTGCTAACAGTGATTTTTCTCGGCTAAAAGGCGGTGTCTGCGCACACGCCCGGGTGGGTTTTGAGCAGCGGCTCCGCCAGATGGTGTGAGGCCCTCGGTGGCTCACCGCCGCGCCGGCCCTGCGAGCCGGGAACCCGAGCCGCCGGCCGGGGGCTGCCCCACCGCCGGCTCCGCCAAAAAAAAATTTTTTTAAGGAAGGAAGAGAAAGGGAAAATGAGGGGGGCCAGGCCACTGGGGGAGAGGGGGGCTGGGGCCGCAAGTTCCCGGCAGAAAATTCCAGGAAGGGGGAGGGGAGGCCTCTCTGGAGTTCCCGCCCTCCCTGAAAATGATCTGGAAATTACTTCCAACCTCCCGGCACTTGCCTCCGCTTCCAGGCGGACAAAGCCCCTTCTCCAGGGCGCCAGGGCGGCCCTCTGGGAAGCGGGGAGGGCCGGCCTCTGGCCAGCCTCCCTCCCGAGGGTCTGGCAGCCCCGGGAGGGGGTGGGCGGCGGCAGCCTGCAGCACAGCCCTGAGACGCTGGTCCTCCCTGGATCCTGTATTTATATGTGATTTATTTTTTATTTTGTAGCACAAACAGAAATCCATAAACTGTCGGTTCAGCGCCATTGACTCTTTGATCAGTTACTGGGCTATTTCTTTCCTTTTCCCCCATCCCCGTCAGCCAGCGGAGATTAAATGCCTTTATTTTCAGCCCTGTGCACGCTGCCAGGTACAAGCTAAATGAACAATAAAAGTATACTAAACACGGAGGCTCCTCCTCCTCAACGGGCCACGCGCTGCCTGCATCCACCTCTTAATTAGAGGACGGTGCTCCACACACCTCTCCACACACCTCTCCCGCAGATACAAAAGAAGCGGGATCTCCGCCCAGCGGCAGGAGCCGGGCCTCAGGCATCGGCCGGGGGGCAGGGCCCTGGGCTCGCCTTTGTCAGCACACCCACACCCCCTGTCAGCCCCTGTCAGCCGCTGGCGCTGAGAAAACCGCACTGCCTTTCCACGCGGGCTCTGCGGCCCCACACGCGCCGGCCTCGCCAGGACACTCCTGAAAGGGGGAGTCAGACCCCAGGCGACGCAGTGCTGCGGGCCCTGCGGCTCCTGCAGCAGTTTCCAGAGTTCGCATCAAACGCCAAGACGCTACTTTCACTTCCCAGGAGAAGCCCGGCTTGGAAGTGGGTTTCAGATCACGGTGTGCCCGTGGACCTGGGACACGGGGTGCCCCCCCCCCCGCACGCTCTTCTAAGAAAAGGGGAAGATCTTGAAAACAGCTCAAGACAGCCTCCGCGGCCTGCCCGAGGCCAGACAGGCGGCTGCTCCCGGGCTCAGCCTGGCCCATCACCTTCGCAAAAGTTGCCCGAGACAGGCTCAATAATTTACTAAGGAGCTGCTTGTAATCGTGTTATTTACAAGGTATGACAGAGGCTGGGGGCGGGGGCAGAAGCCTCCCCCAGAGCCAGGGCCCGGTTCGGGTGACCCCCGGAGCTGGGGGTCTGAATTATGGGCACGGGGGCTTGAGAGGTGAAGAAGGACTAGAGGAGAACAAGGCGACTTTTCACCCCAACACATTTAACTTTTAAATCCAAATAAACGTCTTGTGTTACCAGACCGTCCCGCTGGAGGGGAGGGTCACTAATCAAGTCCAGTCGATGGCCTGGGGAGGACGCGGGTGCCTTTGTTACAGCCCAGAAATCGATGACAGGGTTCCGCGCAGAGCCAGCAGCAATGCAAAAAATACAAAGGGGGGCCCTTGCTGGGATTTTTCCTGTCCGATATCAATTGCCATAATTAATTGAGACAGAAAGATTCTAATCACAAGCCACCTCGTAGAGCACCCACTGCCGCTGCACAGGCAACACGAGGCCATTGCCAACCACGCCACGTCTTCTGGTAAACACGGAGTCCTCATTAGCATGTCAGACAGCTAACCGGGAAACTTCTACCTGAGGGCACCGGTCAGGGCCCTGCTCTCTGCACCCGGGATGACCCCGCTCAGCCACGAAATCCCGCGCGGAAGCTTAAACTTTCTCACCTGTTTGGTCATGGAGTCTATGAGGCGAACATACAGGTCCTGCTCCGTCCTGACCCCTGCAAGAAACAGCACAGGCTCGGTCAGCGGGCTGGCCGGCCGGCAGGGAGGCGAGGGTCTTCGAGGAGGGCGGCCGCCCTCCCAGGCGCCCAGCCGCCCGGCCGCCCAGCCAGCCAGGGAGGGCAGGGAGGGCAGGGAGGCCGGCCCCTCTGGCTGTGTTTGCTCCTTCCTGCAGGCAGAGCCGCAGACTCCCGGGCTTGCGTTCCAGGTGCCGGGTGCGCGGCGGAGCCCAGGCCGGGTGGCCAGCGGTGGGCACATGTCTCGGTTATTTTTAGCAAACAGAAAGCATGAAATGGAAACGGAGAGGCTCAACTCTTTCTAAGGTCTCTCGAGGATTTTTTAACTCCAGCCCAGGCAGGAGGTTGGGCCGGGCCCACCCAGCCACCCATCTCAGTAATTAACATTCATTTGCAAAACTGGGAAAAGTCACTGCAAAGTGCTGTTCTCGCCGAGCCCCATCGATCGCTGTTTTACTTTCTACTTCAGGCCCCGCCGCTTAATCATGTGAAGCGCCATCGACTTATTGATCGTTTATGTTTTGTTTTCCTTCTATGCCTTGAGAAGACTGCGTGTTTACATCCATGTCATTTTAATCTCCAAATCTTCATGTCCCCTCGCCGCCGGAGCCGCGGCGGGCCGGCGGGCGGGGCCCACTTACCGTTGCTGTAGAGCAGCTGGAGTTTGTAGTGGATGCCGTTGTTGGTTTTCTCGTTGTTTGGCTCCTGCAAGTAACGATAAATAGTCGCGTTTAGAGGGCGCGGTGCGAGCGCCGCCGCGCTCGGCCCCCGCGCCCCGGGCC
>NW_004567112.1:129620-133596 GCF_000260355.1 Condylura cristata | reverse complement strand
GACGCGGCGCCAAGGCCCCGGGGACCGACCCGCGGGCGCGGCCCGGCACGTCCCCGCCGGCAGAGAAACGAAGCCCCTCCGACTGAAAACAAACAAACAAACAAACAAACAAACAAACAAACAAAACGCGGCTTCGGAGCGCTGTGCCCGGCCCTCCCCTCCCGAGCCCGGCGTCGCACCGGCTCCCGGCGTTGGCAGCGTGTACGTTAATATTTTAATTAATCGGGAAAATCGAAGTCCGATGTCGGTTATCTGGGGACCCCCTTGCCTCGTGGACGGGGTGAGGGAAAGGAGGTGCTGCAAAGCAATCTATTTTGCTGGTGTTGGGGGTTAATGACTATTGCCAAAGATAAGTGAATTATCAAAGCTGTTGCGCCAGCCCCATCTCAAAATCCATTACGGTGCCGGGCGTCTAATTAAATACGTAAGTATAATAAAATCATATTTTATGACTATTTGAGGGTAATGAGATTAGTCTTCAGAAGCGATCGCCACATATTAAAGACGCCACTGTCTATAGAATGTTAATAACCTTAAATCAAAGTGTATGGAAACTATTCGCGATAAATTAAAAGAAAATTTCTGTGTTCCTGCTACGCCCGGTGCCTTCCGCCCTCCGCAGCCCGCGCAGGACAGGCCACCTTCCTGCGGGAGACACAGCAGAAGTAAAGTTGGCGGCGGGCGCCGGCCGGGAAGGGGCTTTGTCTCCCTGTAGCTGCCGCCCGCTGCTGGGGCCAGCACGGGCCGCGGCCGAAGACGCCCTGCGCCTTCCCCAGAAGTTGGAAGCCGGGACAATGCGTCCTTTGTCACGCCCCTGCCCGCGCCCAGCCGCCCGAGTGCCCGGCCCGCGGAGGGGAGTATCGCGCTTAAAATCATTTACAGTATCTTTAATTCAGATTACACGCGCCAAGGCGATTTAAATCTGATTACCAAATTAGAAGGTTTAAAAACAAATCCTTCTAAAGCTGATACTGTTGACTAAAGAGGGAAAAAAAGTTCTATAAGCCCATACATAAGGTAACGATCCTGCCCCAGAAAGAAAGGGGGTTTTAAACCTTTTTGACAACAAATGCAGCTGCCCCACTATTTTGGACGATATTAAGCGAAAATGAATGCAAATCTGTGTTCAGCAGCCATCTGGCCCGAAATGGGGGAATCAGCTGCTCTCACAACAGGCTCGGAGGCTGAATCCATTTCAGCTCATTTTCTAGATCATCTGGTCCCGCACCCAAAGCGTGGAGAATACGGTCTTTATCATTCACCAACTTTATCTTTTTTGTCACTCCGCTGCTGGCTCTGAGCTGTGGGCACACGGGCTGGCGAAGGGCTGGGTCTTCACCAGGCCTGCCTGGAGCTGCCTGGGAGGGCAGGGCTCGCCCGCCCGGGGCCCCCGGCCCTCACCCCCCCCCCCCCCCCCCCCCACCCTGCTCTGCTCTGAGGCCTCGGAGCTGAACTGAGGCGGGGAGGAGAGAGGCGCTGAGTGCAGTTCCGGGAAGGAGGGAGCAGGGTCCATCCCAGGCCGCGCTGGCCCCGGGAGCACAGCCCCTCCCCCCGCCGGGGACCTGCTCTGTGCCGGGAGCTGGGGCGCCGGCACCCAGGTAGAGGGAGCCGAGGAGGGGAGCGACTGGCACTTTGGAAGTCACGCAGGCCTGCCCACGGCCCAGGTCCAGCCTGGGCTCCGCGCTCCCAGGGGCCAGACGGACGCCCGAGCCGGCCGGGCGGGGCCTGACCTCCGCCGAGAGCCCGGTGCCCGCGGCCGGGGCGCTGGGGCCTCGCGCTCAACGCGATTTGCACGGGTGGTCCTCGGCAGCCTCGCCCGCCGCCTCGGAGGGTGGGAAGTCTTCCTTTTGTGCGGATTTACGGGGAGCGGCTTCAATGAGCCCCCTCACATTTGCATTTAAATAGCGGCATCAAGCGCTTCGCGTGCCACACACCAGTGGGCTCCCAGATGTCACGCCGGAGTCAGTCAGATGGCCAGTGCCCAGCTGTCCTCTCCACGTCGTGCCGAAGCAGGCAGTGACCTTAAAGAGACAGCGCCCGCCGCCCCTGGAGCCCTGCGGAGGCTGACGAGGGGGCGAGGGCCTCCGACCCGGTGCCACCAGGGCCTCCCACCGGGCGATCCCGAGGGCCGCACCCAGGCCCGGACCCCCTGCCGACTCCCCCCACCCGTGCCAGGGCCACTGTGCCCAGTCCCTTCCCTGCACCCACTGACGGGCACCAGGCGTGACGCTCCCCCTCACCCCACCCTTGGGGTCCTCCACTGCTGCGGGTAGCAAGGTTGGAGGTGCACCTGGCCGGTGCAGACACCTGAGCCCCCCAGAAACTTCAGCCAGGTCGGGGTCTGAGCGTGCCCAGCAGAGGCACAGTGCCCAGGGCACTCACCAGTGTGCAGCAGCCGGCCCAGGCCCGCCACCTTCCGAAGCCTTCCAGCGAGGACTGACACGATCCCCGCTGCTGAGAGGCCAGAGGCCGGCAGCAGGCTGGGATTCCTGGAGCCCAGGCCCTGCAGGGTCAGGAGGCGCAGGCCCCGCCCCAGGCCCCACGCCGCGCTACCACGCTACCACGCCACACAGAGCCGGGATGCCAGGCGACGCCCAGGCCCCAGGTGTCCAGTTATAGCGTGGCCAGTCCCCACGCCCTCAGCAACCAGGGGTCACGCTGGCCGCAGGTCGGCGCCAGCCGCCTGGGCTCCAGGCAGTGCGGCCTGGTGTGGACCTTTCGCCTGGCGCTGTCAAAGGCCTGGGGACAAACCTCGAGTGAAGAGTCAGGCAGACGCTGGGCCTGGCGGGAAGGCGCCCACCAGACCGGGAGGTGGGAGACACCAGGCCCAGAGACCCCAAGGTCCAGGCAGCCCGAACGAGCCCGTGGGACAGCCGTGCCCTGGGGACCCTCACAAGCCACAAGGAAGCGACACTGTGACCGGCCACGCAGTGGGCTGGGGCTTTGCCTTGCTCCTCAGGGTCATACTCAGGAGAGGCCAGACAAACAGAGCCCCCTCACTTGGGTCACCCCAACCTGCTAAGTGGAGCTAGGCCAGGCTGGGGGTGGGGCACCTCCAGGCCAGAGAGGCCTGAGCCCTCTGAGCGCAGGCAGAAGCCGCGGACCTCAGGGTCACGTTGTGACTGAGCCGAGCAGGCCGGAGTCCTGCTGCCCTCTGAGGCCAGTAACTGGACCCCCAGCCCTGGACATACGCGCACCCACGGACATCTCCCCCTGTGCTGGAAGGCCAGCGGCCTGGTTGGATTCACAAATAAAGAGACTGAAGTTCCAGGCCTCTGTTCTCTGCACTCCCCAGCCCCAGGCATTCCAAGCTGAGGCTCCCCAAGCCCCAAGCCGGACCCCCAGTATCAAACAGGCTCCTTCTCCAAGCCAGACCGGCAGGGCTCCCGCCCAGGCTCCAAGTCTGGCGAACAGCGCCTCCTGGGGGAGCAGAGCTGCGGGGCGCAGGGGATCCCCGCTGGCGCCCACCTACGCAGGGCAGGTGGACAGCCCTTCCTGGTTCGGTGTGGGGGCACCTAGGCCTCGCTGACCCATGACCCCTGGAGGGCAGAGAAAGGTCCCCGCCGCCTGGGCCTAATTCCGGCCGCGCATCTGCCCAAGTCAGGCCAAGCCGGCACCGGCACCGGGAGGTCCCCCCACAGAGGCCGCTCACGCCCTTGCTGGACGAACCGGGTCCAGTGCCCGGCGGGCAGCAGACAGGGCGGCCCGGGACCTCGACCCTCTCCCCAGAAAAGCCAGGGGCTCGCGCGGGGACGCAGCGCCCGCGCACCTCGGTCCCGCGGAGTGCACGCTGGACAGGAAGCATAATTGCCGGCCCCTAACTTTTCCCTGGGCCCCTGTCAGCTTCTGGCTGACCGGTGGTGGGCCGCAGCCCCTGAGCTGCTCGCCAGAGGTGAGAATCAATTCCCGCCGGTAACCTGAGGCTTCCCCCAGCGCCCAGCTCCGGAGCCCAGCCCGCGGCAGGGTCCTCGCCACC
>NW_004567112.1:127100-127570 GCF_000260355.1 Condylura cristata | reverse complement strand
GACTCTAGGCGCACGCTTAAAAGATGGACGGGTAAAGGGGATGCCGTTTGATTTGTTAGTCTAACTCCGCGACTGGAGACCTGGTGTCCCCAAAGACCGGGCGAGCTTTCCCCCTTTATTTATTTTTATTAAAACATCAATCTACGCTGGAGCTGGGTGAACTCGGTTTCACCTGGAGAACATAAAATTCTCCATACCAGAGAAATAAGCACCTTCCATAAATCAGCGGTATTCCTGACACATCGATCAATTTTTGGTTGTTAATCCGAAAGGAGGAGTTTTAATTGCTTCCTGCGCTCTCGTCCAGGCACCTAGGCGTTTCGACCTTTTCTCCTTCCCGCCCTCCAAGGGTCTCTCCTCCGCTGGGGGAGGGCCGGCGCCCAAGATTCCGGGGACCTCCAGCTAGTCCCCAGAACCCCCATCTCCGCCGACCCGTGCGCGCCTTCCCTGCGCCCGGGCCCCGCCCGCGC
>NW_004567112.1:121775-123645 GCF_000260355.1 Condylura cristata | reverse complement strand
GGCCGTGGCACCGCCTGACGCGCTCAGCTTGTTTAGGTCGGCGCCTGTGGTGGGCCACGCCCGCGCCCTCCGCGCCCTCGCCCCACGGCGCCTTCGCCCCTCACTGCCCAGCGGGCGCTAAACTGGCCAAGGGCATGCCCGAGAGCTCACCAGTCACCACCTGGTCTTCGCCCGTGCGCACGACGCAGACCACTGAGGCTCGGGGAGTCGGGGAGCAAGGGTGGTCGGGGCCAGCGGTGTCGGACGGCCACCCCAGCACTGTGCCCACTGTCCTGAAGTCCCGCGCAGCCACGGGCCAGGACCCAGATCCCAAGAGAGCAGGAGACAAGCAGGAGACCCCGGAGCTGCCGAGGCGCCCCGCGCACCCCCAGACCAGCCACCCTGCAGCCACACTCGGCCCAGCGAACCCGCAGCGGCCACGTGCCCAGCCCGTGAATTCCTGCCCACCCCCGGTGGCCAGTGGGTGCCACCCTTTGTCTTCGGCCCCTGCTGACACCCCCAGAGGAAACCTGCACCCATTAAGCAACAGCTCCCCAGACGCTGTCAAAGTCATCAGAAAGGAGAAGCCTGTATAGCTGGGGGGGCCGCAGCCGAGGGCCCACGGCCGAGGGGCCACAAACAAGGGCCACAGCCGAGGGGCCGCACAGTGAACCACAGCGAAACCAGAGGAGCCTTCGCCAGCCCCCAGGAGCAGCCACGAGTCCTTCCCAAGCCCGGCACCTCCACGCCCAGGCCACCCGCGTGGCCCGCCCCGCCCTGCCCGCGGGCCTGTCCCACTGGTTCAGGGGCCACTCCCAGGGGGGCGCCGCCAGCCCCCCCAGCTGCACCCAGGGCCACTTAAACGGCCACGGCCACGGCTGGCGGCGGCACCCGCCCACCCCGGCCAGCTGCCAAGGCGCCCGCTGCTGTGCACACGCGCGGCCGGGGGTGTCTGGCTTCTCTCCCTGCAGCAGCTTTTGGGGTGAGGGATCACCCGTGCTGCCGGATGTGTGGGCGCCTCAGCCTTGGCAGGGACCAGGCCTAACGGGCCCCGTGGCCTGCGCCGCCGCCCCGCCCCCGACCAGCCCCCAGCGGGCCTCAGGCCAAGCCGGGAGGCCCCAGCAGACACACCCCGGCCCCGGCCTGAGGCGACACACAGCCCCAGGAGCCCGGAATCCGTGGGCTCGTCCTCGGCTTGGCCCAGGACCCCGAGCTGAGGGGCTGCCGGCACTGGGTCAGGAGGACGCTCTGCTGCCCACAGGTGGCAGCCGCGGGTCTCGAGCCAGGGCGCCAGGCTGCAGAGCAGCCGCGGCTGGCCGCCCTCCGAGCTGAGAGGCAGCTGCCCAGGCCACTGCTGGGCAGCCGGGCGCTGCCAGCACCTGGCTCCGCTCTCCTGCCCAGGCTGGTTCCGGGCTGGGCTGGCCTCCGGACGCCTGCGGGCAGCCACAGCCAGCCGCTGCAGACAGGGCCAGACCTGGCGTCCTCTGGAGTGTGGGCTTCCCTGTGGCGACCCTCCAGCCAGGTGGGGGTTCCCCGGGAGGGGAGGTGCCCAGTCTGCTGTCAGCTTCCCAGCCCAGGCCCAGTCCGCCAGGTCCTGCCCCCAAGTGAGGGCATCGCAGAAGACTGAGAAGAGAGGAGAGAAGCAGCCGCCTGGCCAGCGGGGTCAGCGGAGGCGCCCACGCTCGGCCTGTGCCGCTGCCACGGGCCGGTGCCAGGCGCCCTCCCCAGTGGCTCTGGCAGAGGTGCCAGAGGCCGACAGAGCGGGGTCAGGTCCGATCCCAGCTTACGGGGCCGGGACGCTGCGGAGCCGGGGCTCACCAGCCCTCTCCTCGCCCCTCCACCCGCCGACCCCCCCGTGCGAGAGTCACCGGGCGACGCGCGGCGCAGGCCC
>NW_004567112.1:120009-120540 GCF_000260355.1 Condylura cristata | reverse complement strand
CCCGGGGTGGGGGCCCCCAGCTCTCTTTCGGCCCAGAGGGCAAACGGAAGTTGCTGGAATCCACAAGGCAGAAACAGAGGTGGAAGCATCTATTCAGCATGGCGGTGACAGCAAGACCCGCAGACAGAAAGCTTTCGCGCGGTCGCGGGCTCCCCCGAGGCTGGAAAGCGGCCGGGAAACTTCGCTTGTTCACTCTCCACAGCGCGGTGCTTCAGGACGTGGCTCTGTGAGCGCCTCTTATAATTTTAAAAGATGTGAGGAAAAAGCCGTGCACGCAGGGCCGATGTCCTCGTTCCTGTAAGAACGTCTCCCGGTCGGCATGATTTAGGCTCATGCCCCGGACTTGCTGGAGGGCGACACGCACAGCGGCCAGCGGCCAGCGGAAGAGAATATCCACACGGCTATAAAGGCGCTCGCGCCCGCGATGTCGCCTAATGTCCCTCATCCGAGGCCTCACGCCACAAACTGCCCGGGCCTCACGTCTGAAATTTTCTCAGGTGGGGAAAACAGCTCCGGGGGGCGCCGGAGGGC
>NW_004567112.1:114983-115765 GCF_000260355.1 Condylura cristata | reverse complement strand
CGCTGACGGGCACCCTCTGCAGACCTGCACTGGGAGCGCTCCCGGCACGCCAGGCGGCGGCCGCAGGTTCTGACGCCACCTGCGGGCGGGCAGTCCTGGGTCCATGGACGCAAGCGTCCTTCCTCTCCGGTGCTTTAAATTTTCCTTTTTACTCGTTTTCGGTAAGTTAGTCGTCGTACTTAGATGTGCTTTGGATCAGCCTCTGTGAGGTTCACCGGCTTTTCTTATGAAAGACTGATTTGTGCACACAGAACTGGGGTGCAGGCCAGAGGTGGGGGTGGAGAGGGCTCCCCAGAGACAGAGGGGAGCAGCACAGGCCGACCGAGGAGGTCCACTGCTGAGGGCAGCAGGGGCGGGGGGCCTGCGGCGCCCTGGGGCCCCTCCCTGGCCGGCCCACTCCTGCGGGGGCCGCGGCAGCGGGCAGGCTGTGGCGCCCCAGGACCGCGGCCTCCCTGCTTCCCCCGGGAGGGCCCTGCGCGGCTGCTCCACTTTCCCGCGTGGCTCTGTCCCCCCCAGGACGCGGCTGGTGTCGGCCTCCGACGCTGCCCAGCGTCCCGAGCGGTGCCCACTGCTTCCCGCCCTCCCCTGCCCAGTGGGCGTGGGAGCCGCCCGCGCCCGCCGCGTTCTCGGCTCCCGGCTCCCACCTGTGGGCACGCCAGCACCCCGCAGCCCGAGGCGCCGCGCCTTCTCCGGCTCTGGAATCGTCACCCTGCGTGCTGGCCCCGTGTCTCAGCTGAGATCTCGCGTCTTCACTCTCTCGTGTCCCGTCTGCGCCGGCTCCG
>NW_004567112.1:112664-113243 GCF_000260355.1 Condylura cristata | reverse complement strand
GGGTCCCTGGGCCGCGCCCGCGCAGGGTCGCAGCGCGAACGGGCGGCGACGGGGACAAAAGCGCCCGAGGAAATCTGCGCGGGCTTATTAATATCGGGCCGGGGGTGACGCGCCAGACGATCGGTCAACAAGGGGCCCCGTGTCTGCGTGATCCCGCTAACCCGTGCTGATCTTTATGAAGTGTCCTTCTGGGGGGTCCGGATCGTCAAATATGAGGGGCGGCCCCTTCCCTTTTATTAGCAGCTAAGCTCTTTATACTTTGACCATATTGCGGCAGGTTAGAGGCCTAAGCTTTATTGTCTTATGTTATTGAAAAGCCGGGTTCTGGCAGGCGTCTCCCCGAGGTCACGCTGTGTCTGCGAATACATTCTCATTTTTCCATGTACAGAGACCGTCTGGAGAGAGGCAGAAAAAGATTATGACTGTAATATACTTAAATCCAATTTATTTGCCTGGCCAGAAACTTCCACCCTCCACAATTGCTTCCTACCTAAGATGTAGTCTTTAATTCCTTCCTGACAGGGAGCGAGGCGCCCGCGCGGAGAGGGCGCTCCGCGGCCCTGCCTGAGGTCCGGCGCG
>NW_004567112.1:111845-112388 GCF_000260355.1 Condylura cristata | reverse complement strand
GGGGTGTGGGGGCGGCCAGCTGCTGCCCAAGTGCCACCCCGTGCTGCTGAGCCGGGCGCCCGCCTTGGCCTCGGCCTGCGCCGCTCACAGGCTCAGCTGGGGTCCCGCGGCCGCACCTGCCCAGCCCCGCCGAGGACAGCTCCGAGGTGCCCCGTGAGCCCGGCTCAGCAGCACGGGGTGGCACTTGGGCAGCAGCTGGGGTGCTTGGGTCACAGGCGCAACCCGGGAGAAGCGAAGACCGGGGCTCGGGCCTCTGCTCAGGGCCGAGCCAGGGCTCCAGCTGCCAGCGGGACCCAGGAGCCGCCTGGGGGAGATGCAGACAGGGGCCAACTCACCCAGCGTGCCGGGGGCCCCCACCTCCCCGCTGAGCCCCCCTCTGGGACTTCAGCTGCAGACGGGCCAGGGTCCCCCCCGCGTGTAGCCTCCAGCACCGGGTGCCACCCCACAGTCCCGCCAGCCGGGTGAGGGGCCCGCAGGGACGGCAGGGACCCAGGGCCTTGCAGGCACTCCCGCGGGGCCGGGCCCCTCGGAGGACACAGCGGG
>NW_004567112.1:108671-109598 GCF_000260355.1 Condylura cristata | reverse complement strand
CGGGTCGGCTTAACAGCCACCAGCACGTTCGCAGGCTGCGACGCGGCGGCCAGACCCGGCGTCGGTCACCTGGGCAGCGGGCAGAGGCTCTCGCCCTGCGCTTCCGCTTGCCCACAGCTCACTGCCCTGCGTGAGAGTGGATTTGAGGTGGCAGAGACTGGACGGGAGGGCGGGACTCCTGGCCTGCTGCCCCCAGCCTCGGGGCTTTCTGGAAAGAGCGTTTCCGGTGGGTCGGACCCGAGCCACGAGAACCGTGGGCGGTGGCGACGGCTCTCCTGGCTTTCGCCAGCCCCGGGCACCGACTCGGGCGCGGGGGCGGGAGGGCAGAGGGCTGTGGGTCTGCTCTGTCCTCTGGCCCGGCAGGCTGGGCATTCCGGGCAGGCCTGTGGCCACCCCGGGCGGCGCCCCCACTGGGTGTACAGGTGCGCGTGCCGGCCGTGGGCTGCCAGGGCAGGCCAGCGGCCTGGGGCGGACGTGGCCAGCGGGTCCATCTTTGTCTGCACCGCCACCCCCTGCGGTGGGAAGCACATGGCCAGTCAGAGGCCACTAAGATGCCGCTGCCCTCGCACCTCTGGGGCCGGGGAGCACGGGCCACCTGTGGCTCGGGGCCCCTGGACCCCAGGGTGAGACTTGGGGAGCACAGGTCAGGTGAGGGGAGAATGGCAGCTGTGCCCCCCTTCAGGGTGTCCAGAGTGCACGAGGTGGGTTCCGGGGTGCAGACGGCCAGGGCCCCTGGTCCCTGTCTGGGCAGGCGGCGGAGGGGGCGCGGGGCGGGCTGCTCGCTGCCATCGGAAGTCCGGTCGGGCCCTGTGGCTGGTGGCCCCGTCTGGCCAGCCTCCCTCACCCCTCCGCTCTGGCTCCTGAGCACGGAGCAGCGGGAGCAGTGGCCCGGACGGGTCAGGAGAGGACTCGCCGTCCAGGCGGTGG
>NW_004567112.1:103688-104296 GCF_000260355.1 Condylura cristata | reverse complement strand
GGCGGCCGCTCGGTGAGGTCCAGGACAGATGGGGGCCCGAAGCACTGTTCCCCCCAGGCAGGAGTCAGCAGGGGAGCTGAGGAGTGGGGGCAGGGCTCCCCCGGAGGGGACACCCCACCAGGACCTGCAGCCGCGCACCCGGAGGTCCTCCTGCCCCAGGCCAATCCCGGGGTACATGGGCCTTGGGGACCACGGCCGCTGCTCACTGCTCCCCCAGGGACCAGGGCAGAATGGCCCTGCCAGCGTGGACAGCCAGGAAGGGCACGTGGCCGCTGATGCGGGCGCCGGCTGGGGCGTCGGGGCCGCAGCAGGGGGACATCTGGCCAGGCTAGCCTGTAAGGGGTTGGGTGAAGGGTGACCCAGAGCTTGCTACGCCTCTGCGACCTTCAGGTCTAAGCCTTTCCAAGCCTCACAGCCCCGTGGCCAGACGCCCCGTCCGCACCAGCCCCCCGCCACTCCCCCTTCCCGCGGCCGGGGCTGCTCTCTGTGCAGGAAAGGCGGCCAGCTCGGCCCCTGGACTCGGGCCTCGAGCCACAGCATCCGGGAGGTGACGCCCGACCACCAGGCCGGTGCCGGCTGCTGGCTGCGCCGGGCCGAGGGGCTCGGGC
>NW_004567112.1:100672-103407 GCF_000260355.1 Condylura cristata | reverse complement strand
GCAAGGGGGTGGCGCGGGGGGCGGGGGGGCTTGGCCTGGACCGCTGCCTGTGTCCATGGGCGAAACTGGAAGAGCCTTGCAAAGTTTATTTAAAAAAGAGAGAGAGAGAGAAATCAAAGAAAGAATAGATAGGACAAATAGAAAACAAGACATATTTTCATCTAACTATACAGCAAGTCACATCGAATGTAATAAAATACTCCAGTGGAAATCCAGGACTCAATTACCCGCTACCTAAAGATACAGACAGATTAAAAGTGAAAAGAGGAACACACACACAGTGCTGACATTAATCAAAAGAAAGTTGGAGTCGTTACATTAGTATCAGATGAGGATAGTTACCGCAGGGGGTAGAAAGGGCCGTGGCGTCGGGGGGAGTCAGTTCGCCTGAGCACAGACAGCTCATAAGGGCACACGCACCTGAACAGCTTCGAGACAGGCGGCAAGCAGCACTGCAGGAAAAGCACTCTCCGGGCGTCTCCATGGCTGGCACTGCCTACTCACCCACAAAACTCTGAAATCTGCGTATCAAAGAGCCACCAGCTCCCTGGTCTGCAGCAGCGCGGCCCAAAGGATACGACGTGGGAGCCACCTAAATGTCCATCGACGCGCTAACGAATGACGGTGCTACACTCGTCAACTGCAGCCTATCAGAAGCCGACCCCAAACTCAGACGGAAATTCAAGGGCCCTGGAATGGCCCGAGCTCTCTTGGAACATGATAGAGCTGGGGAAATCGCACTCCGGGTTCGGAACACTCAACAAAGCTGCAGCCAGCAAAGCGGTGTGGCGCTGGCATGGGACTCGAGACGGACGCAGAGAGCAGAAACCCCGGGGAAGCCCTCACGTTCCCAGTGAACTGGTGCCAAGTGGGAGAAAGAGTGAGACTGCGCCCTCACAACAGTCACAAACACCAACTCAACACGCGTACACACCTGAATGTTAGAGCTGAAACTATGCCTTGGTAGGAAACAGAGCTACGGGATGATAAGGAAACATTATAAATCACATTTTCAACAAGAGACTGTACTTGAAGGTGTTAAAAAGACTGGCTACATTCAACGATAAAAAGACCACCCCATTTTAAAACGTGCAAAAGGGCAGCTAGACATTCCTCCAAGTTATGCAAATGGCCAGGAAGTTCACGAAAAGATGTTCGACATCCTCAGTTACCAGAAAGACGCAGACCAGGCCAGATAGCTGCGATGGGTGGGTGTGGAGAAATCAGGACCTTGCGTGACTGCTGGAAGGTGGACTCGGGCAGCCCTTTGTAAAGCTACCTAGCAGCACCCCAACCGGCCAGCGGTAGTTCCCAGGGGAACAGAAATCGCACGACCAGGTCCGCAGAAGCACTACTTATAAAGTCCAAGAGGCAGGTACACTTTAAATACCTGCGATTCATTACAGCCCACAGAGTGGCGGTGTGAAAAGGTGTGACAAGCAGAGGACGCACAGTGACCAGGTGCGTGACGGCCCTCCTCTGCCTCTCTGTGAAGGGCCCTGACAGCAGACACTGGAGCGCAGGGCTGCCAGAAATCAGGTCTGGCAAGATCCCTGCAGCAACCTGGGTAAGACCAGAAAATACTCACGTGGGTTTGAGCCCGGGCCCTCAGGGTTCCACCCCGCACACTGCTCTTTGGAAGGGGTCTCCCACCAGGCTCACCCTGAAGCCTGGGGCGCTGCCCGTGAGCCTGCTGGCGGGCTCTGAGCCCCAGGGGCAAGGACCTGCCCTCAGCGTCCGGTGCAGCGCCAGCGCAGGGGCTTCACTGCCGCGCGTGTCGCCACCTGAGCTGACCTTGCTGCAAGGAACTTTCCCGAGGACACTCCTGGGCCACAGGGCGCCGGGGCCGGGCAAGACTCACTGCGGCCGGCAGGCACCGGGCGGAGGCGTGGCCGGCGCCCAGGGGACACCCGCTGCTTCCCGAGCAGCAGTTCCGGGCGGGTGTGCACGGGGCAGAAAGAAACCTGGGGGCCTTAGAGACTTTACTGAACTCAGTCTGGGCCGTTAGATCAAAGACCAGGACATGTACAAGACGAACAGGAACTTTAGCAGCAAGAGGCGGGGGTGGGGGTGTCAGTAGCTCCCCAGCATGTGCTTCAGCAAGGGCGGCGCTTCCTTTCGGCAATCCAGGTTTCCTTCATCAAGCGCTCCCTGTCCAGTCTGACCAGCCGCCACCTCGGCTCCTGGCCTGACAGCCCACAGCGCACGTTCCGGACTCTGACGTCCAGTTTAGGGCCCCTGTGCGGCCCCTGCCTCCTCGGTGGCCATGGGACGCTGGACAGCCCAGAGCCACGGAGGCCACGAGTCTGCCTGGGCCTCTCGCTGTCCTGGCAGCTGCTGCCTGGGAGGCGCGCCGCAGTGACCAGCCAGCGTTGCCTCGTGGGGAAGCGGTCTGGGCCCAGATGTCCACAGTGGGCAGGCACATCTGGACAGGACTCCACGGTTGTGCTGGCGAGACTCCAACCCCACATTGTCAGAGCCACGTGGCTGGAAGTCTCCCCGCTTACAGAAGCCGTCCGCCCCGGAGCAGAGGGCCTGGAGGCGCTGACCTGGCGGTCAGGCGGGGCAGTGCGGACAGTGGGCGGGGCTGGGCGCTGCTAGCCACTCCTCCCGCTGCGCAAGCCTAGAGAAGGGAGCTGCGCGGAGGTGGGAGGAGGGGAGGAGGGCGGCACAGCCGGGTGAGACCGGGGGCTGGAGCAGGCACGCAGAGGGGCTGCGGCCGCGCGGGCCTCTGG
>NW_004567112.1:94679-99321 GCF_000260355.1 Condylura cristata | reverse complement strand
GCGCGGGGCTGAGGGGCCATGGCCGGTCAGCGCCGAGCACCGCGGGCGGCGTGGCCTGCTGGACCCCAGGACTGCCGCAGGAGCCGGCCCTGGCCTGGGAGCAGAGACAAGCCCGAGCGTGGGGGCCGCGCGCACTGTACTTACTGGACATCAGGAGTCCCCAGAGCCCGCTCGCCAGGCCAGAGATGAATCGCCGCTCTGTGGTGACCACTTTGCCACCTGTCCCTGCAGCTGCTTGTGCGCCTGCAAGTTAGCCACGGGTCACTCTTACCTGAGGTGAGGCGCTGGGTTCTTGGGCCCAGATGTGTTTCTGGAATTCAGAATTGCCTGCACGCCAGCAGGGTGCCGTGTGTTCTGTGGGGACTCAGCTGGCAGGTCCGGCACGCACCCCTCAACAGGCGACAGGAGTGGCCAGCGTGGGCCTCCCTCCGGGGGTGCCCCACCATTGTCCGATGAGACCGCCCCAGAGTTCAAGGGAGGCTGGTGGTTTCTAGAGCTGTGGCACTTCAGAGTTGGGAAGAAGGGGCTGGGGGCCCACAGCCAGCAGGCCCGCCCCACTAGTCTGGGCACCCAGGGCAGCGCCCCCGACGGCGGGCGGCGGAGGCACGGGGCACACCGGGCCAAGCCGCCCAGGCCACGCTGAGCTCGGCGTTGGGCCTCCCTGTCCGACGGGGCTCCTGGCCTGCCGCTCACCTCCCCGAGTCCTGCGGGGCCTGTGGCCAGAATCCCCTCCGGGGTGTCCGTGTCCGTTACTGAGGCCCCTCCCGCCCCTTGCCTAGACGCCCCCGTTTTCCCTTGTGCCGGTCGGCCGGTCTCTGCCCACTCGTGCCCGTGGCGGAGCCGCCCGGGAGCCGGCCCCACAGCTCCTCAGCGGGCCGCGAGCCCTCACTGCCCGCCGCACAGAGCCGTGGGCTCCGCGCTCATGAAGGGGAGAAGGGGTGTGGGAGAGAAAGGGGTGTCGCGTGGAGGCCGCGGGGCGCTCCGGAAGCGCAAGGTCCGGCCTTCCTGTTGGTGGGCCCGAGAGAAGAGGCGGGTCTGGCTGGACCGGGGAGGCCGGGCCTCTGAGCTTCCGGCCCCACTGCCCAGGCCTGTCCGGGGCGCACAGCGCAGCGGCCGGCGCCTCCGGCGTTCCCCACCGGTGCGCCCACTGGCCCGGCCGCCAGGCGTCCTGCTCTTGCCTGCCTTGGAAGCGGCCTCGTGGGGCCTGGGGGCGACACGTGGCCGGCCCACGGGGACGTTTAAGGGCGCAGCTCAGCTGAGCACCCTTCGCCAGACGCCGGTCACGCGGCCCCAGCCACGGGCTGCCCCCTAAGCCTCGGGCTTTGCCTGCCACATTGAAGCTGCAAACGTCTTCACTATTAAAACTCTTTTACAATAAAGCACCCCAGAAAATGATGGTGTAAAGTGCTCACGACCTCAAAGCTCACGTAAACTCTGTCAGAGGGGACACAGAGGCCGCGCAGCCTGGGCCCACGGCACCGGGACCTGAGCTGCAGCGCCGGACACACGCCCCGGGTCAGGGTGGGCGCTCGCCAGGCGTAAGCCTGAGAAGGGATTACCGTCCAGAGGACAGGAAGGCCGCCGCGAGTCAGAGGACTGGCCAGACTCCTCCAGGGCGACGCGCGCCTGGCCTTGGGCCTCTGCGGGAAGCGAGCCCGCCCCAGCCGTGGCCTCCGACGGCACGGCGGTCACGGCAGCGCCCCGGGACGGGCGCCGGCCACGCGGAGGAGCCGGAATCCGGGCTGCCGGTGCGCAGGTGAGTGTTGTCTCCGTTACCAGGAACAGGATGACATTTACTCGGAAAAGGAAAATTGCGCGACCCCCAGTCCCGCTTCTGGGCCACAGAAGTGGCTGGAGCGGCTGCTTGAGGCGTCTGCACTGCGGCGTTCACAGCACTACGCAACTGGCCCACAGATGCAGGCCGGACCACGTACTGCAGGGAACGCCCCAGCGGAGGGGGTGACACCCGGGCGCCCACAACCTGCTGGCCAGGACGCAGACCCTACACTTTACAGCTCGCAGGGGTGAGGGGTGCAGGAGGGTCTCGCTAGGCCCAGATAAACCTAGGGGTGGGGAGGCGCGGGGCGGGGGAAGGGGCCACACTGGCCCCCTTAGTCTCCGTCTGGACCCGGTGGGTTCCGGACACGGGGCGACTGGACTCGGGTACATGAATCTGGTTGTTAAACATGGACTTCTTGGCCCTCCCTGGGGGCGCAGCGGGTCAGAGCGCAGCACTGAGAAGCTGAAGCCGCTTCCGCATGAGTTCGATCCCCGCCTGCCCCGGGGGTGACCACAAGGCGCCCAGACCTCTCCTGACCCGCCCGCTGCTCCCCTCAGCAGTGGACTTCGTCCATCTGCCTGTCCTGCTCCCTGCTCTGTCTCTGGTGGAGCCACCCACCGCATCTCTGGCCTGTACCCCAGTTCTGTATGAATAAATAAATCTTTTTTTTTTTTTAAAAAATGGACTTCTAGGGGCAGCGTGGAATGGGGCGCTTTTCCCCTGTTATAGCAACCCCAAAGCATTCAACCCATCGCAGGGTGGGGTGGGGTGCAGGCAGACCCACAGAGTGTTAGCTTCCCGGGGCACCCGTCACTCGGAAGCCCAGAGGCGCGACTGACGGGAACCACCGCGTGTTTCCTTTGGCAGAGCCAAGCCGGAGCCCGGCTGGAGATCTGCTCCCCAAATAGACGTGACGAAACTGTCCAGCCACCGCTTGGAAGCCTTTTTCACGTTGGAGGAGCGGTCAGAGGCCCCTAGCAGACACGAGTCGTATTTAGTCTGCGGGATATGTAATTCTTTTCTTTGAAAATAATTATTTTTCAAGCAAGTGCGGCAAGAACACCACCAATAAACGCAGCTCTGACAGCGTCGCCGACCGTGACGGCCGCACGTGAGACTCCTGAGGGGCAGCCCGTGCGGGGCCGCCGGCCGAGGCCACCTCTGAGCTCTGAGCCCCCGGGCCGGGTCCCGGGGCACTCCGGAGGGGGACACCATCCAGCCCCCCCACCAAGGCTAGCCAGCAGATAGCTGGGGAGCACTGGGAGAGCTGAGGGGGGGTGCGAGGGGGAGGAGAGGGTCTGGGACGGTCGGGTCCGCCCGGAGCAGCACTGCCCTGCGCTGCCTCCTGGCCCCGGAAGTGGGGCCGGCACCCACCGACCTCAGCCGGGGAGAGCTGTCCCAAGTGGGGGGCAAACGTGCCCTAAGTGGGGGGCTTGCGGCTGGCCAGTGTGGCCTGGAGCGGTGCCCCGGGGCTTGTAGAGCGTCTCGCCGAAGGGGTGCGGGGTCCCTGCACAGACCGTGGCGAGTGGCAGTTTCGCCGCCCTCAGCTCAGAGCTGGCCCCCTTGGAGAGCTGCAAGTGGCGGGGTGTGGAGCGTGGAAGGGACCAGGGTCCTCCGCGACCCCCAGGAGCCAGGCTCTCCTCAGGGACACACGGTGGGCCGCCTCCAGCCCGCCCGCTGTCCCCAGCGCAGCGCCGCTCCCCCGCCCTCGGCCAGCACCCCCAGAGAGCCCTGCAGCAGCTGCAGGGACCCAGGGCGGCGCTGGGGAGCGGCGCGGGCGGCGCCCCGGCTTGGGATGGGAGCCCGAGCAGGGCTGAGCTCCGGCCCCACCAGCTAGTGCCCAGCTGGCACAGCAGCTAGGTCGGAGCAGCCGTGGGGGGACAGTGGGTTAGAAAGGCGGCGTTATGGGGGCACCGCGGGGCGGGGAGGCCGGGAGGGGCTGCCGAGCAGGTTGAGAGGCCGTCGGAGAGGCGCTGCCTGGGCCAGCCGGCCGGCCTACGGGGACAGGCTTGACGGCTTGGGGAGTGCTGGTCCCCAGGAGAGGCTGCCCGGGGGCCGAGTGTTGGACTCGGCGGCGTGGAAGGAGCCTCAGGGGCCAGGAGGGACGCTGCCGGGACGCGTCCTAAGCTGCCCAGTGACCACCCCAGCGGCCGCACGCCAGGGGACCCTGGTCCACTGCTTAGGAGGGCGCCAGCAGCTCCTTCGGGGTCAGCGCCATCTTGCCTGAGCAAGCGGGGGCCTGACTCCTGGACACTGCGGACGCTCTGGTCTCGGGGCCACCGTCCTTACCCAAGCCTCCTGCTGGTGAAGAGGCCCTGGCGCCCGGCTGGCTGCGTCTTGGGGGTGGCCACAGCCCAGCTCCGCACCCCGCGCTTTCGGGGCCTCGGGCTTCCGGCGCCCTTAGCTTCCCGAGAAAAGCAGCTTCTCACCGGAATGCTGGTCGCGAGCTGCAGGGAATACCGCCGCGCGGCCCAGGCGACACCGGCAGGCAGACCCCACCGCCCCTCAACCCCGGGCAGCGCTGCCCGCCCACGCCGGCCGGAGCCAGCGCCGCCCGCGCGGTTCCGCGTTCTGGTGACGGCGGCGGAGGCGCACTAGTGGCTTTGCTGAGAGCGACCGTGTCCATTTCCGAAACGGTACTTCAGCGCGCGGCAGCAGCGGTCCAGGGGCCACGCTGTGGGCAGCGCTGCAGCCCGCGGAGCGGACGGCCAGCTGGCCAGCGAGGCCTGGACTCCCGCAGAGGCCCGGCCCGCGCCCTCGGAGCGCAGCGCCTCGCCTCGGACTGTGGGCACCCGGCCAGGGGTGGACCCCGACAGCCCGGCGTCCCAACCGCCAGGCGTCTCGCCCTCCGGAGCCCCCTGC
>NW_004567112.1:92449-93764 GCF_000260355.1 Condylura cristata | reverse complement strand
CCGCCCTCTGCCCGCCGGAAGACGCCGGGCCCGCTTGCGTGGGCGCCAGCTGAAGTTCTGAGCAGGGGCGTCGCCGGTGGCCGCTGGCAGCGGTCTTGGGGGCGCTGCCCAGTGTGGTTGGGGGCCGCGGTCACCGCGGACCTGGGCGGCGCGTCCGTGGCTGCCGCGATGGACTCGGGGCCTTTCCCAGCTGGCGCCGCAGGCCCGGGCTGTTGGCGGCTCCGGGCTTGGCAGCATGTCAGCAGCGTGGGGTCCCCTGCAGGTGGGCGGCTGTGGCCTCGCACACTCCCTTCGTGGCCGTGAAAAGCCGGCCGGGCCGGGTCTGGCCACTGCTAGGAAAGCCCTGGCGAGCCGGGGTCGTGGCCGCCTCCCGCCCCCTGCGCAGCCCAGGCCCTGGAAGGCCTCCACTGACCTTGCCACAGAGGGAGGCTCCTGCGTGGCGCTGTGATGTCCAAGCTTCTGCAGCGCTGGCAAGAGGGCACCCGGGGCACCCCAGCCGTTGAAGCAGGGAGGCGGTATTGGGGTGGGCGGGCAGCGCCCCTGCACAGCCTCCCACGAGTCCACTCTCCGGTCGCCGGTGCTCCCGCCCCGGGCTTTCTGGAGCGCGTGGCGGGCTCCTGGGCACCGCGGCGGGCCCCTCCGGGAGTTTTCCGGAGCCCTGGCGTGGCTCAGTCGCGCTGGCTCCTCTTCCTCGCCGAGGAGTCCACGGACGGGCAGCCCGCGTGGCCCTTTCTGTCGTGAGCCCCTCGCGCGATCGCCCAGGCTCTGGCCCAGCCTGCGGGACCCCAGCTTGCCGCGGGCCTGGTCACTGTGCCCCGGCCGCCCTTTCCCGGGTTGCGGGCTCTGACCGTCAGGGATGTTACTTCCGAGGTGGCTGTTGTCCACTCTGTTGGGGTCTTGTTTTCCTCCTCCCTCCCTTAGGCCTGGGGGTGTCCCTGGGTGCTCTGCAGAGGCTCATGGGGCTTGGGGGTCGCAGCTGGCTGCCTGCCCGGCCCCCACCAGGAGACCCTGTGCCACCTCTCCGAAGGGTGGACATGTCGTGGATGAGTGTGGCCTCCGCGCCCCGGGGGGCCCAGCAGACGGGCGGCCCGGCGGCCTTGAAGGGTCTGTGCGCGGCGACAGCGTTCAGTCCGCTTCCTCGTCTAGAACCGCACTTGTTGATCCCCAGGTCCCTCCTCGTGGTCCACTTCTGGGCGCCATGGGCCCCCCAGTGCGCGCAGATGAACGACGTGATGCTGGAGCTCGCCAAGGAACACCCGCAGGCCGCGTTTGTGAAGGTACCGGCGGGCGCTGCCCCTGTGGGCACTGGGGACGA
>NW_004567112.1:63569-64519 GCF_000260355.1 Condylura cristata | reverse complement strand
TCACTTCTGTCTTTGCACGTGAAGTGTGTCGTCTTGTCTTCATGTGCACTCGGCTCCTGGAACCCACCCGAAAGGCCTCTCGGAATCTGGGCCTCGCCACTGGACGTGGCTGCAGAGGGCCACACTCACGCTCCGCTTGCTTCTCCTGTGTCTCCTCCCTCCCCAGCGCCTGGGGCGACCCTTCGTCTCACTAAGTTAGTGGTTGCGTGGGGTTGACATTAACCGCCGCCGCCGTTCAGTGGCGTGGTGCCGAGCCACGTCACCGAGGGAAGGACACAACTTCCCTCCCGGCTTTCCGCCCTCACGCCGCCCTTGTGCTGTGAATGCGTCGTGACCCCCAACCTGTCACGTCTGAGGTTCCCGCACGCCGTAAGCCGCCGTCCCTTGTTTTTGTCAAAGTGGCCAGTTACCCTCAAGGAGGCTCGAGCAGCAGGAACAGCCCACGGCCTCGGGAGCAGGGCCACGGCGCCCGGGGCCACGCCGCGTCACGCCTGGCCTGCGGGTTGTTCTGCTGGAGCCGGTGGGTCCTTCAGGTCCTCTCCGCCTGAGGCCTTTCCCCTGTGCCTGCTCTAGCTTCCGGTGAAGCACTGCGGGGTGACGGCTGTCACCCCACGTGCGCTTTGCGGACGCCACCCCAGCGTCCTCTCTCGCTGCTCCGGACAAGAACTGCCCACTCGCCCCGGCCCTCTGTGGCCCTTAAGGCGCTCGGTGTCCTGGGGGGGCGTGGTGGTGACCACGGCCGCGGCGCAGTTTGCTCACGAGTCATTGCGCGTCTTAGGCTTGTCGGTCTGCAGTTTCCACGAATCTGGAGCTTTTCCGCCATTGCTTCATCGCGCGGCTGTTCTCCGCCGGCCACCTGGGCCAGCGCGGCCGTGCTCCCCGCCTTCCTGTCTCCCGCGATGCCCCCTCGGCCTGACGTGCAGTCAGAGTCCTCCTGGACTCGCGGACTC
>NW_004567112.1:59620-60724 GCF_000260355.1 Condylura cristata | reverse complement strand
GGGTCCTCACTTTTCATTGCCTTCTGAGAGCACCCCCAGGTTGGGGAGTCAAGTCTGCGTCAGGTCTGCGATTTGCACGTAATTTCTCTCAATATCTTTCCATTCTCTTAGCTGTCCCTTGGGGACTCAGATTTATAGGTTTACGAGCTCCGGTTTATCCACCTTCTCTCCCGGGGTGACTGGGCGTGGCGCCAGCCTGCCGGGGAGGATGGGGGGCTCTGACCTGTACCCCCGCCCTACACCAAAGTCCCGGACGCTTTTTTCAGGGAAACGTTCTGAGTTCACGTCTTAGGTGGTGGGATCACGGCCTGAAGTGCCGCTTGATTTAGCCGTTTGGATCTATGCTCGTGAGGAATGTTGGCTTCTGGTGATCTAATCTGCAAACGTCTTTGCCCGATTTTTCCATCATTTCCACGCTGGGCTCTTCAGCGTATGGGCCTCGCGGGGTGACTGCGTGTTTGGGTCCTGGAATGTCTGGCGTGATTCACTCACTAGTAAATCGGTAACACGGGCCCCTAGGGAAAGGGAAGCTTCCCCGGGCCCTAAGGAACCTTGAAATCCGCCAGATTCTCTTAAAAATCCGAGTAGTGTTTTGATTTGAACCTCCCCATATTTTAATTCATTTTGAGGATCTGGAATAAAAGGAGGATTTAGCGCAGAACGGCAGCCGGTGAAGCCGCGGGCTTGGGCGCTGGGCCCAGCCGCTGGCGGCAGAATCTGGAGACCCCGAGCGTCTCCGCTGCGGAGAAGCACTTTGACACTTGGCTGATTGGACCAGTGCTTGGAAGATCAATGACATGTTTTGAAGATTTATTTATTTATGCATACAGAGCTGGGGTGCAGGCCAGGGCTGTGGAGGTGAGAGGACTCCCCAGAGGCAGAGTGGGGGGCAGACAAGGCGGATGGCCTGAAACCCACCGCTGCAGAGGGGCCTGCTGCCCCTGGGCGGCTCCTGCGGGCCTGGCCTCCTTGCTGCGGCGGCTGCCATAGCTCACAGGCTGGCGTTAAGGCCTGGCCACCCGCCCAGGGAGGCCCCGGGTCAGTTGCAGGTCTGATGATGCAGACACCGAGCTCACAGCCTCAACGAGAAACTCAAGTCGCTTC
>NW_004567112.1:53868-54386 GCF_000260355.1 Condylura cristata | reverse complement strand
GCAGCCCCTGGCCGCCCGCCCCGAGGCGCCTTCCAGGCGGCTCCCATGGACCGAGGTGCCGGACCGACCCGCAGATGGCCGTGCGGGGGTGGGGGGGACGTTCCCTTCTCCCTTGAACATTAAACAGCAAATAAATAACAGCTGCTACCCGGAGCCACCTCCAGGCTTCAACACGGGCTGCCAGCCCGGAGCCTGGGTTCACTCGGCCCCACGGGGCTGGGGGGCCGGCGCCCGTCCCCCCCCGCCCCTGGCTCTCTGGACACTCGCCCACTCTCCGCCAGGACGCGGGGGCCAGAGTAGCTCACGCTCCCCTCACTGGCCCTGGCGGCGTGGAGGCCCAGGTGGCGGCTGGGGCCGAGCCCGGGGGTTCAGCCCGAGACCCCGGGACGCCCCAGCCGGCCCCAGGTGATGGCGGCACCTGTGAGTGCCACTGTGGGCAGGTGCGGCGTCCCGCGTGCTCTGGGCCCGGCTCCCCTGACCCCAGCGCGGGAGGCCACAGGTGAGGCGTGTCCCCCGCG
>NW_004567112.1:50435-51823 GCF_000260355.1 Condylura cristata | reverse complement strand
CCCGGCCCCGCCCCGCCCCGCCCATCGGCAGGTCCCTGGTCAGCCCCATGCTCAGCCGAGGCTGCAACATCGATAGATAAGGAGCATGTTTTTAGCTTAAGTTATGGAATTTGGTCCAAGTCCTTAGGAAAATAAATTAGGCTACATCCAGCAAATAAAAATGATCAATAGTTAATTTCAAGGGCATATTACATCGATCTCAGCCCGGCCCTGATTAGATATGCAACGGTATCAGTGCTGCTCAACTTATGCATGAGTGCAATTAATTTTCTTGTGTACGTCCGCTATGGCCGCATTTGTTCTAATTACCTCTGCCGGTGCGTTGGTGAATTACTTTTAATATTTATCTTAAAAACAGACACCAGGCTACTGCCGCAGGCCAGGCAACATTCCCCTTACTTTTCCTTTGAAGCCTGCACTTGCCAAAAGAAAAAATGAAATAGCTTGAGTCATCGGTCTCAATTTCTTTTTAAAAACTTTAAGCAACAAGAAATGAAAATCAGAGATATTGTTTCCACATTAATTTGCATGTAAAGGATACTACCAGTTTGTCGCTTATTGTTTAGGGAAGGCAAACCTTATAAAAATCAAAGAAAGTTTAAATCAAAGTTGGCCAAAACAAAGCAAATAATAATGTTTTCTAAAGTCTTGTATCACTTATATTCAAAAATCTTATTTATCCTCACTGAGGCTTGAGAAGAGCCCAGACCCACAGGGGGTCCCTCTGTTATGGCGAGGGGCTATGCCTGGACCCCCTGTCCCGGGGCCCCCTGTCCTGCAACTCTCCGGTCCCGGACCCCCTTCCCAGACCCCCTGTCCCGGGACCCCCGCCCCAGACCCCCCTGCCCTGCCCTCTGGGGCGCAGCTGCGGTGTCCGCGAGGCTGGGCTGGGGCACGGGAGGCCGTGCCCTGCGTGACCGTTAGGTCGTGATCGCCACCCTGGCGCGGCTGTGGGCCTGGCAGCTGTTTGCCTGCGCTATGAGGGGGCCCGACCCCCGGCGCCGGTGGTCAGGGCGGGCGAGGAGACGCTGTCTGGGCCCCGCAGCTCAGGAGAGGGGCAGCCAGTGTCAGATCTGCTTACTGGCAGCTCCGGCTGGGCCGGCCCGGGAGCTAGGACCTGGTGGCCCAGGCAGTCCCACTCTCCTCCCGCATGGCACAGCCGTGGCGGCGGGGCCCCCAGCAGCACCCCGAGGCTCCCAGCAGCACCGGGGCCACCCCAGGGACCCCTGCCGCCCAGGGTCAGCCCGAGGTCCCTCCAGGGGCCACACATGGTCACCCTCGTGGGCCTCGGGGCCTGCACGAGGTGCGGGGGCCTCGCCGCCACCTGACTGAGACTGCTTCGTGGGCGGCTCGTTCTCGGGCACAGCCAGGGCGGCTCGGCGCCCGTC
>NW_004567112.1:48892-49849 GCF_000260355.1 Condylura cristata | reverse complement strand
CACCCACGCCACACTCGCGGCTGCTGCGCCTGCCCCCAGCTCCCTGGCGGCTCCTGCGTGCCGGCTGCTGGTGGGACCGGCCTGCGGGCACTCGGAGCTGGACCCTCGGGGCTCCCGGGAATGGAAACCTGCTCAGAAACTGCTCTTCAACGCCAGGCCGCCGGGCGCTGTCAGGGCGCCGCGGATTCTGCAGGCCGGCGTGGGTACCCGTGGGCTCCGTGGCCTCCGTGGCCTCCGTGGGCTCCGTGGCCTCCGTGGCTCAGCTTCCCCGAGGGGCCGCAGCTTCCCCGCGGGCAGAGCAAGCGGGAAGGGAGGACTCAGCCAAGGTCACCGCCCCGAGGGGGCCTCTCCCTGCCCAAGGCCCAGCTTGCTAGCTCCCCCGGGAGGACCTCTCCCCCGTTGGGGCCCTCCCTGGGGCCGCCCCTCCCCCGGTTGGGCCCCATGAGGAGCCGGCACCGGCCCTGCCGCCTCCGGAGCCCCTCGGGCGCCTCTGGCCCTCTGGCGCTGCGTGCTGACCCAGCTGGTCCTGGTGACTGAGCCTCCAGGGGCCTCCGCCCCTCCCAGCCCTCCTGGGGCCCGGGGTGCGGACCCCACAGGCTGGGACACGACGCCCCTCCTCCCTGTGTGTCCCCAAACTAAGGCCCCCCCGCGTGGAAATATCACCCGGCTGGAGAGCGGCCGCACTCGTGCTGCGTGGGGACGAGGGCAGCTGGGGCCTGGGCAGCGGGGAGGCTCCGCGGGCCAGTCCTGCCCGGGGCACCGCTTGGGCTGGGTCCGACGCTGAGCCCGGCCAGGTCCCAGGGGCAGCCGCCCAGGCAGGGAGAGTGGTGTGTGGCCACCTGCCGCCTCCAGCAGCGCCGGCCAGCGCCCCGGCCTGGGCACGGGGCACAGCGGACAGGACTGTGCTCAGGACCCACTGGCACAGCCAAGCCACAGCCAGAGGAGAGGCCGGGACAG
>NW_004567112.1:46873-47942 GCF_000260355.1 Condylura cristata | reverse complement strand
CTCTTCTTCCTGGGTCGGCGTGACCGGCTCGGCTCTCCCCCTCGGCTGTCTTCGAGGACCCCGGCCGACGCCTTCCGCGCCCGGGGTCGGCCATGCTGTCCTCGTCCGGCCCGGGGCGCAGTGTCCGGCTGTCAGTTGTTTGTGGGGGTCGGGGCGCGCCAGCCCAGCGCCGTTGTGAAGGTGCTGTTTCTGCGCGTCGCACAGCACCCGCTGTCAGGGGGGACGGCAGGGCTGTTTCTGGGTCTCGCTCCCTTTGCCTTCCTGAGCCCCCCCAGTCTCGCCTCACACCTAACCTTCGGGGGCGAGCAACGCCTCCCCGCGTGCCGCTCGCGAGCCGGGGCGTCCTCTCTGCAGCCGGGGCAGTGAGCTCGTCGTCGCATGTTGTATGTGGGCTCAGCGTTTTAGGCCTTCGAGTCTCCTGTTCCTTGTCTGCGTGTTTTCCCCAAATTTGACTGGATTCCCACAAACGCTTGCAGCGAACCCGGAGATAACTCTTTCAAAGTGTGGGCATTAATTTCTGCCAGCGGCGACTGGGGATGTGTCATGTTCTCTGCCTTTCGCTGTGTTGAGGATGTTTTATTTGTTTTATTTGTTCTCATTTTCTTTTTACAGATTTATGTATTTATGCATGCAGAGCTGGGGTGCAGGCCAGAGGTGGGTGCTGAGGATCCCCAGAGACTGCGTGGGGGGCAGACAGGCAGACTGAATGAGTGACAGTCTGCTGAGGGACAGCGGGAGACAGGAGGGGTCTGTTGCGCCCAGGGGTCCCTCCCTGGCGGGGGTCACTCCGCACTGAGCCCCAACCCGCTGCACCCCAACCTGCTCCGACTGGCGCCATCTGGAGGCCGCGAGCGGAGGCGCAGACTTGGCGGCCGCCACTACCCTGGCGGAACCCCAGAAAGAAGTGCTTCCTCGACCTGCACGGCCAGGTGCCCCTGGGAAGTGAGGACCCCCCAGGGCAGAAGGTGGAGCACACGCAGCGGGGGCTCGCTGGGGGGACGCCGCGGGGTGACGCTGGCCAGGAGCCCGATCCCCGCCGCCATGACGGCCGTGCAGACACGGAGCTGGA
>NW_004567112.1:17556-19649 GCF_000260355.1 Condylura cristata | reverse complement strand
TCCATCACCTCTGTCACCTCCCTGTCACCTCCCCGTCACCTCTGTCACCTCCTCCATTACCTCTGTCACCTCCTCCATCACCTCTGTCACCTCCCCGTCACCTCCCCTGTCACCTCCTCTGTCACCCCCTCCATCACCTCTGTCACCTCCCCTGTCACCTCCTCTGTCACCTTTGTCACCTCCCCGTCAACTGTCACCTCCCCTGTCACCTCCTCTGTCACCCCCTCCATCACCTCTGTCACCTCCTCCATCACCTCCTCCGCCACCTCCTCTTCCTCCTCCGTCTCCCCCACACCGACGCAGGCGCCCCAGCCTGCCCTGACGAGGGGGCTCTGGCTCCCTCTGCCCGGCCGTGCGTGGCACTGCCCGGCTCATTCCCTCCTCTGCCCCACCGTCGCCCTGACCCAGACATCGCGGCCGAGAAGTCGCGGGCAGGTAGGCGGCTGTGCCGAAGCTCGGTGTCCCGCGGAGGCCCCACCCTGCAGCCCAAACACACCCAGCCGGCACTCTGGGCCCCGGCGGGGGCCCCCACGCCCACACCAGCCTGCGCCCCTGTCTCCTGGCCGCACTCGTCCCCGGGGTCCTTTCGCCTGCCGCCAGACGCCCTCCCGGCCCCGCCCCCACCGGCGTCGCTGCGTCCTAGACCAGGCCTGAGCACCCACAGTCCACTGGGCGGTGACTGGCCCCCTGAAGCTGCCCCCACCCCCACGAGCACTGTGGAGCGAGGGTCAGCTCCGGGACCCCAGGGCCTGGAGGTGGCCAGCGCCCCCGTCAGTCAGCCTCCCCAGGAGGGGTGGGCTATGAGGGGCGGGGCAGGCGAGGCCGGGCGGGGGCAGACCACGGCCACCCCTCTGTCCTGCCTCTGGACCCGCTGATGACCCATCCCGGTGCCGCCCAGCACCAGGCACCGGCCGCTGCCCAGGGCGGCCCCATCTCCCAGGGGACAAGAGTCCAGGACGCGGCCTCATCAGGAGCCCTGGGCGGGGCAGCACTGCCCAGGTGGGGCCAGAGGTGCCCCAGACGCCCGGAAGCATTTCAGCCAAGCGGAGGCCACACCCGGCCCCAGGACCCCGATCCCCAGCCCCGCCTGCCAGAGTGCCACGTTGGGGCGTGCGCCCACGTGTCTTGGCAAGCTCTGCGGCACCCCCAGGCTCTGTTGCACCTCACCAGTGGAGAAGCCACCCAGCCCCCGGGGCCTGCCCCTGCCTCGCGGCCACAGCCTCTTCCCTGGGCCCTCCTGCCCCACACGTGGCCCAGAGCCGGCAGGCTGGAAGCCTGAGGTCACTCAGCCATGTCCACTGCCCAGCATCTGGGCGCGACAGCAGCCTCATCCTGGCCCGGTGGCTGCCTGGCACGGCTGTCTGTGTTGGCATCCTGCCCCCGCCCAGCCAGGGGAGGGAGAACGCAGCAGTGGGCAGGGGAAGACCCGCTGGGAAGGGGGGAGGCTGGCGGGGCACCCCGGCCGGGGGCCCGGGGTCAGCCTGTGCTGCGATCTGGGGCTCCGTGTCTCTGCATCCTGCAGAATATTGTTCCAGAAAGAGGCCCCTTCTGGAACACGCGGGCCGGGAAAGGCCTGGGCTTCCCTCCAGAACCCGCAGACGCGAGTCCCGCCCTGGACGGTGCCTCCAGCAGCAGCCAGCTGTCCGCTCGGCAGCGAGGAGCGGCCAGGCTTGTTAGCACGCCCCCGGCCAGCAGCCGGCGTGACGGACGAGGTGCTCGGGGTCAGCTGGCCGCTCGCAGTGTGCCCTTGTGAACGCCCTGGCGCCCTGGCGGGCACGCTCCTTCCGGGGGCCTGGCCAGCGGATGGACAGGTCACGCATCTGTCTGCGCAAAGCCTGGAGGCTGGGACGAGTGGGGTGCCCTCCTCCGAGGCCCCAGATTCCGCACAGTGTCCAGCCTGGGGAGCCACACCCTGCGGGCATCACCGCGAGCCCGGCCGCGCCCACGCTCGGCGTTTCTCTCCGGCCGCCCCTCTGCTGGGCTGCAGTCGGCTGTGGCTTTTCCTCCTCTGGTGAGGGGCCACCCTGGCGGGTCCGCGGGCGAGCGCGGGGTGCGAGCACGGCGGGGAGGACAGCGCGGGGCGGGCTGGAGGG
>NW_004567112.1:15565-16830 GCF_000260355.1 Condylura cristata | reverse complement strand
CCCTCCCCGCCGGCCCCGCCCATGCCCACGTGTCCCCTCCACCCTTGTAAAGCGGCTCCGCGACAGAAGCCAGAGGCCAGGCCAGGCTTGGCCACCCGATCCGGTGGGGACAGCGCCCCTGGTCCAGTCCACCAGACCCCAGCGGCAAAACCTCCTGCCACTGCCAAGTGTCCCCAGGGCCACGCCTGGGAGGGCCCTGAAGCTTGAGGTCACCTTCGCATCCAGCCAGGGGGGCTAGCTGGGCAGCGGTCTCGACTGCCGCTGAAGGTCTCGACCCACTGAAGGGAAGTGGCCGCTGTCTGTGGGCGAATGAAGCTCACGCTTGTCTGAGGGCATTCTGGCCCTGGCGTGGCCTCCCTAAGGCTCCAGGGGTCAGGACTGTCGCGGGTGCGGGCTGGACCTGCCGGCTCTGACCGCTGAGGCCACCGCGGGTGAGGCCAGCGGCAGCCCGGCCCCCTCTCCCGGGACCTGGCTTTGAGGAGAAGGCCAGGGCTGGCCGCGGATGGCCTCGCTTGACCGCCTCCTGCAGCGGCGCCCCCTCCCCCGTCCACCCCAGCCCCAGCCTGGAGCGGCCACCCACGCTCCAGCCGCCCCAGTGGGCGCTGCCCGCGTGGGCGAAGTGGAGGCCTGTGGGGGGCGGCCTGCGGTGGTGGCCATCTGGATTGTAGGCAACACCCTGACAGGCTGTTAGTCCCACACGGGGGGCTCGGCGCTCTGAGTGTCCGTGGCCCCGTGTGCCCCGCGGGTCCACTGAGGCGCTGGGCTGAGCGGCCCGGCCATCAGCGGCTCCCAACGCAGGCCCGGGGGCCACGCCAGGCTGGCCGGGGAGGGGCCACAGCTCGCAGCGCGTCCTGACGCTCAAGGAACCGGGTGCTGGACACTGGGGCCGGTCAGCGCCTGTGCAGCAAGCAGGGTGTGTGCGTGTGTGAACGTGTGTGCACGCGCGTGTGCCGACACCTGGCCTCTCGCTGGTCAGCCGCCAGGTAACATCATCGACCGCGTCCTGCACAGAGCCCCTGCCCAAGCCTCACACCCCAAATCCACAGCCCCCCACTCCCGTTTGCTGTGAGACGTCAAAGCTGTCCTTGCTGCGTGTGACACTGTGATGTGTGTCCACACAGCGGCCCTGACCCTGCTGCTGTGGGCACAGATGACCAGGGCGTCGCCGCGGGCAGGACCCGCGACCCTGTGCTCCATGTCCAGACCCCACGGGGGCCTTTACAGCTGACCGCTCCTGCAGAGGTCGGACGCCCGGGGGCCGCCCA
>NW_004567112.1:13515-14805 GCF_000260355.1 Condylura cristata | reverse complement strand
CGGGCAGCCGGTGGGCAGGAGCCAGGGAGGCGTCCCTGCGCGGGCCTTTGCTGCCTGGACGCGGCCCCTGGGAGTGGGCGGGGCCTGCTCTCGGGCAGGTGCTAGAAGTCCCGGGTCCATCCTCCCGCTCACGTGGTGACGCGGGCCACTCCGGGGACAGCGGCAGGGACAGGAGGGCCTCGGGCCCGGGCGGACGCACGGGGCGGCTGGGCAAGCAGGAGATGAAGCAGCTCTGGGCAGCCGGGCGGCCGGGGGAGGACCCGGCAGGGCCGGACCCCCAGGCCGGGTCACCACGGGGAGCCCCACGCGTTTTCCCGCTTTGCGGGGGCCACGGCGCGCCAACAGTCCTGTGTGCCGGGCTCCGGAGACCCCCGCTCCCCGGGGCCGCACCCCGAAGCCGGGTGTCCTCAGAGCTGCTGCAGCGCCCGCACCGTGGGCCTGAGAAGCCAGGGTGGACGGAGTGTCCGGGGCCTCCGGGCCAGGGTGCCGGGGACGAGGCGCAGGTCCTGGGCCGATGACATCCCGTCCTCCCTCGGGGAGTGCTGGCCTGAGGTCAGAGTGGCCACGCCCTGCGGCCGGCACCAGGCAAGGTCAGGGTCAGCTCAGGGGGCCGCGTCTACACCAGCTCCAGGTGGCCGCTCAGCCCAGGGTCCCCACTTGGTTGGAAACTAGTCGGGCCCGGTGAGGGGCACCGTCGGGACCCAGTCACTGCCCAGCCCCGGCCCCTGGCCAGACAGCCGTGTGCCCGTGGGCCCCATGTGGCCGCGTGTCCAGTCTGGACGGGTCCCCTGGGCGGCGTCTGCAGTCCCCTGGCCCCGCCTGCGGGGGCTCGGTCCGGAGCACCCCCTGGACAGAGCTCCGGGTCTCGGGGCGCTGGGCGAGCCGCCGCAGGGGCCTCGGCTGGGGGACACGCCCACGCCGGCTGCACTCTCCACGCCGAGCCACGGCTCAAGACAGCCACCAGCTTATTGCGTCTGTTGGCAAATGAGTTCGGCTGCGGCGGGAATCCCGGCGGAACCAACCCCTCAGCGCACCCCGCCAGCTGCACTTACTCTGCAAACGGGGTGACCCCCTCCCTGGGGCCGGTGAGTCCCACCCTGCCAGCCCGGCAGGGAGCCGCCCCAGGGCAGCAGCCCCTCAGCAGTTGGCGCCCGGGGATCGCCTGCTCTGTGCGCCCCGCTCTCTGGGGGGCCCTCTCACCCCGCACCTCCGTCTGCAGCCCGTGTGTGCTTAAGTAAATACATCTTTAAGCAACAGCCGGGAGGCTGGGGGGGAGGCTGGGGCAGGAGG
>NW_004567112.1:12537-13105 GCF_000260355.1 Condylura cristata | reverse complement strand
TGGGGCGGGAGGCTGCGCCAGAGTCTCACGGGCGTGGGCAGTGCCCGGACCTCTCCCCCTGCGCCATGCCAGGCACACTGAGCCTGCAGGGAAGCTTCAGGGCCGTGGGTGCGGGGGCCACTGTGTGCGGGGGCTGCCAGAGTGTGGGGGACGCCAAATGTGGGGGACGCCAGGTGCGGGGGCCGCCAGGTGCGGGGGCCACTGGGTGTGGGGGCTGCCGGGGTGCGGGGGACGCCAGGTGCGGGGGCCTCTCCTCACAGCTGACCTGGGTCAGCAGGCGCCTGGCCACGACACGGGCAGGAGGGCAGGAAACCAGCCTGGAGACAGGCCTGGCGGAACAGCAGGACCACCGCGTGGCGGACAGCGGCCGGGCGGCCCCAGAAGCACCACAGGCCATCAGCGGCAGCCGCGGGCAGCTCAGGGCCAGGGCAAACCTCCACTCGGTCATGGGAAATCGTTACGGAAGCCCAAGAGGGTCCCTGTGCCTCAGACTGGGGAGAACAGCGGACAGTCGCTACCCAGCGGCTGCGCAGCGGCGGCTTGGTGAAGACGGAGTGGCCAGGCGGCA
>NW_004567112.1:11010-11682 GCF_000260355.1 Condylura cristata | reverse complement strand
CAGGGGGCGCCGTCGGCAGCCCTGGGGGGAGCGGCCCTGGGGGAGCGGCCCGAAGGGCGGGTGCAGCCGCCCCGGTAGGAGTCTCCTCTCAAGGACCAGCCACTCTCGGTTTGGGTGACTTCGCTGTCCCACAGCGTTGGCTTCGAATTCATGCGCATCTGGCCAGCTGGTGCCTCCGCTGCCAGGGTTGCGTGTGACCCGCGGTCAGAGCCCTGGGCACGCCGAGCCCCGCCCCCCGGTAGCCCTGCCCTTCCGAGCCCCGCCCCTCTGGAACCCCGCCCCCGGAGCCTCCCCTCCCCTCTGTAGTCCCGCCCCTCCGGAGCCCCGCCCCCGGGAGCCTCCCCTCCCCTCCGGAGCCCCGCCCCTCCGGAGCCCCTCCCCCTCCAAGCCCCGCCCCCGGGGCCTCCCCGCCAGGCCCGTGCGGGTCCCGGCAGCATTGTCCCACGTGATACTGGACCTTCGTCGAGGCTGTTTGTGCATTTATGAGATGAGTTTTCAGTTGCTCCAAGGCCATCTCCTGGCAACACAGCTTGTCTCCACCCGACAGTCCTTGCACCTTCGCAGAGGGTGGCCCGCGTGTCCTCTTCGGCGGGCCCCTCCCCGCACCATCGTGCCTGTCCCAGCCCGGGGTCCGCGGCTTCTCCTGCGGCGTCCCGGCGGCGCGCCAGCGGG
>NW_004567112.1:8614-10485 GCF_000260355.1 Condylura cristata | reverse complement strand
GTCTTAGGTGCCGCAGCGGCTGAGCTGGGCCCCGGAGCCTGCACGGGCTGAGCACACCTCCCGGCCGTGCTCTCGGGCGTAAACGACTTTGGGCACCCGCCCCGTGGCGCCCAGACCTCAGCCACTGGCACGGTACGGCCCCGCCTCCTTATTCTTCCGATGTAGCGAACAACGTTGCTCTTCAGCTGTCAGGCCAGCTCTGCACACCCAGACAACATTCCCGTGGCCACAGGTCCACCCATGTGGCCTCCGTGGCCTTCCTGAGGCGCTGGGCGACCACAGGGACGCTGGACGGAAGGAAACGACCGGGCGGTGTGCTCCCGCGCCTGCTTCCTGGAGAGTGCCGTGGGCTGGTGTTGCCCTCCCTGAGCCCGGCGCCGGTTCCCAGGGAGCCGCCGGCCACGCGGCTCTGGAGTCTGACGCAGCTGCACGTCCGGAGGCCTCTGGCCCGGGCGCTCTGCGCTGGCTCTGGCTCTGGCTCCCCGTCGCACTTCCTGGCTGTTTCCCTTTGCAGAAGAAGCTCGTGGCCTAGAGTCCCCCTTGCTGACATCATATCCGAACACCCTTTGTAAGACCACGCAAGCACTTTTTTCTTCCCATGTTCTTCGAGGAGGTTCCCGTCTCAGGTCCTATGCTCAGTTTTCAGTCCGCTTGTGTGGCGTCTGTAAGCTAAGAGCTGAGGTCGTTTTTCTCGGTCTGGCTATCCAGCTTCCCCGGACTGTGTATTGACGAGGTCGTCCTCTGTCCACTGGACGTCCGTGGCTCCTCCGTCAAACACGAGGTGGCTGTGCATCCTGCGCTGACTTGGGGCTCTCTGCTCTGTCTGTGTCTACTTTCACATCACTGCCGTGTGTTTTGATTATTATCGCTCTGCAGTGTAGTTTGGAACAGGAACGTCTGAAGCCTCTGGCCTTCTCCTTTTGTAAGATCCCTTTGGCTTTTTGGGGTCCTTTGCAGTTCCACAATATTTTAGGAAGTTGTTTTTCTATTTCAGGAGAAAATGCCATTGACGTGTGCCTACGGATTGCCTCCATTTTAGCAGCATAATTCAACATGAGCACAGGCTACGCTTCCTCATCGGTCTTCAGCTCCTCTCGTCAGAGCTCTGTAGTTCTCATCGCTCAGACCGTTTGCTTCTTGTGAAATGGCTTCCTGAGTGTTTTACTGTTTGAAGCTGTAGAGAATGTGTTTGTTTCCTTGTTAGCTTACACAAGGGTCATTGTGAGTGTCCGCAACTCGCCTGACTTCTGAATGTCGACTTGCGTCCCGTGAATTTACTGAAACCCCGGATGAGCTCCCACAGAGCGACTTTTCTGGTGGCGTCTTGAGGATTGCCACGCAGACGGTCATATCCCCTACGAGTAAATTCAGCTTATTTAGACGCACCGGTGCCTTTTGCGAGGACTCCCGGGGCCGTGTTGACTAGCAATGGTGCGGGGCTCGCTGGCTTCCTGTGCTGGGCGTCCCCCCCGGGGCGGCCAGGCCCTCCCTTCCCGTTAGCTGTCCTCTTGGGCGTCCGAGGCGCCTCCCGGCTCCCGCCTCCCTGCTGTAGCTGTGTGACCCCCGCCCCTGAGTCTCAGCCCCCCGGTGACGCTGTGAGGCCCTTTTCCTCCTACAGGAAAGGCTGAGTCGACCGAAACTCTGACACGATCCTGTGAAAAGGCCTCTCCCAGGGCGCGGCCGGACACGCCTGTGCCAGTGTCCGGGCCTGCTGCCCCCCCGCTGTCTGGCTGCTCCCCACAGTCCGAATCTGGAGGCGCCCGGGCCCTGCCTTCCTGCTGGCTGCACAGTCCTGGGCTGGGCTGGGCGCTCCGCTGGCGGCTGTGAACCCCGAGACCAGGAGGAGGGGCCACAGGGCTGTACCCGCAATG
>NW_004567112.1:3064-7979 GCF_000260355.1 Condylura cristata | reverse complement strand
CCCCCAGGAGCTGCGGGGCGGACCCCCAGGAGCTGCGGGGTGGGGCCCCGAGCCCTGGCTGCAGCCCCCTCGGCCCCCAGCAGCAGGGTGCAGGTCACTCTGCCAGGGCCGTCATGGGCGCCTGCCCACGAGACCAGATGCAGCCCGGCCCAGGCTGTGCCAGGCGGGGCTCCCCGCCGGGCATGGTGGGCCCTGACTGCACCCCAGTCCACCCTGCCAGGGGCTCAGTGGTGTCGCCCACATCTCAGGCCCTTGCCTCTGAACGTAACAATCTCTGACAGAAGGACCAGTGAAAAATCCACACGCCGTATTGTGTTCTCTGCGCCGTTTATGAGTGTATAACTCAGCCTGTCACGAGAAGACCGGGGCCCATCATTCCGGGACAGACCTGAAGAGCGATCTTTATCTCCCTTATCAATCTGCAGACTTGCCTGTGAAGGGATCCACACAGCTCCACTCCTCGTGCTTGCAGAGACCAAGACCACACCCGCGCTCTGCACCGGGGGAGCCGCTGCTACCCTCAAGCCCCGCGCTCTGGGGCAGAGGGGCCGCTCAGGAGCAGTGACCTGAAGAATCCTTACACCCATCAGAAAGCAGCATTCTCACGAGCGCTTGAGGAACTCACGTCTCGACACAACCTTCTGTTGTGGCATCACGTCTGCGAGAAGGTGCGCTTGGCCCAGAAATGCCAGACTGGGAGCGTGGCACGATGGTGGCTCGGGGCGTGGCCCGTGGCGCGGTGGTGCTCGGGGCCGTGGCCCATGGCACGGTGGTGGCTCGGAGCCGTGGCCCGTGGCGCTGGGGCTCGGACTGTGGTGGGGTATCTTAGGGCCCAAAACGCCAGCCAGGGGCGACGGGGCCGAGATTGGCAGATGGTGAAGCAGGCCAGAACCAACCCGCTGCGCAGTCAGCGCGCTGTAAGAAGGTCATTTCACGTTGTCTTCAAGTAGGTCGATCAGAAGACAGATGGTGACATGGTCACACGGACACAGCTCGCCCGTGACAGGCACAGCGCCCCGCCAGCACCCGCAAGCCCCCGAGCACCGAGCTTGGGTTTTCTAACAAGAGGGCGCGGTTACATTGCAAACGCCGTGCCCCAGCCACGAGCCGCACGGCCACGGCCGGCTCGCAAGGCCGCAGGCACAGTGCAGGGCCACTGTTTTCTGCGAAGCTTGTGATGACCCGGCGGTAGTTACGGCCGGAAACGCAAACACTATGTCCACGCGCAGAGAGGCCGTGGGAGGCCGGAGCCTCGCCTCTGCCGCTGGGCGCCGCCCAGGGGCCACGCTGCCACGTGGGCAGTGCTGACAGACGCGTGGGCGGCCTGGGAGCCCCGACCCGTCCGGGGAGGCGCCGTCAGCCGCTCGAGCCAGGGCAGCACCGCGCCCAGGTTTTCCTCCCGATTTCCTGCTAAAGCAGGCGCCTGGCCAGTCGGAGCACAGCAGGTCGGCAAAGAGAAGGAAGGAAGCACGCGGGGCGTCCCCTCACCAAACTCGGGGTGCCGGCGGCGGGGCGCGGGGTGCAGCGAGGGGCCGGTGGCCTGCTCATCGCTTGCTTTTACCACGTGATCATATATTCAGGTGATTTTAAAATCGATTTACAAATTCATAAGGAGACTCGGTCTCTGTTCCTGTACAGGTCTGCGGCACAATCCCGCCTCTCGGGGCTGTTTCTCGGGCTCCTGTTGCCGGACAGATGTCCCTTCAGGCCACTGAGCCCCCAAAGATAGAGCAGAATCCATCTTCTGGACAGGGAGGTGCTAGGGCCCGCGCCAGTGTCACCCCAATGTGGAAGCAACATTGGCGGAAGCCGACACCGCCTGGTCCCGCACCTTGGGGGCCGCCGGCCCCGGCCACGCGGCTGTACCCTGGGCTCCCGGGGGCTCCCCGCGAGCTGGCCAGCCGGGGCGGCGCCACCCCTTCCTCACGGAGAACCTCGTCCCCGCAAGGGCCGCTCCTTTCCTGGGGATATGAGCGGCAGCCCCCCCAAAAGGACGCATTCTCCACCCCTAAAGCTACCCGTGGGGAGGCACCGACCGAGAAAACCGAGGCCCCGGACCAACCTGGGAGAGGCGCGGCGAGCACAGGCCGGGGGGCGGGCGCCGGCCGGGACAGCGCCACGGCCAGCTGACCGGTCACCAGGCGAGGCTTCGCGTGTGCAGGGAGCAGCCTCGATTCCTCGGGATGGACCCACGCAGAGCCCAGAGCAAGGGAGTTGCGAAGAAAGATCTGTTTGGGGAAAAAGCAAGCGGAGCTGAAGACAGGGCACGTGCTGCCCGGCACCTGCGAGCTGGGGTGGCCCTGGGCAACACTGGCCAGCGGCTGCTGACCGCCCGTCAGCCCGACAGCTGCCCGCTGAAGGGCCCCGGGGCTTGGGGCCCGCGGCGAGCGAGGTCCCGCGTTAGGGCTTTCAGTTTCAGCAAACTCGATGTCTTCAGGGAGTCGGATTCAAACGCCCTGGTAAACCGTCAGAAAGACAAACCCGGGGGCGCGCCGGTCAGACCCGCACCGGACAGGCGCAGCGCAGGAGCGCCGAGGTCACAGCGCCTGGCCGTGGGCGCGACGACACCACAGAGCCGGTGACTCGGGCGGGGGGCGGGGGGCAGAGGGGCGAGTGTCCGCCTGGGTTCTCAGGCGCCCGGATGTGAGTCTGCAGCCCAGACTCCTATGGCCCGAGGCTGGAGACCAGCCAAGCCGCCGCCCCCACTGGGTCCGGCCCATCAGCGAGGCATCCGCTGACCGGCGGGGAGCCATTCCCAGGGGGGGGGGGAGGGCGGCTCCCGGCGTCCCCTCGGGCCGGAGACTCACTGTCCGAGCGCCTCTGCCGTTTGGCCTGGGTGGCAGCTCTGGGGTCAGGTCTGCGCTCTGTAAGTGTAGGCCATAGGCAGGCCGGGCCGATGGACGGTGGCCTGGAGAGGCCCCACTGCGTGGCCAGGTGCCCTTTAAACCTAGCAGACCCGCAAAACCTGAAAGCAATCAAGGCAGGACACACAGACTTTGAAACGTGTTCGGTTCTCATGGACGGCTGTGAATTTGAAAAGCAAATTTTAAAAAGAAAGTGATGATTTAGAATTGAAGCTTTCTACTGCGCCTTGGAATTCAACCACTAAGGGGGAAATGAGTGACCCCAGGGCACTGTCCGAATGACCGCCTCCTCCGCGCGGGCCCTCCCTGGCCCAGGCAGCCGCCCGTGGCCAGAAGCGGGGCACGTGCCGGCCGCTCAGGGACCCACAGCCGCGCCCGCCCCAGACTGCTTCCTGGCCTGGAACTGTCACCTCACAGCCGGGTGTCCTCGTGTCCGCCCAGCGTTTCCCGGCCGCAGGAGGAGGAGCAGGTGGGCAGACATGTGAGAAGATGGGCACCAGCTCCACGGTGGGAGAGGGGGACAGTCCGAAGGGCGGAGCGTGGCCGCCGAGCAGCCCCTGGAAGCCAAGAGAGAAGGGCGCTCACCACCTCGGCCGCAGCCTGCCCCTGGGCGAGGCCAGCTGCTTCACAGAGGGACCTTGAAACGCGCACATCTGGTGCGCACATCTGGTGTGTCCCTCTTTCTGTGGTCAAGAAACATTCATGAATTTTTAACTATGAAAACATCACGAGCGTTTCCCTGTTTGAGGCAGCGCCAGTGGCGTCACGAAGCATCACCACGGCTGCGCGTCTCCACGCTGAGAAGCAACCACAAGCACAAACGCGCGAGAGAGCGGCGGGCAGAGCGGCCGCGTGGGCTTCGGTGGGGGGCGGGGTGCCGCCGCGAGGTGGGCGTGGCCGGGCGGGGCTCCTCCCCGCAACAGAGAGCGTGTGGGTGTCGCCCCGACATTTTGGGCTGTACTTGCTCCAAGAAGAAATGCAACAAGTATTTTCAATCTAAAAGTGGCTACGTGAGGGGGCCAGGTCCCAAGTTCCTCAAGGCCCACAAGGCACCAAGAACGCCCCCGGCTCAGGCAGCTCCCCAGTCCACGCGGGCAGAGACAGCGAGGCGAGGGGCGCAGCCTCGGGGCGCCGTGTCCCCGCTGAGGACAGCAGGGTCCTCACTGGCGCGCGCGGCGCATGGAGGCTTTGACATCCGTGTGCTTTAAAAAATCACGAAAGCTTTTTTAATTTCCTGGTACATGAAAATGTTCTGCCTCTAAATATTGTTATTTAACAGAACACATGTAGCACAACAAACGTTGGGAAGCGCCACCGAGAGCTTGGAGGTTTCCTTGTAAATTTGCACAAGGAGCGGGAGCCCAGTTCTGTGGACAAGGGCGCCCAGCTGACACCCCTAGCGGCCGCCCTGGCCACGCCTGAGAGGGGAGCCGCACCGGTTACTCAGTCAGCCCAGTGGGCGCTGCACCGCTATTAAAACATGACACCCCAGGACCTGACACCCCAGGACCACGCGACCGTTGGGAGGCGCCACCAGCATCTGCTGGGAAAACTCAGCACCACACGGGCACCCGCGGGCGGGGCGGGGCCTGGCATGCGGTTCATTTGCATATGCTAACGAGGACACTTCCCGGGGTGAACCAGCGCCCTTCCCCATTGGGATGCGTCTGCAGGAGAGCGCAAACAACGGCTGCTCCCCAGAGCCACGGCCACTCTCGGGTGCTAATTCCAGGTTTTAACGCCACACTCGCCTTCAGAGCACAGGCGTTAGCTAATCGGCGCCCGCCGCGGAGGCCTGGCGGGCGCCGGCGGCGCGCTGGGGCGGGCGCCAGGGCTTCCCCGCGGCTTCCCCGGGTTTGGATTCGCGTAAGCATTTTCCTGAGTCTATTTTCAAATGAACAAAAAATAATAAAGCCAGACCAGACTCAGAAACAGCTATCGATTCCCAGCTGGCTCGTCAAGTCTGGCAGCGACTGTAAAACTGTTAAGTTCTGGGAGCTGAGTCAGTCGGCGGCTCCGGCTCTGGCGGCCACTTCAGCACCGCGCTCTGG
>NW_004567112.1:0-982 GCF_000260355.1 Condylura cristata | reverse complement strand
GCCCTGCCGCGCCCCTTCACAAAGCTGGTGGCACCCCGCCCCGCACACCGCTTCTCAGTTAGCAAGTTTATGCCCCCTCTGATGCACAAGTATTGGCCAGGCTTGTGCTTTCTCCCTAGAGCAGACAGCTCGGCTTGCGCCAGCCTGCTGCTCGAAGCGCCGGCCTTGATCCCGCAGGCGGGGCGCTGGGGCCTGGGCGCTGGGGCCCGCGACTGGGGGCCGGTGTCTTGCGCAGGCAGACGTGGCCAACGGGGCCCTGGTGGATGGGGTGACTGCAGCAGTGGTGCTTGAGGGTGGGGTGCTGCTGTTGGAGGCTGGGCTAGGGCGCTCCCCGCACCCACTCACAGTCCTCCACCCCAGCCCACCCCCAGGCGTAGGTCAGGCGTGGTCTGGGGGCTGCTGCAGGTGCTGGGGGCCCGGCCCTCCCCTGCCCACAGCTGCATCCTAGGAGAGGCCAGCAGGGCAGCGGGTCACCTGTGACGTGTCCCGCCAGCTGACAGCGAGCCTGGGAGACCACGGAGCTGTGGCCTCCAGGAGCCACGGCCACCAGCCCCCGTGGCCACCCCGGCCGTGGGCCTCGCTGTGCTGGTGACTGCACCAGAACCTTCTCGCCGGATTCGGGCACCACAGAGCAATTGCGCTGATCAGTTCACACTGTGTGGGGTCTGGGGTGGGCTTCTCCCCAACTTCTGGCTCTTGTTTCTACCAGACTTGCCTCAGGGTTCCCCCACATCTTGTTCAAGGCAGCCTGCACCCCTTCCTCTGGGCCCCCTCTGTCCAATGGGAAGGCATGGGACTGGCTCTCACGGTGGGCTGGCGAGGTCCTCTGGGTCACGGGCCGCGGAAGCAGAGCAGGAGTTGGCGAGGACGCGGCTGTGCTGTGTCCTGTGTCCTGTGCTCTGGGGGCTCCTGGCCGTGCTCCCTGGGGCATCCAGGTCGTGCTCCCTGGGGCATCCGTGCCGTGCTCCCTGGGGCATCCAGG
>NW_004567111.1:59130370-59130967 GCF_000260355.1 Condylura cristata | reverse complement strand
GACTCACTAGAAGGAAAATAACCGAGGGAGAACCGGCAATTGGGGAGTCCCCATAAGGAAAGCCGCACAGGCAGGAACTGATCCGGGAAAGCCAGAGGCTTCCAACTCGCTCGGCTCCTTTAAAAATGTAGGCAGCAGCTGCAGAATGCTGGAAGCTAGCTGCAGAGGGAAAATGGCCAGAGGCAACAGCTGCGGCTGCTTGGCAGCCTTTTGTCCAACCCTGCTACAACCCTGGAGATAAACTGAGACAATTCAGCTAGGGAGGGGAAACCAAATCTTGGGAAAAGGCTGCGGCTCAGAACCAGAGACCTGAGGATACACCGCAGACCTGTTGCTGACCTTTGCGCCAATAGCCCCAACAAAGCCCTGGATATAAACTGAGACAACACAGCAAGGTGAGTGGATCCCAAACGGCTGCGGGGGGCGAGACCCAACCACAGGCCCAACCTTAGAATAATGCAGCAATTTTAACAACATTGCATGGGCACATTTAACATAGAATGTGCCTCAAACAGGGAGACTTGCTCAGGGGTCTACCTGCTTACCACATCTATCCAAAAAAACTGTAGTAAAACCCTGGAGTTAAAGAGATACAGC
>NW_004567111.1:59121387-59127555 GCF_000260355.1 Condylura cristata | reverse complement strand
AATAAAGAAGAAATAGAACAGCTAAACAGACCAATTACAAGCAAGGAAATAGAAGAAGTAATCAAAACCCTCCCCAAAAAGAAAAGCCCAGGACCAGATGGACTTACAAATGAATTTTACCAAACTTTCAGAAAACAACTAGTGCCCATTCTATACAGACTCATCCCAAAAAATGAAAAAGAAGGAAAACTACCACAAACGTTCTATGAAGCCAACGTCACACTAATAACAAAACCTAACAAGAAACCACTTTATTAGACACAGTCTGTTGAGATACAGAACATAAAAATATATATCATCTTGACTTTGTTCTTTAACACAGACCATGCCTCCACCATGACTCAGCATTTTCCCTTATGCACTCTTTCCACACTTACGGAACACTGGCTTTTTTGCTCACCAGAAGTAAAACAACAAACTCGGTTGTTGACATAAGGTAAATAAAAATGTGTATCATGTTGATTTTGTGCTTTCACATAAAGTATACCTTCATTGTGACTCACAACTTTTCTACCACTATTTCCACACTTTTGGAACACTGTTTTTTTTTTACTCACCAGAATAGAATGATAATATAAAGAAGTGAGAAATAGCTTTATTGTACCTAGTTGATTGAGATAAGGAACATGAAAATGTATCATATATCATGTATCATGTTTACTTTGTCTTTCACATTGAGTGTATGCTTACAGAGTTGTTATAGAACACCCCAAATCTGTTCCAGGGCGGGGAGAGAGGGACACCCCTGAACCCCAAACCTGCCTGATCGAAGTGGGTTCTGCCATTTGCTGCAACAACAAGACAAAATATATAAAACTTTAATGAAAAGGGACTCTTAATACAATACATAAGACAAAGAATGTAATGTTTAAATCAAACACCCTTCTACCCATCTCCTCATGGGCAAAAGTCAACCCAAAACGAGTTGGTCCAAAGCAAGGCTTGAAAGCCTGCCACAAGACTAAAGCACCTTCTGGCTGGGACCCATGGAAAAGGGTCAGAAATGGCCAGACAAATCGGGAGGAAAAGAGCAAAATCAAAATCAATATAAACATTGCCATAGTCACCTCCCTACAGGTATCTCACCCACATCTGCCTTAACCAATCCAGGGTCAGGAAACAAGCATGGTTTCTTCATCACATGCTTGCTGCTCCATGTGGTTTCCTCAGGTCCCCTTCTCGTTCTTCATCCAGCTTCCTTCTCTTCTTTTCTTCTTTTCTTCTTTTTCTCTGCTCAGCTCCACCCTGTTACAGAGTGACTCAGCAATCCCTCCCCCAAGCACTGATTGCTTATGGAACACTGACTTTTTTAATCACCCAAAGAGAATGATAATATACATATGTGAAAAACCACTTTCTGATACATACCTGGCAGGGGACATACCATGATCATGAAAAATCACTTTCTGGTACCCAATTTGTTGAGATAAGGAATATAAAAATTATGTTATCTGGATTTTGCTTTAAAATATAGTGTATGTCTCCAGCATGACAACATTTTTGCCCAAAGCACTGTTTCCAGGGTTACAGAATACTGTCTTCTTTATTAAGAGAAGACAATAATATACACAAGTGAGAAATCTGTTTATTGTACTAGTTTAGTAAAATAGAAACAAAGAAATGTCTATCATCTTGATTTGTACTTTCACACTGAGTATATACCTCCAGAATGGCTCAGTATTCTTGCCCCAAGAACACTGACTTTTTTTAATGAGTTTTTATTGAACACTGGCTTTTTTTAATGAGCAGAGCAGAATGATAACATACAGGACTGAGAAATCACTTTATTTTACTTACTTTGTTGAGATAGTTAGGGTCCAGAGAACTCAATTACCACAAAAGACAGAGTGGCACACAAGAATGCAATTCGCAAAGTAGATTTATTGGGCTGGCTAGCCAGGGTCAAGCTGTTCCCTGCCGGACATACAGGACCGAAGGTTCAGGCAAGACCTCAACCAAAGGAATATATAGGGAATATATATTCAGGGAATATATAGACCTCATTGGCCGTTACATACGTCATAGCCCACGCAAATTCAACTTAGCAAATGGATTCAAAGATCAACAGATATCACAGTTCAACCACCCAAGAACAGGTTTCCAGGAATAGATGTCTCATTTCCTGGTGCCTCCAGTCCAATCACCATTCCCATTATCCAATCAATTTAAATGTACATTGTCCCTCTTCAACCTATCCTGCATCCCTGCATGGGGGGGGGAGGAGTTGGGAGGGTGCATGCCTGGGCTAGTTTTACTCAGGCCTGCGTTACTTCCTCCATTCCTTCATCCCCCCGTCTCGTTTGGTCATATTGAGGATTCACCCTCAAAGAGGTGGAGGGCCTGAAACTGCTGCCAGAGAACTAGAAGTTGAACAGTGTTAATCCGGTCTTTGACAAAAGAGACAAGGCGATTCAAGACACAGGGTCCAACAGTGACCAATAGTAAGAGGATTATCATGGACTCCGCTAATGCGGACAAAAGGGTGGTCAGCCAGGGAGAGTGATTAAACGATGATTGGAACCAACTTTCCTGGGCTTTTCTCTCCTTCTTTTGCCGTTCCAGGCCTTCCCTAAGTTTGGCCATGGAGTCGCGAACGACCCCTGTATGATCGGCATAGAAACAACATTCTTCACCCAAGGCGGCACAAAGACTGCCGTTTTTAAGGAAGAGCAGGTCCAGTCCTCTGCGGTTTTGGAGGACAACCTCCGATAAGGAGGTCAGAGATTTTTCTAGTGCATGTGAAAGAGAAAAAAAAAATTCTTGGTGTATATCAAAATCATAGCAACAGAACAAAACAAAACTTTAAAAGTTGTTTAAAACGTTCTCCAACCTTGATCCCAACTTTGTTCAACTTGTATGCACAAGTTATTTACAAAATACATGTTAACTTTTACCATATTTCTATTTTTGCATAAAATCACAGGGCAGAATAATCAAGTAGCAAGTTCTTGTTGTTGCTGGCCTTGTTGGGGTACTCCATACAGGATCAGAGCAAACCATCGATGTCCAGTCCACACAGGCTTCGGAGCAACGTTGGTCTCAGCAGACTCATGCTGGAGTTTTCTCTTCTATAAACTTTTATATTTCCAGGTCGTCCAAGCCTGCCAATGGAGGCAAGCTTCCTCACCTTCTTTGGAGGTCTCTGGAACCTTAAAACAAACCAGCAGGTTCTCCTTTTCTTGGTTCAGCTCTATTTGAAGTTCCTGGATAATGCCAAGCAAAGCCACTGAAACACATTTCCAGCACATTTCCAATTTATTCAGATTAAGCGAACAAAATTCCCTATTGAAGTTATGCAAAAATAGACTCGAGTAGTAAATATTACTACCACAATCTTTATATTGTGTTGGTTTCAATGGGAGAGAAAGATAGAAATACACATTTTCTTCTGCTGAAGAAAAAAATTATTGCAGATTCTAGTTATTGAAAGCAAAAAAACTTTCTTTGAATCAAATGAGGAAAAAATACAAGTATGTCAAAGAAAAACTTAGCAAAAACAGTTTGTTCAGTTCTTTGTAGAAAAAATTTTTTCACTGTCAAAATTTCCACCAACTGGAATCAGTTAAGGTCCTTCTCTGTAAACATTTTTTTTTTCTCAGAAGCAATTTCTGCAAATGCCAAACCATAAAATATAATATTTCAGGACAATAATCATTATTTACAATTCAAACAATATATGATATCGTAATGTTTCTATGCACTTTTCAGAACACCAGTGTTAACATTTATGTTCATGCCATGTTTCACATTTTTCCAAATGACAATGCTTCATTTTCAGTCATTTTTCTTTATTACACAAACCAAATAAGTCCAAATTGATCTATGTGCTTTTCCAGAAAGGAAGAAATTTTGTGGAATGTCTCAGGAGCTCTACTGAGGTTCCACAAAATTGTCTTTGATAAACCAAAGGACAGACTACCAAATGTTTCTTCAAATTTAGAATTCTGGGAAGCTTTGTCACAAATATGAAAAAAAAAATAGACAACAACAATATCAATCTCTGAAAGCTCCGGCTCGGTTAGTAATGCAATATCGACAGTCAAACCATAACAGGCAAACTATAAACCTTTTGTTCTTTTTCCTTCATAACTAGAGACTCTTTGTCCCAGAAACCTTAATTTTTCCAAACTTGTATTTTCCTGACATTATCAACCCAAGCGAAAGGAAAAATATTATACCCAATACAACCTTAGAAGAGCCTGTTTAAAACATTAGAGTACAAATTAGTTACCATGGACCAAAAATTATCCCAGATTGTGTTTTCAAAACATGTATACCAGTTTTCATTAGTTTGTTTGTGAAGGAATGGAGGAAGTAACTAATGCAGGCCTGAGCAAAACTAAACTAGCCCAGGCAAGAAACCACCCCCCCACCCCCCCACCCAGAATGCACGATAGGTTGAAGAGGGACAGTGTACATTTAAAATTGATTGGATAATGGGAATGGTGTGGCCCAGGCTGATTGGATCTGAGGAACCAGGAAATGAGACATCTATTCCTGGAAACCTGTCATTGGGTGGTTGAACTGTGACCCAGGCTGTGATGTCTGTTAATCCTTGAATCCATTTGCTAAATTGAATCTGTGCGGGCTATGACATATGTAATGGCCAACAAGGCCAATATATTCCCTGACTTTCCTTTGGTCGGGGTCTTGCCTTAATCCTGTGTGCCCAGCAGGGAACGGCTTTACCCTGGCTAGCCAGCCCAATAAACTCTACTTTGCGAATTGCATTCTTGCGTGACACTCTGTCTTTTGTGGTAATCGAGTTCTTGGACCCTAACAGTTTGTTTAATTTTTCTTTTCAATATCTATAGGTACCACCAAAACCAATTTTATAACACCTCGAGGCCAAGACAATTAAGCACAAAGACAAGACATACAGACATGCAACATATAGACAAGACAGTTTTCTTAGTTATGCCATGTGGAATCTTATGTAGCTGCAGTTTTTACTCATATAAGATCAGAAAAAAATCTCAAGTTCCAAAAAATGTTCAGTGTTGTAACAGATACAGGTTTCATGGACTCCGCCCCCACTCGATGCTGGAACTCCAAATCCCATCAGTACCAAGAAGAAGCACGCAGGGACTTGAGAGCGGAGCTGAGCAGCCAGGCTGGGAAAAAACCGGACATGTAGGCTCTTGGGGTCTCTAGGCCTGGTGGTTTGCAGCTGATCGTTTTGGCGCTCAGTCGGTTTTCAGCATGCCGGTGGAGTCCACGTCAGCATAACTGGTAGAACATCCTAGTTAACCTGTGTTTCTCTCCCTCTTTCCCTGGGTTATTCCTTTAGCTTTCTCCTTATAAATAAATCCATTATTTAACCTTTTGAGTGTGTCTATAATACGATTGAACCGTAAGTGCACGGGTGAAGACCCACAGACAGGCAACATAATTCACATTGGGGTGCCCTATAACAGTGTCATTAGCAGAAAATCACAGGTTTCAGTTGTTATCCTACAAACCTAAGACTTTGGAAATAGGAAGAAAAAGTTTCATTACATGTTTTTCAGTGTTTAAGCATTTCCATTAGTTAGAAGTCAATACTGGGTGTCCTATACAGCAGAGAAAGTAAAAAGTTAGCTTTCAAGCAAAAGCAGTCATCATGTTGTTAGCCACTAAGCTTTCGATCCTTGGAATTCCTGGAACAGAACCTGAAAAAGCAAAATCAAAAATCAGCAGCTAACTTTCAATTAGAAAGGAGTCATCTCATCTCCTTTCTTCTGTTAGCCACTTTGGCACAGAAGCTGAAAGAGCAAATTCAACATACAAGTTATTGATTGCAGCTCTCCACACAAGGGAGAAGCCACAACAACACAGGTATGAAAACCTAGTACAGTTACACCATACACTATAAAGAGTGCTTTCTACATTAGACTGACACAAGCTATGCAACGTCTATCTTCCAAGAGATTCCAGGTAGATCTGTTATAGGGCACCTCAATTCAGAGACAGGCACCCCTGAGGCCTCAAAACCTGCCTGCTCTAAGTGGGTTCTGCCATCCGCCGCAACAAGGCAAAACATATAAAACTTTAATGAAAAGTGACTTTAATACAGTGAATATACAATATGGAACACAAAGAATGTAACTTCTAAATCAAACACCTGAAGTTACCCATCCCCTCGTGGGCAGAAGTCAACCCAAAAGGGATTGGCCCAAAGCAAGGCCT
>NW_004567111.1:59100719-59121152 GCF_000260355.1 Condylura cristata | reverse complement strand
CCTTCTCCATCTGTCTTCCTTCTCTCTTCTCTCTCCTTTTTCTCTGCTCAGTTCCACCCTCCTTCTGGGTGGGGCAGGGAACCTGGAACTTCCCTTCTCCTAGGGACCACCCAGTTACAGATCGGGAAAAGCTCTGAAAAATCATACTTTCCACTGCTAACTTATGTTATGACCTTCCTTTTTTGTCTAATCATAATATCACAATATTCTGAGAAACCTTCAGCTTACAATTGGATTGCCTCAGCCTCAGAAGGGCTACCTGGCCCTGACAAGCAAGTACTGCACCAGGGTGAGAAATTCCTCTTAAAGTCAAAAGTCACTAAACAACTGGCTGATTAATAAAAGACAAATGGCTGTTACTGCAAAGTCTCTCTCACTGCCTGACTGAGTAAAACCCAAATCTTATCACTCTATCTCACATAGCCTTTTATTCAGTTTCTAAATAACCACTCAAGCTTTCTACTATCTAGTCTTTGGATATGGAAATTCACACAAGTCGTCTAAACAGAGCTAGTCAGGTTTTCTATCATCTAGACTTCAAGAAAACTCACTTAAAACCTTTTAACAAGTTCTTCAAAGAACCTTACCTTAATTTGATTTACAAGAAATTTCCTCTTCCTACCCTCACTTTACTTTACCCCCTAGGATGTCTCTATGAGAATGAAAGCCTTTAAGTAATAAATAATGTTTCAGGGACTTTATTTTGGTTAATCTTCGCTGTGGTAAATATAGTAATATTAGTCTTAAACTTTGTGAATCTGTGTACCTGTTTTAACTTTGATAGATTAATTTTTTAAAATGTTATAATCTCACCTGAAGGTCAAAACGACCCAGACTGTTCTTAGCAAAAAGGTGATTGTGATCTCAGCCCATTTTATATGCTAATGTAATACCTCTGGCCTGCCTGAAGTGTATAAAATAAACCTCTGCTGAAGGCAGAGCAGGAAGACTTGCACCCAACTCCCATTCCCGTGTCTTCCTCGAGCCCGCTCCCCTTTTTTCCCTTTTTCCCCTTTTTCTAGGAATCTCCGCTCGCCAACACCATTCCCACCTTGAGACCCTGCCTCTTCTGCCCCCCAATAATCCGTGATCAGAGACAAAGTCTCCGACATTAGACCTTCCTCAGTAGGAAACAGAATCTTAGAATTTTGTCTTACACCAGTAATCAAACAGATCCAGAATTCAAATGGCAAATATGCCCCAAATTGTGTAGACAAAATTCACAACAGCAAACCCTTTAGACTCAGTATTTTCTTTTCTAATTTTTCTGATCTAAACTTTGCAAAAATGCAAGCTATCTCCAAGAATCCATTAAGGTTACCAGTATTTACCAGTTACTGCTCAAGGCTTAGTCTTTCTTTGCATCCAAGCATATATTTGCTAATTTAAACACCACTGCTCCATTTTTGGTGTGCAAACCTCTTAGGAAGAGATCAGGGAGTAGTCAAAGTCAAAGGAACCTACCTCTGAAAAACCCATCATTGCTTTTAGAAATGCTAACAAGATCTGCAAAACAGCAGAGGTCACAAAAGAAAAAATCCAAAGTCCTAGCAACTTAACTTTAGTTAACAAAGGAAGTAGAAAATCCTAGGAGGAGCCCAAAAGAACAAAAACTTCCAAGTTTCAGAGAAGCCAGCCAAGGGCCTCAGACGCCATCTTTGATCTGTCCACATGGTCCAAAATATTATCTTTTGAGTAAAACTGCTAAACAATTTTCATAAAACCAAATCTCTTATCAAGTGACTACAACAAAATTGTACACTTACACATAGAAATTTTCACAAGGCCAAGCCAGTTTTTTAACAACAAACCTGCATTTGAAAAAACTAGAAACAAAACCACATATACATTTTAGGTAGTCAGTGCCATGGGGAAGCCAACTTTCCCCAAAGGGCTGACTAACCACAGATGGCTCTAATCCTACAACATTGGGTGCCAAATCTGTTATAGGACAGCAAATCTATTAGAGGACAGAGGAGAGAGAGGCACCCCTGAAGCCCCAAAAACCTGCCTGCTAAGACCCAAAAACCTGCCTGCTCTAAGTAGGTTCTGCCATCCGCTGCAACAATGAAAAGGGACTTTAATACAGTGAATATACAATATGGAACACAAAGAATATAACTTCTAAATCAAACACCTGAAGTTACCCATCCCCTCATGGGCAAAAGTCCACCCAAAATGGTTTGGCCCAAAGCAAGGCCTGAAAGCTGCCACAAGACTAAAGCACCTTCTGGACATGACCCATGGAAAAGGGTCAGAAATTGCCAGACAAATCTGGGAGGAAATGAGCAAAATCAAAATCAATATAAACACTGCCATAGTCACCTCACCTACCTCATCCACATCTGCCTTAACCAGTCCAGGGTCAGAAACAAGCACGGTTTCTTCATCACATGCTTGCTGCTATTAGGGTCTTTATATGGTTCTTGATCAGAATCAGAGCAGTTTAAGAATATTTGAGTTACCATAGATGAAAGAGAATTAAAGTTTGGTTTTACATAATTACTGATATTAAGTCTAGCAATTCATTCCAGCACATAGCATTTTCACTGCTCTCAGACCTTCAACACTTTCTATCTTTCTTTACAAGACCTGCAAAAGACTATCTCCAACATATTTCTTTCTTATTAAACACACAGCTCACTTTACTCACTTATTATAAAATTTTAGCTTTTACAGTATAGAGCAGGGTAAACCTGAAGGTAATTTTCCTCACAATAAGGAGCAAAACATAGACATGAATTTAGACATATTTTGTGAAGACAAAACAGATTTCATTTTAGTTATTTAGTAACATTTTAGGTTACACACACTTTTAATGGCTTGATGTTTAAATAACTTAGATTTTAGGCCATTACAACTGATGTTTTAATGATTTTGATAAACCTCAAGGAATTTTTTTTATAGAATCAATATTTAATTTTAACTATTACAGAAGACCTAGACCCGAAGATAGCAGTTTTAAGGTTAATTAAGATAAGCAAATAAAGCCTAGGAATGTTTAATATTTTTTTCAAACTGAGGGGGAAACCAATTTCCTTGAAACAAAAGGACATTTTAACCACTTATACAATGTTTAACAGAGAAAAAGGGAAAGTGGGTGAGAGTCCGCAAAAGGGAGTAAAAGTTGGTGCAGGGATGGTAACCAGGGGGTACCAGCCTTTATTTACATAAAGACAAACAAATGGGGAATCAGCAAAGTTAGATTTTGGAATAGAACAGAAGACGACTTCAAGAGAAAAAAAAAGAACCAGTTTCCCTGGCTGGGTGAGGGTGGGCTGTGTCTGCCCCATCTGGAAACAGCTCAAGAGACCAACAGTTAAAAGGAAAAAGACAAGAAGTATAACAGCAACACCGCACCCGCTCACGCACACCAACTTCCAACACTTTCGGACCAGTCCTTCTTTCGCACGGGTGCATACCGCCACACACACTTTCCTCACCGCTCGGCTTGGAAATTAGTCCAAATGGTGTCCACTGTACAGTTGGTCGGTCAATCAGTTCAATCTGTTCGTCACCTGGCTCCAGGATTCCAGAAAACCCCATCGTGCACGAGCCCAGATAGAGGTGGTTGCACCTCTTCCAATGAGACCTTCCTTCACCAGGTCTCCCCAAATGAGAGCCTAATGGCCATCCTTCCCTGGGGGCTGGCCAGGTACCCCACCAAGGCCCAAAAGAGAGCGTGGAGAACACTCTCAAAGAATTCCCAAAATCCTAGGATCCAGAAATAGGCTCTACTTTTCTTGCAGAGGATCTGTCCCTTTGCAGAAGCAAGATCCCAGATGAGCCCCCAAATGTTAGGGTCTGAGAACTCTATTACCACGAAAGACAGAGCATCACACAAGAATGCAATTCACAAAGTAGAGTTTTTTGGGCTGGCAAGCCGTTCCCTGCCAGACACGCAGCAGAGGGTTTGGGCAAGACCCCGACCAAAGGAATGTCAGGGAATATATAGGCCTTATTGGCCATTACATATGTCATAGCCCGTGCAAATTCAACTTAGCAAATGGATTCAAAGATCAACAGATATCACAGCCTGAGTCACAGTTCAACCACCCAAGGACAGGTTTCCAGGAATAGATGTCTCATTTCCTGGTGCCTCCAGTCCAATCATCCTGGGCCACACCATTCCCATTATCCAATCAATTTAAATGTACATTGTCCCTCTTCAACTTATCCTGCATTCCGTGGGGGTGGGGGGTTTGGGGGTTGCTTGCCTGGGCTAGTTTTACTCAGGACTGCATTACTCCTTCCATTCCTTCAAGATAAGGAACATAAAAATGTGTATCATCTTGAATTAGTGCCTTAACATAGAGTGTATGACTCCATTATGACTCAGGATTTTTTCCCCAAGCAATGTTTCCAGGCTTAAAGAACACTGCCCTTTTTATTCAATAGATGATAATGATAATATAGAAGTGAGAAATCACTTTATTTTACCTAGTTTGTTGAGATAAGCAACATATTATCTTGATTTTGTGTTTTAATATAGATTAAATGCTTATACCATGACTCATCATTTTACTCCAGACACTGTTTCCAGACTTATGAACCTGACATTTTATACTTTCACAGTGAGTATATGCCTCCAGAGTGATTCAGCATTTTGTCTCCAATGTTGGTCGCAGGATTATGGAAAAATGTCCTTTTTAATCAGCAGGAAAAAAATGAAAATATTCAGAAGAGATAAAGTACTTTATTGTACCTAATATTTGAGATAAGGAATACACACATACTATAGTATGGACTTTTTGCTTTAACATAGAGTGTATGCCTCCACCATGTCTCAGAATTTTACTCTCTTCCCAGATTATGGTACACTGACTTTTTTACACAGCAAAAGAGAATGATAATATACAGTAGTGGAAAATCACTTTATTGTACATTGTTTGTTTAGATAAGGTACATGCTGAATCAGCATATTTGTCCCAAACACTGTTTCCTGGCTTAGAGATAACTGGAATTTTTACTCAGCAGAACAGAATGATAATATACAAAAATCAAAATTTGCATTATTGTACTAGTTTGTTGATATAAGGAACATGAAAATTATCTATCTTTTTGACTTTGTGCTTTAACATAGACTCAAACTGTTGGTGCCGAGTTAGCACACTACCCCCGGGGCTCCGGGGGATGTGACCCCTGTTGTGCGTGTCAAGGTGGCCAGGTGATCCGGGCCGATAAAGCCATCACAGACTTGTGTTTATCTGCCTAAGACGCCGCAGGGACGACCTGACCTTTCTCTGCCCTAGCACACTCCCTTGTAAGGGAGTGTCAGCATCTGGCAGCTGCAGGCGGTGTGGCAAGAGAAAATCCCTACTTCCTCCTTTCCCGCCTTAATCTTCCACTCCTACTGCCTAATGGTATATAAAGGGATCGCTGGAAATAAACGAGAGACTCCTGGATGAAGAACCTCGGCGGCCTGTGTTTTCTTTAACCTCATCGTCCCTCGCCGGACTCGGCTCCGATCAGCCGGACGCGGCATCAAACATAGACTCTTAACATAGACTCTTGACTTTGTGTTTTAACAAACTCAACCCTGACTCAGCTTTTATGCCCAAGCATTGGTTCTAGGTATGGAATACTTTTTTTTTTTTACTCAGCAGAAGATCTTGATAATATACAGAAATGAGAAATCACTTTATTTTACCTAGTTTGTTGAGATTAGGAACATAAAATTATATATTATCAAGACAATGTGTTTTAACATAGTGTATGCCTCCACAATTACTCAGCATTTTTGCCCCAAGTATTATTGTAGGCTTATGGAATTCTGGGTTTTTTACTCAGCAGAAGAGAATGGTAATATACAGAGTGAGAAATAACTTTATTGTATCTAATTTGTTGAGATAAAGAAAATAAAAATGTATATCATTTTATCTTTGTGCTTTCATATAGAGTGCATGCCTCTAACAGCTCAGCAGTTTTGCATGAAACACTTTCCACACTGATGGAGCAACAGCTTTTTTACTCTAAAAATAGAATGATAATGATACCAGAATGGAATGATAATATACAGAAGTGAGAAATCACTTTATTGTATCTACTTTGTTGAGATAAGGAAAATAAAAATGTTTCTAAGTTCTTGATTTTGTACTTTCACACTGAATGCATGCCTCCAGCATCACTCAGAATTTTTGCCCACAGCACTGTTTACAGAATTCTCAAGCACTGATGTTGTATTCTGCTATAGAGAATGACAATATACAGAAGTGAGAATCACTTTATTGTAACTAGTTTCTTGATATAAGGAACATATATGTATATATATATATGATCTTGACTTTGTACTTTCACACTGAATGCCTGCTTCCAGCATCCTCTTGGCTCTCCCCTAAGTCATGATTCCAGGTTTATGGAGCTCTGGACCTTTTAATCAGCTGAAGAAGATGATAATATGCACGTGAGAAATCACTTTATTATACCTGTTTTGTTGAGATAAGGGACATAAAAACATATCTATTATATTGACTTTGTGCTTAACATAGAGTGTATGGCTCCAATAAAACTCAGCATTTTGCCCATACACTGTTAAAACACAAATTCAAGATGATAGTACATTTTTATATTCATTATCTCGTAATTAGGGACAATAAATTTATTTCTCACTTCTATATATTAACATTCTATTTTGCTGAGTAAAAGACAAGTGTTCCATAAGCCTGGAAACAGTGCCTGAGTCAAGATGGAGTGTATACTATGTTAAAGCACAAGGTTGATAGATACAATTTTATATTCCTTAATACAACAAACTACAATAAAATCATTTCTCACTTTGCATATAATCCTCTCTGGTGAGTAAAAAAGGCAATGTTCCATCAGTCAGAAACAGTGCTTAGGGCAAAAATGCTGCGTCACACTGGACAATATGATATTGCAAAATAAAGATGATAGATACATTTTTCTGTTCTTTATCTCAACAATGTACAATAAAGTGATTTCTCACTTCTGTATATTATCTTTCTCTTCTGACTAGTAAAAAAGACAGTGTATCATAAGCCATGAGAAAGTGCTTTGGTCAAAAATGCTGAGCATGGTGGAGGCATAACCCTATGTTTAACACAAAGTTATTATGATAGATAAATTCTTCTCAACAAATCTGATACAATAAAGTGATATCTGTATATAATATCTGTCTATAATCTGTAATACACTTCTGTATATTACCTTCCCCTTCAGCTGATTACCAGGGAGGGCCCTCCCTGGTAGCACAGCAGGTTAAAGCACAGCACTAAGAAGCTAAAGCCACTTCAGCATGAGTTCTATCCCCTGCCTGCTCTGGAGGTAACCCACATGGCACGACAGACTCTTCTGACCCACCCGCTGCTCCCCTCAACAGTGTACTTCGTTGATCTGCCTGCTCTGATCCCCACTCTGTCTCTGGTGACTCCTCTCACCACCCTCGCACCTCTGGCCTGTACCTCAGTTCTGTATGCATAAATAAATGAATCTTTTTTAAAATGCCAGGGATCCATAACCCTGGAAACAGTGCTTGTGGAAAAATGCTGAGTCATGCTGGAGCATACACTCTATGTAAAGCACAATGTCAAGATGTTTTATATATTTTTATGTTCCTTATCTTAACAAACTAAGTACAATACAATTATTTATACTCTTTATATATCTTTCTTCTTTGCTGATATAAAAAGCAATTGATCAATAAAGTGGAAATCATGCTTGGGACAAAAATGCTGAGTCACATTGAAGGCACACATTCAGTGTGAAATTGCAAAGTAAAGATGATAGTAGATATTTATGTTCCTTATCACAACAAACATAAAGTGATTTCTTAAATTTGTACATTATTATTCTTTGAGAAGATTTAAAAAGCCAGGGCTAAATAAGTCTAGGAATGGTGCTTTGAACAAAAATACACTCAGTGTGATTTTGGAAAGATAAGATGATAGATGTGATTTTCGATTCCTTATTTGAGCGAATATATACCAAAAAAAGTGATCTTTCACATCTGTGTATTATCATTCTCTTCAGCTGATTAAATCTGCCTCTGCTCCATCAGCCTGGAAGCAGAGCTTGAACAAATGCAATCATGATTTAGGCATACACCTATGTTAACTCACAAAGTCATATATTTTTGTTCCTTATCTCAACAAATTAGGTACAATAAAGTGATTTCTCACTTCTGTTCATTATCATTCTCTTCTGCTGAATAAAAAAGCCAGTGCTTCCATAGGCCAGAAATATTTGTTGGTGGAAAATGTTGAGTCATACTCGAGGCATATATTCTTGTGAAATTAAAAGTCAAGATGATTGTTAAATGTTTATGTTCCTTATCTCAACAAACTAAGTAAAATATAGTTATTACTCACTTCTGTATATTACCATTTTCTTCTGGTGTGTAAATAAACCAGCATTACATAAGCCTGGAAACAGTGGTTAGGTAAAAATGCTGAAGTAACACAAGAGGCTTGCACTCAGTGTCAAATTGCAAACTAAACATGATAGATACATTTCCATTTTCCTTAGCACAACTAGGTTCAATATAATAATTTCTTACATCTCTATATTTTCATTCTCTTTAGATCATTAAAAAAGTCAGGGATCGGGCCCTCCCTGGTGGCGCAGTGGGTTAAAGCACAGCACTGAGAAGCTTAAGCCACTTCCGCATGAGTTTGATCCCCGCCTGCCCTGGAGGAGATCCACATGGCATGGCAGACCTCTCCTGGCCCGCCCGCTGCTCCCCTCAGCAGTGTACTTTGTTGATCTGCCTGTTCTGCTCCCCACTCTGTCTCTGGTGAAGCCTCTCACCCTCCGCATCTCTGGCCCGTACCCCAGTTCTGTATGAATAAAAATAAATCTTTAAACAAAATTTAAAAAGTCAGGGATCTTGGCCCTCCCTGGTGGCGCAGTGGGTTAAAGCACTGCACTGAGAAGCTAAAGCCACTTCCGCATGAGTTCGATTCCCACCTGCCCCGGAGGTGACCACATGGCGAGGCAGACCTCTCCTGACCCGCCCGCTGCTCCCCTCAGCAGTGTACTTTGATCATCTGCCTGTTCTGCTCCCCACTCTGTCTCTGGTGAATCCTATCCCCCTCCACATCTCTGGCCTGTACCCCAGTTCTGTATGATTAAATAATTAAATAAATAAATCTTTTAAAAAAAAAAAAGTCAGGGATCCATATGCCTGGGAACAGTGCTTTGGGAAATGTGAGTCTTTATGGAGCATAAGCTAGTGTAAAATTAGAAAGTATGGATGATGACTGCAATTTTATATTACTTATCTGAACAGATAGTTACAATTAAGTGATTTCTCTCTTCTGTATCATTCTCTTCTACCAATATAAACAACAGTGTTATAGGGCACCTCAATTCAGAGAGGCACCCCTGAAGCCCCAAAACCTGCCTGCTCTAAGTGGGTTCTGCCATCCGCCGCAACAAGACAAAACATATAAAGCTTTAATGAAAAGTGACTTTACTACAGTGAATATACAATATGAAACACAAAGAATGTAACTTCTAAATCAAACACCTGAAGTTACCCATCCCCTCGTGGGCAAAAGTCAATCCAAAAGGGATTGGCCCAAAGCAAGGCCTGAAAGCCTGCCACAAGACCAAAGCACCTTCTGGCCGGGACCCATGGAAAAGGGTCAGAAATGGCCAGACAAATCTGAGAGGAAAAGAGCAAAAGCAAAATCAATATAAACACTGCCATAGTCACCTCCCTACAGGTATCTCACCCACATCTGCCTTAACCAGTCCAGGGTCAGGAAACAAGCGCGGTTTCTTCATCACATGCTTGCTGCTCCATGTGGCTTCCTCAGGTCTCCGTCTTTTTCTCCATCTGGCCTCCTTCTCTCTCTTCTCTCCTTTTTCTCTGCTCAGCTCCACCCTCCTTCTGGGTGGGGCAGGGAACCTGGAACTTCCCTTCTCCTAGGACCACCCAGTTACAACAGTATAATCCAGTATAATCCTGGATAGTGTTGTTGGGGCAAAAATTCTGAGTCACACTGGAGGCATATACTCTACGTTAAAGTACAAAATTAAGATAGCAGATACATTTTATGTCCTTAATTCAGCAAACAAGGTAAAATAAAGTGATTTCTCACATATATATATATTATAATTTTCTTCTAGGGTGTAAACAAACCAGTGTTCCATAAGCCTGGAATAGTGCTTGGAACAAAAGTGCTGACTCATGCTTGAAGAATACAAATATTGTAAAAGTACAAAGTCAATAGCATGGGTACATTTTAGTCTTCCCTATCTGAACAAACTAGGTACAATAATGTGATTTCAAACCCTGCATATTATCATTCTTTATTGCTGAGTAAGCCTGGAGGCTATGATTGTGATTAGGGCAAAAATGCTGAGTAATGATGAAGTCATATACTATGTGAAAGCACAATGTCAAGATCATAGATACATTTTTATGTTCCTTATCACAACATAAATTTTTTGTCTATTTGCAAAGTAAATATGATAGGTACATCTTTAAGTTCTTTATCTCAACAAACTAGGTTAAATAAAGTGTTTCCCACTTCATATATTAACATTATCTTCTGCTGACTGGAAACATGCTTGGGGCAAAAATGCTGAGTTATGGTGAAGCATACACTCAGGGTTAAAGTACAAAGCAAGATGATAGATAAATACTTTATCTATCCTTATCTCAATAAACTAGATATGATAAAATGATTTCTCACCTCTGCATATTATCACTGTCTTCAGCTGAATAAAAAAGCCAGTGTCCACACAGTGGAGGCATTTGGTCACTGAAACAGTGTTTGTGGAAAAAATGCTGAGTCACAATGGATGTATACGACCTGTTAATGCATAAAGTCAAGAGATAGATACATTAATATGTTCCTTATCTGAACAAACTAGTAAAGTGATTTCACCTTCTGTATTCATTATATTCAAAAGCTAGTGTTCTATATGACAGGAGACAGTGCTTGGGAAAAATATTGAGTCACACTGGAGTCATACACTGAGTGTGAAATCACAAAGTAAATATGATAGATACATTTCAAAATTCCTTATTTCAACAAATTAGGTTAAATAAAGTGGCTTCTCCCTTCTGTATATCATCATTTTCTTCTGGTGAGTAAAAATGCCAGTGCTCCATAAGCGTGGAAACAATGCTTATAGCAAAAATGCTTAGTTACATTGGCGACATACATCATTGTGAAAGTACAAAGTCACGGTCATAGAAAATTTTTTGTTCCTTATCTCAACAAACTCGGTATAATAAAGTGTATTCTCACTTCTGCATATTCTCATTCTTTTCTGTTGTGTAAAACAAACCTAGTAATAGTGCTTGGAAATAAATGTTGAATCATGCTGAAGCATATACTCTATGTTAAAGCACAAAGATACATTTTTATGTTCCTTATCTCTACAAAATAGGTGACTTATCACTTATGTATATTGTCATTCTCTTTTGGTGCAAAAAAGTCATTGCTCCATAAGCCTGGAAATAGTGCTTGTGGCAAAAATGCTGAGACATACCAGAGGCATGTACTCTATGTTTAAATGAAAAATAATTTTTGTTACTTTTCTCAAGAAGCTATGTAATAAAGATATTTCTAATTTCTGTTTTATTATTTTCTTTGTTGATATATAATATGATTGTGCTACATAAGCATCTAAAGAATACTTTTGGGGAAAATGTTGAATCATGCTGGAAGCATATAGTATATGTGAATGTACAAAAGTTAGATGAAAGATACACATTTATGTTACTTTTCTCAAGAAATTTAGTGCAGTAAATAGATACCTCCCTTCTGTGTTTTATTATCATCTTTTGATGAAAATACATGCCTCTCCTCCATATGCCACTAAATAGTGTTCTTGCATGATAGTGCTGAATCACATGGGAAGCATACCCTATATTTGAAAGTACAAATTTTCGATGAGAGACACACTTATGTTCCTTTTCTTAAGAAGCTATGTGCAATAAATAGATTTCTTTCTTCTGTGTATTATCACTTTCTACTGCTAGAAAATGTGTTTGTGCTCTATTAGCCTCTAATAGAAAATGCTGTTTACTCCAGCATTCACTCTATGTGAAAGTACAAATTTTAGATGAGAGGTACATTTTTTTTAAAGATTTTATTTATTTGTTCATACAGAACTGAGGTACAGGCCAGAGATGTGGAAGGTGAGAGGGTTCACCAGAGACAGAGTAGGGAGCAGAACAGGCAGATCAACAAAGTATACTGCTGAGGGGAGCAGTGGGCGGGCCAGGAGAGGTCTGCCGCGCCATGTGGTCACCTCCGAGGCAGGCGGGGATAGAACTCATGCGGAAGTGGCCCAAGCTTCTTAGTGCTGTGCTTTAACCTGCTGCGCTACCAGGAAGAGCCAAGAGGTACATTTTTATGTTACGGGTTTCAAGAAATTAAGTAAAAGACATAGATTTCTCACGTCTGTGATTTATCATGATCTCCTGGTGAGAAAATTATGGAACTTGTGCTAATCAGTGCTTTGAGTCCAAAATGCTGAATCACTATGGAAACATACACTCTATGTTAAAGTACAAATTTTAATGAGAGATACACTTACATGTTATTTGTCTCAAGACAAAAACATTGGTGCTCCATAAGCCTCAAAACAGTTCTTTTGGGCATAAATGCTGAGTCTCATTGGAGTTTACACTATATTGTGAAAGTAAAAATTTAGATGAGAAATATACAGTTAAGTCCCTTGTCTCAAGGAGCTAATAAAGAGATTTTTCACTTTTGTGTTGTATCATTCTCTTTGGATGAGAAAAATAGCCATTGCTCTGTAAACCTTAAGTAATGCTTTTGGGTGAAAATGCTTAATTATGGTGGGATCACACTCTCTGTGTGAAAGTACAAATTTAGATGAAAGGTACATAGTTGTTTCTTGTCTCAATAATGAGATTTTTCATTTCATTTATCATTGTCTTCTGCTGAGAAAATAAGCTTGTATTTCTTATGTACAAACAGTGCTTTTGGGCAAAAGTGCTGAATCAAACAGGATGCATACACTATATGTGAAAGTACAAATTTAGAGGAGACACACACATATATATGTTTCTTGACTCAAAAACTAGGTAAAATAAAGAAATTTCTCACTTCTCTTCTGCTAAGAAAAGCATTTCTGCCCCATAAGTTTCAAAACAATGCTTTTGGAGAAAATGTTGAATCATACTAGAAGCATAAGCATACACTCTAAGTTTAGACAAGACATACATTGTTATGTTATTGTCTCAGGAAACTAATTACAATAGTGATAGTTCACACTTCTTTATTATCATTCTTTTCTGCTGATAAAAGAAGGGTGTGCTCCTTAAAACTCTAAAGTGTGCTTTTGGGCTAAAGTGCAGAGTCACACTGGAAGCATACACTATATATGAAAGTACAAATTTAGATGAGATATTCACATTTAAGTTTCTTGTCTCAAGAAACTAAGTACGATAAAGAGATTTCTCACTTCAGTATATTATCATTCTCTTCTGCTAGGAAAATCGCTTATGTTCCATACAGTGATTTTGGTGAAAATACTGAGTCATGCTGAAAGCATACACTATATGTGAAAGTATAAGTTAAGATGAGAGATACACATTTGTATTTATTGACTAAAGAAACTACGTAAAATAAAGAGGTTTCTCACGCTATGTATTGTCATTCCCTTCCATTAGGAAAAAACACTGGTGCTCCATAAGCCTCAAAACAATTCTTTTGAGTGCAAAGGCTGATTCTTACTAAAAATTCTTTCTTTCCCTGAAAGTTCAATGTTTAGATGAAAGACACACTTATGATTTTTCCTCATAAAACTAAGTAAAAAACATAGATTTTTTCATTTCTCTGTTTTATCATTCTCTTCGCTGAGAAAAGCTCCTAACAATGTTTTTGGTTGAACATGCTGAGTCACGCTGGAAGTATGCAATATATGTGAGAAGAAAAATTTAGAGGAGAGTTGAACATTTCTTCTTGTCTCAAGAAACTAAGTACAATAAAGAGATTTCTCACTGTAGTGTACTATCATTCTCTTCTGCTGAGACAAAATGCTTATGCTACATAAACTTCAATACAATGATTTGGGCATAAATATATGAAATTTAGATTGGAGATATACACGTATGTCTCTTTTCCCAAGAAGTTAACTACAATAAAGAGATTTCTCACTTTTGTGTATTAGCATTCTCTTTTGCTGTAAAAATACGCTTGTGCTCCATTAAGCCTCTAAACGGTGCTTTTGGGTGAAAACTCATCATGCTGGAAGCATTTACTATATGTGAAAATACAAATTTACATGAGAGATACACAGTTATGTTACTTGTCTCAAGAAACTAAGAACAATAAAGTATTGTTCACTTCTGTATTATTATTTTCTTCTGCTGAGAAAAACGTTTGTACTTCTATGCCTAAAAAAATGCTTTTGGGGGAAAATGCTAAATCATTCTGGATGCATACATTATATGAACAAAGTTCAAATGAGACATATATTTTTATGTTATCTCAAGAAACTAAGTACAATAATGAGATTTCTCATTATTATTATTATTGTGTTCTCTGATAAAATATAATTATGGTCCATAGACCTCTAAACAGTGATAATGGGTGAAAATGCTGAGTCATACCAAAGCATATACTATATGTGAAAATACAAAGTTAGGCGAGAGACACATATTTATGTTTCTTGTATCAAGAAACTAAGTACAGGGACCCACCTTGGTGGTGCAACAGGTTAAAGTGCAGCCCTGTGAAACTAGGTAGTCACAGCTTCTTCAGCACGAGTTTGATCCCCACCCAGGGAGGTGACCCATGTGGAAGAGCAGACCTCTTCTGTCTTGCCTGCTGTTCCCCTCAGTAGTGAACATCATCAATCTGCCTCTTCTTCTTCCAACTCTGTCTCTAGTAAATATTCTCACTACTCCTGCACCTCTGGCCTGTACCCCAGGTCTGTATGCATAAATAAATAAATCTTTTTTTTTTAAAGGAACTAAGTGCAATAGAGAATTATCACTTTCATTATCATTGTCTTCTTTGAGAAAATATGCTTGTGGTCCATAAGCCTGTAAACAGTGCTTTTGAGTGAAAATGCTAAATTACACTGGAAGCATATATTTTAGATGAAAGTCCAGTTTAGATGACAGATACATTTTATAGTTACTTATCTCAAGAAACAAGTACAAAAATGAGATTTCTCACTTTTGTATTATTCTCAACTGCTGAGAATAAATGTTTGTAAGCTCTAAACTATGCTTTTGGACAAAAATACTGAATCTCACTGGAAGGGTACATTATATGTACAAAGATTACATGAGAGATACATTTTTATGTTACTTGTCTCAAGGAACTAACTACAATAAAGATTCCTCATTTTTGTGTATTATCACTACCTTATTCCGAGAAGAAACATTTGTGCTCTATACAGAGCTTTAAGATGAAATTGCTGAATCTACACAGAACTTTAAGATGAAATTGCTGAATCACTCTTAAAACATACACTACATCTGCAAAATGCATGGTTTAGATGAGAGATACACGTGTATGTTACTTTTCCCAAGAAAATAAGTAAAATCCTGAAACTTCTAGTTTCTGCTTTTTAATCATTCTCTGTCTCATGTTCCAGGGAAATATGACTTGTGTTCCAGAAGACTTTAAACCGTGTTTTGAGGCAAAATTGCTGATTCACTCTGAAAATAAGCCCTAACACTGAAAGAAAAATGTTTAGATTAGAGATACAATTATATGTTATTTTTCTCAAGAAACTAAGTAAAATACAGAGATTTCTCACTTCTGTTTTTTATCATTGCCTTCTCATAATAAGTTCACCTGTGCTTAAGAGCGTCCTCTTGGGTGAACGTGCTGATTCTCTCTAAGAACAAGTCCTACCTCCAGAATATCAATGTTTAGATTTAGATGAGATGAAAAACTCATGAAAATACAAAGATTTCTCACTTCTGTTTTTTATCATGCACTTCTGGTGAGGAAATTCATTTGTCCCCCAAAATCACCCAAAGATGGCCCTCGCTGGTGGCACAGCGAGTTAAAGCACTGCACTGAGAAGCTTAAGCTAATTCCGCGTGAGTTCAATCCCCGCCTGCCCCGGAGGAGATCCACATGGCGTGGCAGACCTCTCCTGACCCGCCCACTGCTCCCCTCAGCAGTGTACTTCGCCGATATGCCTGTTCTGCTCCCCACTCTGTTCCTGGTGAATCCTCTCACCCTCTGCATCTCTGACCTGTACACCAGTCCTGTATGAATAAGTAAATAAATCTTTTTTAAAAAATCACCCAAAGATAATATTACGGCAAAAATGCTGAATCACCCTGAAAACATACACTATAACTGATAGTGTAATGCTAGATGAGAAATACAGGTATATGTTACTTTTTCCCCCCCATCAAAAAAAGCTAAGTAAAATAGAGACTTCCAACTTTTGTGTCTTATTCTGGTGAGAATATGTTCCAGAAATTGTGCTCCAGAATTTTGGGGATACTTTAAAAAGGCTTCCTAACAGTAAAAGTTCAATATTTAGATGATAGTTACACATATCTCAAGAAACTAAGTAGAACTAACACTTCTGTGTTCTATCATTCCCCTCTGGTGACAAAATTGACTTGTTATCCAAGATCCACAAAAGAGAACTTTTGGATGAAAAGGCTTAATGACCCTTGAAACATACACTATGTCTGAAAGTGCAATGTTTAGATGAGATACATTTATCTTACTTTTTTCAAGAATCTAAGGAAAGTAAGAGATTTCTCACTTCTGTGTTATTTTTTTGTTTGTTTGTTTGTTTAAGATTTATTTGTGAATACAGAACTGGGGTACAGGCCAGTGGCTCAGGGACGGTGAGAGCTTCACCAGAGACAGAGTGGGGAACAGAACAGGCAGATGGAAGAAGCACACTGCTAGGGTGAGCAGTGGGCATGTCAGGAAAGGTCTGCCGTGCCATGTGGTCACCTCCGGGGCAGGCGGGGATAGAACTCATGAGGAAGTGGCTTAAGCTTCTCAGTGTTGTGCTTTAACCTGCTGCGCCACCAGGGAGGGCCCACACTTCAGTGTTTTATCACTGCCTTCTGGTGAGAAAATTCACTTGCACTCCAAAGCCTGCATAGACTCCTTTAGGGTGAATTTGCTAATTCTGAGAACGCATCCTAACTCTGAAAGATCAATGTTTAGATGAAAGATAAATGTTACTTTCTTCAAGAAACTAATTAAAGTAGAGATTTCTCAGGTCTCTGTTTTATCATTCCCTTCTGGTGACAAAATTCACTTGTGCTCCAAGATCTTCCGACAAGAGCATTGGTTGAATCATCATGAGAGCATATAATTTATATCAAAATGTGATGTTTAAAGATAAAATTATACATTACTTTACTCAAGAAACTAGGAACATACAGATTTTGCACTTCTGTGTTTTATTTCTTGGCGAGAAAATATGCTTGTGCTCTGTAAGCCTTCTGCCTACCTGTGATTATGCAGGTGCTTCTTTCCACCCACTCTCTCCCTCTGCAGGGCAGCAGCCTCCTGACTTTCCCTGACCTTCACCATGTCAGGGCTTCTCTTCAGTGGCCTCCCTCAGCAGAAGCAGCTCTCCTCCAAGGCCACCCACCTGCAACCATACAGCCCTCTCTCTTAGAAAACCTGTCCATTTCAGGGCAGTTATGTCTGCTCACTTGTGTCTTTTACTTTTCTGTCCCATTCCCTAATAAACCTGTTCTTTTTTTTTTAAAGATTTATTTATTTATTCATACAGAACTGGGGTACAGGCCAGAGGCTCAGGGGCGGTGAGAGGCTTCACCAGAGACAGAGTGGGGAGCAGAACAGGCAGATCGACGAAGTACACTGCTGACGGGAGCAGCGGGCGGGTCAGGAGAGGTCTGCCCCACCATGTGGTCTCTTCCGGGGCAGGCGGGGATTGAACTCATGCAGAAATGGCTTTAGCTTCTTAGTGCTGTGCTTCAACCCACTGCACCACCAGGGAGGGCCCGGCATGAGAAATTTAAAGCCAGGCCGATGGGTGAAACTTGCTTGTGTTCAAAGCTGTGCTCGTCCACTTTGCTTTTTTGTTTGTTTTTGATATAACTTCTTTTCTCTGCTTTATTTTCACTGATTTGTAATGTTTCCTTGTGTGCGGAGGGCCAATAAACCTGTTCTTTTAAATATAACTAATGTCTCTGTGTCATGGAGAATCTCACCATGTGCCAGTGAAAGGGGAACTCTGGAGAAACCTGGAGTCCCAAGGACTCTGCACTCCAAATCTACAGACTCCAAAAATGACATCAATTACAACATACACAGTAGAAATAGAGGATAATTAGAGGTTGCTAGGAATATTTACCAAAATTTAGATGAGATGGACAAGTTCTTAAGCTATACAACCACACAAGAAGAAACAGAAAACTTAAAAAAAAAAAACTAAAAGCAGTGAAATTATAACAGCAATAAAAAGCCTCCCCATAGAACTTCCAGAAGATGGCTGCAGGGTAAAGACGCCAAGATCATTGCGTCCAGGCCTGCATAGGAATTGAGGACTGAAAACAGACTATAGACCTACTTACTGCAAGTTTCAACCCGAATGAAAACACCCTGGACTCACTAGAAGGTAGATAACTGAGGGGGAATCGGTGATTGGGGAGTTTCTGGGAACTCCCGGGAAACCCAGGTGCGTGGAAGTTCCACGGGCTGCAGGAGCCGCTTTGCCTCACACTAAACCCTGGAGGTAAAGGCTCAGCTCAGTGAGTGGAGTCCAGGCTGCGGAAAGATGGCAAATCTGATCCTCAATACTTGGGTGAGGGAAAAACAGCTGAAACTGCAGACCCCATACGGAGCACCACACCCAAAGCCTCTGATCAGCTAGACCAGCTCGGGAACCGGCAAGATGGTGGCAGAATAAAGTCGCCGAACTACATCCAAACTTGCACGGGATTATATAAAAACGGACTATAAACTTTCATGCTATGAGTTTCAACCCAAATGAGAATGCCCTGGACTCACTAGAAGGAAAATAACCCAGGGAGAACCGGTGATTGGGGAGTTCCCATAAGGGAAGCTGCACAGGCAGGAACTGATCTGGGAATGCCAGTGGCTTCCAACTCGCTCGGCTCCCTTAAAAATCTAGGCCTGATGCCAGGAAGCCCTGCACAGGGAAACTGCCTGAGGCAGCAGCTGCAGCTGCTCAGCAGCCTTTTGTCCCAGCCCTACTACAACCCTGGAGATAAACTGAGACAATTCCGCTAGGGAGGGGAAACCAAATCCTGGGAAAAGCCTGCAGCTCAGAACCAAAGACAGGAGGATAAGCTGCAGACCTGTTGCTGACCTTTGCCCCAGCAGCCCCAACAAAGCCCTGGATATAAACTAAGAAAGACAACACAGCTAGGTGAATGGATCCCAAGCTGCTGCCGGGGGCAGGATCCAACCACAGGCCCAACCCTAGGATAATACAGCAATTTTAACAATCTTGCATGGGCACATTTAACATAGAGAGGCCCTAGGAAGTGCCTCAAATGGGGAGACTTGCTAAGGGGTGTACCTGCTACCACATCTACCCACAAAAACTGTGGTAAAACCTGAAGTTAAAAGAGAAACACCTGGGCTCCATGAAAGGACCTCAGGCAGGGGGGAGGCACTGCTCTGGGTGAGACTATTTGGACTAAACAAAAAGAGCCCTGAAAGCTCAAAGGGCTGAGCAGCCTGCTCAGCTGGGAGGATTTCAGCCCTCTGGCACTCCCCTACACTCCTGTGAGGAAGGGGAGATCCCAACCCCACAGCAGAGGCCCAAAGAAGACTTGGGAGCTCATAGTACTTAGAGTGTAAACAAAGCCAGCCACCAACTCAACCAAAGGCCCAGCTCCAAGGAGACCTAAAACACATCTAATTTATAATAAACACCACGGGCACACCAAGCATAGAGGAAACCTGGAACATCCGAAGGCTACAAAAATCAACAGACACCTTCCAGAAACATGGCCTCAACGTGTTACTAGAAGAGGCTGAACAACACAAGAGTCCCCTGACTGTTACCAGCTGAGACAACAGACACAATTACACACAGTGGGGGATGGGAAAAACAGCACAACTCAGAATATGCTCCACAACTGAAGTGTCTGGAAGTCCCTCAACTATTCCAGAAAGAATATCCAAAAAAAAAATGCCGGCCAATAAGAGCAACACCATATCTCAGCGAATAGAAAGTATCAGAAAATACACAACAGGGAAAAGAAGACAAATATTCAAGCAAGTCCACAAGGGGAAAATTCAACACAAAAAGATCAGACAACAGAAACCACCAAAGAAACAGAAGAACTGTTCAACGTACCAGATAAAGAATTCAGAATCATCATGATAAACAAACAAAATGAAATGAGGCAAACCATCTAGGAGTTGAAGGAAACAAATGAAAGAAATGAAAAATATGAGAAAAGCAATCAGCGAACTGAAGAAAGAAAATGAGACATTAAAAAAGGAAATAGGAGAAATGCAGGCGATGAAAAGGCCA
>NW_004567111.1:59055171-59095059 GCF_000260355.1 Condylura cristata | reverse complement strand
GCCCAAAAGTAGATGACTGGATAAAAAAGATGTAGTACATATATACAATGGAATATTACTCAGCAACCAAAAAAGAGAAACACTTGTCTTTTGCAGCAACTTGGATGGAGCTGGAAAAGATCATGCTTAGTGAAATAAGCCAGAAAGAGAGAGAAAAATACCGGATGGTATAATGGACCAGGCGAGAAAATAACAAAAATAATGAACAACCATATACCAGAGACATTTTGTGGGGGTGGATTGGGGAATGGGATCAAAAATGGGGTTTGGGGAGGGAAATGCACGGGATAATGGTGATGGCACACGGGTGACTTGGTGATGGGAAACCCTCAGGGATTACAATTGAGATGGAAAAAAAAAGTACAAGATGATGTAAAAATAAACTTTTGTAAAATAAAAAAAAAAGCCTCCCCATAAAACAAACGCTTAGGCAGGACCACGTGATTTCACAAGAGTTCTACCAAGTGTTCAAAGGTGAACATTATATATGATATTTATGTATCATACAGAAATGCTTTCAAAGGGTCAAGAAGAAAATGACCAAATTCATTTTCTGAGGCCAATGCTACATAGTAATAAAATCAAACAAAAGTAATACTCAAAAGAGAAAATTGTCATGGTATCATTACTAAATTTAATAATCAGTTGGGAGGCTTAAATGGATAAAGGGAGTGAATGGAAAACTTGGGCCATTAAGCTGATGAAATCTTAATCTGATGACCTTATGAAATTGGATCATCAGTTTGGACCAACTTGAGACCATCCACCCTAAACAAATCCATGAATATAAATACAGACTCTGGACCCTAACACTGGGACCTCTCCTCCCTTGCCCACTGCCTCCTTTAGCAGTACATTTCAATAAATCTGCCTGATCTGTTCTTGATCCTGTCTCTAGTGAATTCTCTCATGCCTGAACCTCTGGACTACAGCTGATTCTGTCCCAAAATATTTGGTGGCCCCATTGTTGCAAGCGGATATTCTCAGAGCACTTTCCCCGAATAAACTGCAATTGAGTTAGTATTAAGATGCTGTCTCTACACACTTTATTTCACACAATAGCTAAGTATTTGGTAGGCAATTAATTCAACTTGCAGACAATTATAAACACATTCATCTAACGTTCCTTCCAGGCTGCAGGGTGTAGCCTTAGAAAAAGTAATAGATCTATATTGGTCCTGCAGACAAGATAAACACCTTCAGTTCTCCACAGCCACCTTTGATAATTCCAGAGGCAGGTATCGGAAAACACAAGATATCTACAATAATCACATCACTCAACACTCAATCCTACCTACTCTATTGCTAATCCCTTGCGATTGCTCACTGTGACTTGTCCTCTCCAATGAAGCAATCACAGGAATCGGCCTTCAAATGCTACAGTGTAGCGACTGCGTTCTTGGTGTCTCGAGCTCTCTCTATGGATGATGAGGGTCTTCTGCAGGTTGGTTTCAGACACTCTGGGACTGTCAGTCCACAGAGGTCTCACTGATTCAAGGGCAGTTGGAACACAGTCTATGCCCGTGCCACACTGAGCAGGCACCAAATGCAAAATCTCTCATCCAGGCTCATTGTTCCTTGCTCATGCCACACCAACAGGCCTGGAGGCAGAATCTTTCCCGGAGGCAAAGTGGCATCATTCGAGGGCTTTGTCTGGGCTCACGGGCACTGTTGGGCACGATGAAGTGAGCAGTTTCTGAGCAGATCACAAGGGTTTTTATAACCTTTTATATTTCTACTTTATCTACCTCAACCACATATACATCACCTTATACTTTTTATAGGCCCCTTCCATAAATATTCATTAACACATCATATCATATCACATCACAAATAAGCCCCTTCCATAAATATTCATTAACACATATCATATCATATCACATCACACAGAAACAAATTTTGGGAAATTTCCAAACTTCCTTCGGGGGGGCTTCTATATCTATTCAGCGCAGGTTGTCATGTGATGTTCTTCTGGCACCGTATGGCATCGTTTCCACATGACCACTCCTTCTTGTGCTGCATATGAGTGGTGATATCTCTGCTGATGATCATTCTCTGGCTCACATAGCACTAGGTCTCTTTTGGTATGAGATAGGTATGCGGTGGCACTGGTCATGTGCTAAACCTGCCCGTGGTCAGTTTTGGCCACTTTATGCTCCTTACGCCCATGGGGATCTGAATGTGGGATAGTCCATTATCCTCTCTTCCTTGTTCTCCTGTGGATTGGTAGAAACCATTAGAACAACTGAAGGTTGTTAAAATATACAGCAACATTAATGAAAGTTTCCAGGTACTCTCAAAGACTGTCATGGCCTGAATGGATGAAGAATCTCCCTTTCTTGCTCTGAAACCCCTGGTGGACTGCTGAACGACAACTGAAATGGTGTGACCTGGGCAATCCCATATGTCCCTGGAAATTCCTGTGGGCTGGGCAGTCTTCTACAGCAATGACAGTGGGTTTCACTTTCCTCCTCTTTGCTTCTTAATGTGTGGCCAGATATTGTAACTGCATGACCTCTACACAGAGATCTCCAGTTCCTGAACTTCTGCATGGCTATGTCTAATAACCACTGCATGACCTCTACACAGTGAACTTCTGAACATTTCCTGAATCACTGCTCAACAACTGGTTAGTCACATGGTTCAGTTCTCTACATAGCAGATAGGCAGTGAGCAGGGAGACCTACATTAGGTAACTATCCTGGCAAACAACTGTTGTTTAGTGGCTTCTGCCATCTAGAGCCTCTGACTTAGCAGTGGAGATGTCCCTTCTTTGCCTTTGCAACAGTCTTATTGCAGGTACTTTCTTTTGTTGCAATAGGGACCATGGGTCATTCACTCTAAATTCCACAGGATTCATTTGACACAAGCTATGCAACTTCTATCAATTGACAAATACCGGATAGATTAGGAAAAGCTCTGAAAAATCAGAATTTCCCTTCTATCTTATGTTATGACCTCCCTTTTTTGTATAATCATAATATCACAATATTCTGAGCAACCATCAATTTATCTTAGCCTCATAAGGATTGCCTTAGCCTCATAAGGCAACTGCCTGGCCCAGGCAAGCTGCTCCAGGGCGGGAAATTCCTCTCTCTCCTGAGACAAAAGGCAAGCCCCAGGAGAAATAAGACCCCAGGGCATAAAAACTCCTGGGAAGCTTCCTTGGTTTCTTTAAAATAAAAAAGCAAATCTCAGATAAGACTTCCAGGGCATAAGGACTCATGGACAATTTTTGACCTTATTTACACAGGTGTTGCTTAATACACAACTGTACAACTTTCTCTTAATTTATTCCTTTTTAAAACAAGCACCAACTGCTCTCTGCTAGCCTTAAATTAGCCATTAGCTTTTCTTTATAGACAATTACTGATAACACTAATACAATTTATTACTTCCCTAAAAGCCCTAATAACCTTTTGTTAACAAGCTCATCCTTTCCCAGACCCTTCTTCCCTTGAGTTATAGCTAACATCTATATACATGACAATTATCACAAAAATGTATAATTTAGTATACCATAAAGTGTTAAGAAAAAAAATGCTTTTTTCCCTCTTGTCCTTGAGAATGTTTATGATGATTTATGGCGATCTGTCATTAACATTATTGTAATTAACTACTTGTTACACAGTATAAATAAAGACCTGCTGAGATATTGAACAGGAAGACTTGCACCCAAATGACTCCCGTTTCTTCCTCGCTCCTGCTCTCCCCTTTTGGAATCTTCACTCCTGATATCTTCCTACCTTAGAGCCCTGCCTGTCTTGCCTCCCGACACCTTGATAGTTGGGGCTGGTCCCCAACACTCACCCTTAACACTCACTCATTCTTTAAAACTGGAGCAAATTCAGAGACTCTGAAGAAAATAACACTTAAATCTTTCTCTGTAATATTGCCTGGGCTCGATATAAGATATAGAGGACCGAGTATAATGCCCTAAAAATGGCATCTTTAGCTATAACACGTTCTCCAATTAGATCTCTTTTGCCACAGGCAAAGCAAATGTTTGGAGGTATGATATGACCCCAATATATAGACATTCATAAATCCTGCTGAATGTGCTTGACAAGGTTTTTTGTATCCTACACATGGGCTTGGCATCCTAGATGGCCCTATACTCTCAGGGGCTTCCCCAGGTTCAAGAGCAACCCACCAGACTCCTCTTCTCTACAAAATCTCACCTTTAGAGACCACTCACAAAGCCCTCTAGTCTACCACTTCATGGGCTGAAGACCCTATTCCATCTTTCCTCTACACATACTCAGAGTGGGAAACTCTATAATTCCCTCTGGGAAACCTCCCCAAAGAATGAATCTAAAATTTTCCCATTATAAGAACTTGCAAATGGTGAAGTGGGCACCATCAGAGTCCATGTCCTTTTTCCCATGTCTGACCATGCTTGTCTAGATTTAGGACAAGCTGGATATGAATAAAATGCAATACCACCTGCTTTATTAAAGAATTTAGAGGACTTTACTTGGATATAGATAGCCAAGCTCTGAAAAGCTCTGAAAAATCAGAATTTCCACTGCTATCTTATGTTATGACCTCCTTTTTTTGTATAATCATAACATCAAAATATTCTGAGCAACCATCAATTTACCTTAGCCTCATAAGGATTGCCTTAGCCTCATAAGGTGGCTGCCTGGCCTACACCTGATTCCGTTCCATGACAATATCCCCTACTCATGGATTGGAACTATTAACAACTTTAACTATTAACAACTTAAAAGTGGTCATCCTGGGCCTTCCCTCGTGGCACAGTGAGTTAAAGTACAACACTGAGAAGTTAAAGCCACTTCAGCATGGTTTGATCCCCAGCCCTGGAGGTGATCCACATGGTGTGACACACCTTTCTGCTCCTCTCAGGAGTGTGCTTTGCAGATCTGCATATTCTGCTCCCCACTCTGTCTTTGGTGAATTCTTTCACCACCCCTCCACCTCTGGCCTGTACCCCAGGTCTGTATGCATAAATAAATACATCTTTAAAAAAATGGTCATCCTCACTAAAACAATTTACAGATTCAACGCAACTCCAATAAACATCTAGGTGACATCCTTTTTTTTTTTAAAAAAAAAAAGATTTATTTATTTATTCATACAGAACTGGGGTACAGGCCAGAGGCTGAGGGGCGGTGAGAGGCTTCACCAGAGACAGAGCAGGGAGCAGAACAGTCAGATCGACGAAGTACACTGCTGAGGGGAGCAGCGGGCGGGTCAGGAGAGGTCTGCCACGCCATGTGGTCACCTCCGGGGCAGGCGGGGATCGAACTCATGCGGAAGTGGCTTTTAGCTTCTCAGTGCTGTGCTTTAACCCACTGCACCACCAGGGAGGGCCCCCCTTTTTTTTTTTTAAGGATTATTTATTCATACTGAACTGGGGTACAAGCCAGAGATGCGGAGGGTGAGAAGATTCACCAGAGACAGAGTGGGGAGCAGAACAGGCAGAACAACGAAGAACACTGCTGAGGGGGGGCAGCAGGAGGGTCAGGAGAGGTCTGCCACGCCATGTGGTCACCTCCGAGACAGGCGGGGATCAAACTCATGCAGATGTGGCTTTAGCTTCTTAGTGCTGTGCTTTAACCTGCTGCGCCACCAGGGAGGGCCTAGGTGACATCCTTGTAAGAAATATACAAAATATAGTTGTGACACAAGCTATGCGACGGCTATCATCTGACAGATTCCGGGTAGCTCGGGGAAAAGCTCTGAAAAATCAGACTTTCCAAGCTAACTCACTTAACTCCCTTTTTTGTATAATCGTAATATCAAAATATTCTGAAAAACTTTCATCTTACAATTGGATTACCTCAGCCGCATAAGGCCTGCCTGCCCTGACAAGCAAGCACTGCACCAGGGTGAGAAATTCCTCTGAAGTCAAAAGTGACTTAACAACTGGCTGATGAATAAAAGCAAAAGGGCTGTTTCTGCAAAGTCTCTCACTGCTGGGTGGAGGAAAACCCAAATCTTATCATTCTACTATCTCACCTAGCCTTCTATTCAGCTTCTACAAAATTACTCAAACTTCCTACTGTCTGGCTTTAGATATGGAAATTCATCCAGGTTGCCTGTTTTAGAGCTAGTCAAGTTTTTTACCTGCTACACTTTAAAGCAATCCACAGAAGTCTTTCTGGCTAGTCTTTCAGTATTCTACTATCTAGTCTCTAGATAAGGAAATTCACCTATATCTCCTATTTAGAGCAAATTACGCTTTCTACTGTCTGGACCTCAAAGAAACTCACTCAAAACCTTTTAGCAAGTTTCTTCAAAGAACTTTTCTGAAACTTGATTAGCAAGAAATTTTCTCTTCCTGCCTCCCAAGATGTCTCAGGTAGAAAAAACCATAATAAATAAGGTTTAAAAGACTTTATTCTTATCTATCTTCACTATAGTAATATTAGTCTTAAACTTTGAGCACCTATGTACCTGTTCTTTAACCTTGATTTTAGAATGTTATAATCTCAAGTAAAGGTCAAACAGCCCCAGACCATTCTTAGAAAAAAGGTGATTGTGATCTCAACCCCTTTTGTATGCTAATGCCATCCCCATGCCTGCTTGAAATGTATAAAATAAACCTCTGCTGAAGGTAGAGCAGGAAGATTTGCACCCAACTCCGACTCCCGTGTCTTCCTCGCACCCGCTCCTCTCCCCCTCTTAGAATCTCCGCACGCCGACGCCTTCCCATCTTAGGGTTCTGCCTATGTTGCCTCCAGACACCTCAAAAGTTGGAGCTGGTCTCCAACATAGTTGAAATACATATGGAACCACAAAACCCTGAATAGCAAAAACTCTCTTGACTATAAGGGGAAAGAATAGAGGCATTACACTCCCAGATTTCAAACAATACAAAGCCATTATATTAAAAACAGCATGGTATTTGAACACAAATAGACACACAGACCAATGAAAATGAATTGAAAGCCCATTAACAAAACCATACATATATGCTCAACTAATCTCAAACAACAGAACAAAGAACATACACTGAAACAAGAAAATTCTCTTCAATAGGTGGTATTGGGAAAAGTAGATGGGAAACAAAGAATATGAAACTAGACTTCTATCTCACACCACAAACAAGACCAAGTCAAAATGGATAAAAAGACTTGAGTGGGCCCTTCGTGGTGGCGCAGTGGGTTAAAATGCAGCACTAAGAAGTTAAAGCCACTTCCACATGAGTTCGATCCCCACCTGCCCTGGAGGTGACCACATGGCGTGTCAGACCTCTCCTGAACCGCCCGCTGCTCCCCTCAGCAGTGTACTTCCTCGATCTGCCTGTCCTGCTCCCCACTCTGTCTCTGGTGAAGCCTCTCACCATCCCTGCACCTCTGGCCTGTATCCCAATTCTTCTGCACAAATAAATAAATCTTAAAAAAAAAAAAAAAGACTTGAGTGAAATATCTGACACCATAACAAAGGCAAAACACCCCATGAAAAAACCACAGAAACATCTTTGAGAATTCCCCAGAAGTAAGGAAAACAAAGGAGAAAATATACAAGTGAGACTACATCAAACTAAAAAAAAAAAAAAATGTACAGTCAAAGGCCCAATAATCAGAAGAAAAATTTGTATGTATTGCCTTATGATAATGCTCTAGTTCACTGTAAATATAATAATAAGTAAAGCACTGTACTTAGCTTAAAAAATAATCAAAACAAAGAAACATCCTACTGAATGGGAGAAAATATTTGTACACCATGAAAGAAAGTGAAGGAAAAGATAAACAGCTGGGATTACATCAAAACTAAATAGCTTCTGTACAGCAAAAGAGACAGTAAACAATACAAAGAGACTCCCTGCTGATTGGGAGTAAATTTTTTCACTCCATACAACTGGTACGGGATTAATCACAAAGATATACAAAGAACTCACAAGACTCCACAAAAACAAAGTAAATAATCCACTCAAAAAGGGGGGGGGGGCAGAAGATCTTAAAATACAGTTCTACAAAGCTCAACAGGCATATGAAAAAATGTTCAACATCGCTCATAATAAGGGAAATGCAAATCAAATTCACAATGACATATCACACTACACCAATAAGAATAACACATATTGTTAAAACTAGCAACAACAGGGACCTCTCCCTAGTGCCACAGCGGGTTAAATCATAGCACTGAGAAGATAAGGCCACTTCAGCATGTGTTCAAGCCTCGCCCACCCGGGAGGTTATCCACATGGTGTGGCAGACTTTTCCTGACCTGCCCACACCTCAGCAGTGTGTTTCTTCCATCTGTCTGTTCTGTTCCCCACTCTGTCTCTGGTGAATCATCTCACTGTCCCTGAACCTTTGGCCTGTACCCCAATTCTGTATGCACAAATATATAAATCTTAAAAAAAAAAAAACCAGCAACAATGAATGTTGGTGATAAGGTAGCAAAAAGGAATTCTCCTACATTGCTAGCAAGAGTGAAAACTGGCTGTGTTTATGAAAGTATTATTTATAGTAGGTATGACTTATAAGTAAAATAAGAAGCAACTCAAATGCCCAAAACTAGATGGCTGGATCAAGAAGATGTGGTATATATACACATTCAGCAATCAAAAAGACAAACTAATGTCATTTTCAGCAATATGAAGGGAGCTAGAAAGGATGCTCAATGAAAAGTTGAAAGGAAAAAGAAAAATATTGATTGTTTCAATTATAAGAGGAATATAGGGGAACCAAATGAGGCATTAGGAAAAAATAATAACCATAACAACATTAAATACACAATTATAAATCAGAGCATTCTGCAGGAGAGACAGAGAGAGGGATCTAAAAAGGAAGGGAAGAGCACAAGGTATTATGGTGATGGTGCACAGGTGAACCAGTGGTGGAAATTCTATGGAGACTCCACCTGAAAAAAGAAAACAATCATTGTAAAAACAACAACAAAAAGGAATATATATGTATGTATGTATGTATATAAATATATTTTTAAAGGAAAAAAGAAAAATATTTAATAAAAAGTGTGGAAAGAGTTCTTACTTCTGTACTCACAAAAGCATGAAATCACAGGATTTCTGGACAATACTGAAAGAACAAAAGCAAAATCAAAGTACAATTTCAGTCCTCTAGAAATGGCATCACCAACATGGTTGGATTGGTGACCAAAAGGAAGCAGGAGGAAGATGAGAGCAATGGAGGAAGAAAGGAGTGGAGATATAGACCAGGACTCTTTCTCCACTCCTTCACCTACAATCCTGAATACCTTGACCAGGAAATGAAAAGAAGAAAAACCTGAAAGCAACTGGGAAACCTGAATAGCAACTGGATGATGGAGATGAAACCTACAGGAAAGATAAAATTCAACCTACTTGCCACAACTGGGAGCAAAGCAGGGGCTTGGCCACAGCCTGCAGGAGCACCCGACCCCATGCCACAGCCAGAAATTGGACAACAGTGTTACCACATTGAACAGCCATTCTCTAATAGTGGAAGCCAAGCAGGATATGGCTCCCAGCACACACGACCCTGCAGGAAGTCAGGCAGGGTGTGGCTGTGCCTGCTGGAATAGGCTGGTCCTGCTACAGTAAAGAATCAGGGGAGAAGTGGGGCCACCTTGAATTTGTGCTTCCCAGGACTACAGAGGCCAGGGTGGGCAAGACCCAGCCATAGCTAGAAGTTGGGCAGTAGCAGAGCCATCACTGCTCACACATAGTACCTCATCCAAGTTGGAAACCAGGGCCAGGGGTGGGGTGAGAGCTAACAGGACCATACAGCCTTAAAAAAAGAAATAAAAGGAACATAGGACATTAAAAGATTACTGGAGGATATAAAGAATTCTAGGAAAAGCAATGAAAACAGAAATGATGAAATGGAAGAATGAATCAGTACCTTCAAAGACACAGAAATAAACAGAAAATGAAAGAGAAATAAAAAGGATGAAGAAACATAAAGAGCTATCTGACACCATGAGGAAAGGAATAAGAGAATTATAGGTCTACCAGAAAGTGAGGGAAAAGGCCAAGGAATTGAGAAAATTTTCACATAGATAATTAAAGAGAACTTTCCAAGTATGAAAAAGGAGATAAAATAGACATACAAGAAGTGAAAAGAACACCAAACTTCCAGGATGAAAGGAGAAATACAGCAAGACATGTAAAGCTCCCGAGAATCCAAGACAAGGAAAAAATAATGAAGTTGACAACAGGGAAGAAACAAATAACTTATAAATGAAAACCAGTCAGGCTGACATCAGACTTCTCTGGAGAAACATTACAGGCAAGAAGAGAGTGGAGGGACATAGTCAACAAACTCCAAGACATCAAATGCCAGCCAAGAATACTTTATCTAAACCCCTACTCCAAAAATCACTACAATAAGTCCTTAAGACAATGCCAACAGAGGGATGAATAAGAATAGATCAAAACAAAGAATAAAAACACAAAAAGACAAAATGTCAGATACAGATGCTAATGTATCAATATTAACTCTAAATGTAAACAGGTTATAGTCATCAATAAAAAGACATAGAGTTGCAGACTGGATTAAAAAACAAAACCCAACCTTTGCTGTCTCCAGGAAGCACAACTATAAAAGATAAAAATAGATTGAAAGTAAAAGGATGAAAAACAATCATACAAGCAAATGGACCAAAAAGACAGGATAAAGTGGACAATGCAAAAATAAATGAAATAGATGTTAGGAAGACAGTCCATAAAATCAATGAAACCCAAAAAAGTAAACAAAACAGACAAACCTCTAGCCAGGCTCACAAAGAATAAACAGGAGAAAGGTACATAAATAAAAGAGAAGAAATTACAACAGACAGCAGAATCAAAAGAATGATCAGAGACCACTATTAACAGCTATATGCAAACATGTTCAACAATCTAGAAGAAATGGACAAATTCCTACAACTTTACAATCATCCAAAGCTAAAGAAAAAATAGAACAATTAAACAGAACAAGCAGTGAAACTGAAGCAGTAACTAAAACCCTTCCCAAAAACAAAACCTCAGGACCAACCAGATGGGCTTACAAATGAATTTTACAAAACGTTCAGAAACAAGCTAGTGCCTGTTCTGCATAAACTCATTAAAAAAATCAAGAAAAGGAATACTACCAAATATATTTTATGAAGCCAACATTAATAACATTAATATAAAAAATTCAGACCTATCTTCTTAATGAAGAAGAAAAAAAAGAAAAATTCAGACCTATCTTCTTAATGAAAAATGAAAATAAAATAAAATCTTAGTCAATAGATACAAAAATGCATCAAAAGAATGATACACCACAAGCAAGTGGGATTTATTCCAGGATGGTTCAACATCAGAATATCAATTAATATAACCCATCACAACAATCAACAGAAAAATAAAAACCATATATCAACAGATGCAGAGAAGGCATTCAATGAAGTTTGATACCCATTTATGATGAAGGCTCTTGAAATCCTTGGAATAGAAGGAACATATCTCAACATGATAAAAGCTGTATATGACAAAACCACAGCCAATATTATCCTCAATGTACAAAAGCTGGATGTTCCTTTAAAATCAGGAACAAGACGAAGATGTCCACTATCACCACTGCTCTTCAACATAATACTGGAAGCCAGAACAATAAGACAGGAAAAAGACACACAGTAATCCAAATAAGGAAAGAAGTAAAACTCTCTTTATATGAAAAACCCTAAAAACTAAATACAAAAACTAATCTAAACTAACCAGCTTATTAAAGCAGCAGGATATAAAATGAAAAGTCAGTTAATTCACCCAAAAGTGAGCAAGTTATTTATACACAAACAACCAATCAGAAGAAATGGAAATAAGAAAAGAAAAATCCCTTTACAACTGAAACCAAAAATATCAAATACTTGGGAATAAGCCTAACAAAAAAGGTAAAAAGAGCTATACAAAGAAAATAATAAAACACTGTTAAAAGAGGGTCCTGTCTGGTGGCGCAGGTGGGTTACAGCACAGTACTAAGAAGTTAAAGCCACTTGAGCATGAATTTTGATCCCCACCCTGGAGGTGATCCACATGGCATGGCAGAACTCTCCTGACCTGCCCACTGGTCCCCTCAGCAGTGTATTTCATCAGTTGGCCTGTTCTGCTCCCACTCTGTCTCTGGTGAGCCCTCTAACTGCCTCTGCACCTTGGGCCTGTACCCCCATTCTGTATACATAAATAAATAAGTCTTTTTTTAAAAAAAAGACTGTTGAAAGAAATACAAGAGAGAAAAAGTGGAAAGACAACCCCTGCTCATGTATTGGCAGAATTAATATAATTAAAATGGCCATCCTACCAAAAGCAATTTACAGATTTTATGCTATTCCAGTAAAAATCTCAATGACATTCTTCAAAGAAATAGAACAAATATTGATGAATTTTTTATGGAACCACAAAAGAAAAACTTGAATAGCCAGTATTCTCCTAAAACAAAAAGAGATTGGAGCTATCATACTCCCAGACTTCAAACTATACTACAAAGACTAATAATGAAACCTGTATGGTACTGGACAAGAACAGACACACAGACCAATGGATTTGAATAGAAAACATAGATATAAACCCACAGTTTTATGGATAGCTAATCTTTGACAAAAGAGCAAAATATATGTAATCACACAAAGAAAGTTTGTTCCAAAAAATGGTGCTAGGAAAACTGGACTGCTACATGTAAAAAAAAATGAAACTAGATCACTATCTCATATCATACATAAAAACCAACTCAAAATGGATTAAATATCTAGACATAATACCCCAAACCATAAAATATATAGAAGAATATATTGGCGAAACGCTGCATGACATGCACTTCAGTAACATCTTTAAAGATATATTGCCCAAAGCAAGGATAGTGAAGGAAAGGATAAACAGCTAGGACTTTTTGTCAAGAGACAAACAAAAGAGACATTACAAAAAACAAAGAGTCAACCCACTGACTGGAGGAAATTTTTGCACACAATACCAATGATAAAGGACTGATCACAAAGAGCTGATGAAACTCAAGAAATGGGTAGAAGATCTACAAATGCACTCTTCTAAAGATAAATACAGATGACCAACAGGCATATAAAACAACTCAACATCACTTGTAATAAGGGAAATGCAGATCAAACTACAATGAGATACCAACTCACACCAGTGAGAATGGCAAATAATAAAAAAAAAAAAAAAAACTAGCAACAATAAATATTAGTGAGGATGTGAAAGAAAAGGAACTCTCCTACACTGCTGGTAGCATCCAATCTGGTCCTATTGAAAACTGTTGGGAGATTTTTCAAACTGCTAAAAACAGAGTCTCCATATGATCTGGCAATTCTATTCTTAGGTATCTACCTAAGAGAAACAAAAACATTAATTCAAAAATTATTGTTTGTTGCTGCTCTATTTGCAATAGGGAAAATGTGGAATCAACCCACATGCCCAAAAATAAATGACCAGATCAAGAAGATGTGGTACATATACCCACTGGAATATTACTCAGCAATCAAAAAGATAAACTCATGCCATTTGTGGCAACATGGGTGGAATTGGAAGGGATAATGCTTAGTGAAATAAGCAAGAAAGAGAAAGAAAAATATTGGAAGGTTTCACTCATAGCAAAATAAATAAAAAGTAATGGTAGTAAATTATAAATTAAAATTAACAACTATAAACCAAAGACATTTTATGGGGGTGGAGTGGGGAATAGGAACAAAACAGGGATAAGAAGAGCACATCACTATGGTGATGTCACATGGGTGAGTTGGTGGTGGGAAATTCATGGGGATTACAAGTGAGATGAAAAAATGTACAAAATGAAATGATATGTATATATGTGTGTGTGTGTGTGTGTGAGAGAGAGAGAGAGAGAGAGAGAGAGAGAGAGAGAGAGAGAGAAGAAAAAACTAAGTTCTTATAACTAAATGCAGGTAAAGTGATGAAATATGTGTTAAAAAAGAAGGAATATATTGGGAATGGATATTTCAAAGGTCTTGGGAAGAGTTTAATGTCAAGAAACTGGGTATCATTGGAGTGAAATTGTATAATAAATGGAAAAGCAAAAGAAAGTGTTGATGCTCTGAGAGAAGTATCTTAGGAAAAGAAATTTTATGTGACCCAAAGACTTGCTATGAGAGCTGAACTTTAACACTTCTAGTGTACTTGTGTGAAAACAAGCTTTGGTTTTTCATCTGCAAAAAGGATTTAAGCACTCTAGAACTATTTTTACTAGCTTGATAGAAAAGACTATTTAGGTAATCTGAATATCCTGGTCATCCTCTCAGCATGGTTAACTGAGAGAAATCTAATCTTGTCATAAATTCCAAGCCCTGTCAAAAAGTAGATGTACTCATAAAAATCTTTGTCACTCCAGGTAATTAAATGTATTATTTAAAAAAAAAAACCTGTATGTTAATCCTATGGGAACTTCCATAACTCTAAATTATTCTAAATTATTTGAATCTTTGTCTTAGAAGGACTCTGAAGACACCTGATAATTATTTTCCCTTATAGAAAATAAATCAGGTCATTTTGGATATAGTCAAAATTTTATCAGAAGCATTGTCATGGAAAGATGGAGACACCTTCCAACATATGTTGAAATTAAAAAGAGTGTTCCAAAATATAAGACTTCCTAAAATCTAATATATTCTGATAGGTGATTCCCAATACTAATCCATCATGGGGATATTTATTCTTGATGGATCCTTGTCATAGCAGCAGAAACCATATTATTACCTGCCTCTTTTAGAGCATTCTGCCTCTTTTAGAGCTGCTTTTAAACCAATCAATTATGAAAACAAAAGGAAAGTGTTTCAGGAGAAGCCCAATGAAAATCATTCATTTTTCCAGGTTAGATTAGCGAGACCACAAAAATGTATGCAAATCTGGATGCAAGACTGCAGAAAACAGGTCAATCATGCAGTCTTCTTATAGAAAGTCTTCTTATAGCAAGCTCTGAAGACCCAATCAAGGATCCCAGGTCCCTTTCTCAAACTTTGGACAATAGATAGCTATCCATCTCAGGCACCATAAAACTCCACAGCAATTATGGGACTATATCATGAGGCATGCCTATGACTCCCAGCTCTACTTTGCATCAGCTTTAACTTTAATCCCTCAAGTCAGCACTCTGTGCTCTCAGTGAGCCCCCCAAATTGTAATTTCACCCTACATCTCAGGAGACTCTAAGTAAAGCATCAAGTGCCTCTGTATAACATCCCATTTTATGGGAGCCTTACTCCTGTACTTAGGGAAATTCTACTCAGGTCACTTTTTTATTCTAGCTGACATGAACAGGGTTTCTACAAACTGCATGCTAATATAAAATACCAATCATGTTTATTCTTTATTAACCTAAATCAAGGCACTGTTTTATGGGAATCTAGCTCCTCAAGTAACTGGGTACAAACAGGTCTAACAACACACCTAGAAATTACTGAATCAAGTCCACCAGTTACATGATCAGGCCAGTACCATCGAAATTCCTGGAAAGATACCTGATCTTGTTTATCCTGATTGCTTCCCTTCCTGGATCCCTAATTTCCATTCTTCTATTTGCCCCTTCAACATTACATTCCTCATGAATTCAAACCCTACACCTACAAATGGTGCTCACTCACATCTATCAACCAATTTCCCCTGCAGATGATATTCTCCTTGCTCCCCTTGACTGGGCAGGCCAAACTTTCTGCCCTGGTAATCCACATAACAATTTCATGTTGACTTACTCTACTTTTCTGATACTTGAATTTTGCATTTTTGGCCTACTTTTTGGTTTCCTCTAATTTTCAAACCATCAACCTATAGCTCATGTCACAGGGTATCTGAAGCCCAAAGATGCAAATGGCTACAGAATTCACAGACCCAGTTTCTTGAAAAATCCATTTTGGACAACCAGCACCACCTGTGTAGTCTCTCAGGACAACATGAAAACCTAAAACTAACTCTGACCTAGATGCCTAAGCACAACCATCTCCTTCTCTTTTTCACAGTTTTCCCCACTGTCTGGAGACATCAATAAACTAGGTAGGGCCAGCACTATGCACCAAAATGCAGCTTGAAGCAGCAGGGTGAAGTTAGACTTTCACCCCATTTCCAAAAATATGTCAGTTGTTGTTCTCTCTGGATAGGAGGAATACCATGGGTATCATTACTAAATTTAAAAGCTAAATGGCCTCTCTTTGCCCCTAAAGCAAGTTTGGGAGGCTGAATCAATAAAGGGAGTAGATGGGACTGCCACAGACACTGGGCCAATAAGCTGATGACCTGTTAAGCTGATCCTGATCATTACTCAGGACATGACCAAAAATAGTTATCTTAGACAATTTATGATGCCTGAAGTATAAATAGAGCCTGAGTACTCTCACTCTGCATATCAGATCTCTTCTGGCTTGTTCATTCCTTCTCTTAACAGTGTATTTCTATACATCCACATTTTATGTTCTACACTCTGTCTCTGGTGCATTCTCTCACCCCCCATGCCTACACACACACTAATTCTTCCCCAGAAAAGTTCTGTAAACTTGAGTGGTGGTCATGGAGATGGTTTTAGTGATAATTACAACTTTGGTCATGGAGGAAACTTCAGTGGTTGAGGTGACTTTGCTGACAGCTGTAGTGGTAGTGATATGGTGGCAGTGGGGATGGCTGTAATAGATTTGGTAATAATGGAAGCAACTTTAGAGATAGTGAAAACTACAATTATTGTGCAATTTCTAATAATCAGTCTTCAAATTTTGGACCCAAGAAGAAGGAAACTTTGGCAACTTAGCAACTCTGTCACCTATGGTGGTGGAGGACAATATTTTGCCAATCCATGAAACCAGTGAGACTATGGTGGTTCCAGCAGCACCAGTAACTATGGCTGTTACAAAAAGTTTTAATAATGGCAGGAAACAAAGCTCAGCAGGAAAGGAGAGCCAGAGAACTGACTGGAAAGATACAAGTTAAAACAGATTTGTAAACTCAGCCAAGCACAGGAGTGGGAGGGCCTTTCTGCTACAAATAAGACATGTTGTAGACAATACTCATATGTATGGACAAAAAAAAAAAAAAAAAACAATCCTGAGGGTTGTATTTGTGACTAACTGTATAACAGGTTATTTTACTTTCTGTCAAGCACTCCAAAGAGTTCTAATGTAGATTTCTTTGCATTAATTATTGATTGCTAAATATAATATATATTCTTATTATGAAATCTTAAAAAAAAAAAATCTCATGAGCCTGCCTTAACTGACTTCAGCTTAAAATAACACACATGTCCCAGTGTCATGCCTTGAGGAAGGCCTATTCTGAATATCATGTGGTCATATTTGGGAATAACAAGAAATATGTTTTTTATTGGTTATGTAATAAGTGGAAAAAGGGGAAGTTACAGGTTCCCTGCCCCACCCAAGAGAGGGTAAATCTGAGAAAGGAAAAGAAAACGCTAGAAAGGAGATTGGTGAAGAAAGGAAGAAGGATGAGCAACAGGACACCTGGAGGAGGTACATGGAAAAGAGACATGAAGAAGCTACACTTCTTGGACAGGCTGAAATTTAAACAGATAAGAGACCTGTGGAAAGGTTAACAAAGGTAGCTTTTATCTTGATTTTGATTTTACATTTTTCCTCTTAGAGTTAATCTGTTTCTAACTCTTCTATGGGTTCTTTCAGAAAGTGCTTTAGACTTGTGATGGGTTTTCAGGCCTCTGTGGTGGCCCTGGTTTGGGTCAACCTTTTATTACTGGACATTTACCATGAGGGGATGGGTAACTTTGGGGACTTGATTTGAAAACTTTTTGCATCCTCTTTTCTTTGTTGCACACTAATTATATTAATTCCTAAATGTTTACAGTGGATGACCAAATCTATTTAGAGTGGGCAGGTTTGGGGGTTTTGGGGTACCCTTTTCCCTGTCCTGAGACAGACAGTGATCATTTCTACTTGTAACAGAAATCAGGACTAAGGGACTTACTGAATTCTCTTAGGCATTTTGAGCTTCTTTGCAAGTTTTAAAAAGACAAGCTGTAGGCCCCTCTGGATGTCACTGAAAGGAGGGCCTCTGGGGCTGCCACCTCTGTCACTATTTGAATGATGGAGAATAAAGATGCCACTTCTGGATTTACCAGACTCAGTATAATGATGTTCATTAGAATGTTCACAGCAACACTGTTTCCATCACCAAAAGAAATGATATGTTGTTTTATAGTCACACAACTATACAGTAATGACAATAAACAACCAACTGTACCCTTTGGCTGAAGCCAAAAGACTGTTACACGTGATGCTCCTTGAAGGGGGTTGCTGAAGATAGATAGCCCCAGGAAATAATGCTTAAAAGTATTGCATTTTGGGATGTGGTGACCAATAAGGCTTATAAGGGATTGCAGAATGGGGCATGGAGTCAGTCTTCAAGATTCAAGGTTTTTAGATCTTCAGCATTGGGGTCAGTGGATTTTGGTCCCCACCATACAGATCTTCCAGAAGGCTATTGTGGACCTCTGAAGGTGGAGGTCTCCAGGAGCCAACCTTGGTATGGAAGTTTGGAGGCTTTGCAATTAGCAAAACAACTGAAATTGTTACGGGCATTGCTGTGGTAATAGTCTAGCAGGAAAGGCAAAGATGCCTCACTGAGCTGTGTGAGTGTGGCCATTTTTTGGGTCATTTGGCAGCTCCAGCTGCTGTCTAAAGTGCCGCTTGTCTGGTGCTGTGCTGGGGTATCCCAGCAACTCCAGGAGCATCTCCTGTTGCATCTTCTGTTGTGTTCAGTGAGTTGGAACTTGGTTGGCCTGTACTCTGGCACTCATGTGCTCCAGATCTGCACTGGCAGGAAGATGCCATCTTGGACACATGGCCTATTGTCTTGGAGAAGACCTCTCCTCAGTGGTGGGAAAACACCATCTTAGCTGCTTTTGTTTAGGAGTGAAAAACACTGGATACTGCTTTGAGTGAGGTAAACGGCCATTTTTTACTTCAGTAACTCTTTTTTCCTGGTTTGTTAAATAAATCCCACTATTGTTGTTCCATGAGCCTAAGTAGTCTTGCAATTGTGTGCAGGTGAAGAACTCAGACAGCGACCAGTAAAATATTTGGACAGTATTGTTGGCCAATTTTAGTACTTCTCACTATCCTCAATCACTATAAGCAGCAATGTGGAAGAAGCTTACAAATATTTCTGAGCAAAAAAAGACAGAAGCAAGGAGTTCATGTACTGTGATTACAAAGAAAATCATCCTGTTGCCCCTTTGGTTCTTATCATCTGGATGAATAATAAAAATCATATTAGATAGGTTAGTAAAATAATAGCATGTAAGAAAGACCCAGTAGATTAATTAATAATTCACTCATGTGGTATCAGACACCACCTTAAGTAACTTTAGCTAAGAGAAAGTTGAGGGGCTAGAGAATGGGGAAGGTCAGGGTAAGGAAATGAGTTAAAACAGGATTTTTTTTTTATATACCTCCACACAATAAACAACCCACTCCTTGAAATGCTGTTTTCTACCATTTGGACATCTAGCAAACAACAGATGGGCCTTGCATTTACAACGTGTGTGGCTGTGGGCACCCTCTCTTAACATTGTAAAATAGGCTAGGCATGGAAGTTGCTGTTTTTAGTGTTGCCTCTTTCACTGTAGGAATCTCAGTGCCTTGTGTATACTGTCCTATTTAAATGCTGATTAAAGGCCTGCAAAATCCACCAAAGGCTCCAAATTCTCTTTTCATCTGTGAGAAAATGACAATTAACTTACCCAACCTGGGATGGTTGCACAACAGTCAGTTATGGGAAGTTACCAGGGAAGTCACAGTAGACCAAGATATGACTGTTGTGTAGATTTAGATTAGTTTTCCCCACTGAAAAGAGATAAGGAACTTGGTCTTTCCTGTACAATGAAGGTGGCTCCATGAGAAAATATTTTCACATGTAAATGTGACTCTCAAATGAGTCTCTTATGAAATAAACTGTAGTTCTATTAGACTTAAGTGGCCTACTCAGCCATCATTTTAGTAACATACTGTTCTGCCCTCCTATACAAGGTCAGAATATCCTGGTCAATTAGTTATCTGAACTAAAATAATGCAGTATGCCAGACCTTACAAGGCTTTTTTCAAATAAAACAAGAGCAGTAAGTTTGTCCTGGGACAAAGGGTATGCATCATAAGGTATGACTGGGTACTGCCAAGGGGACTGTTGTATGTATGTATGTATGGCTTTATGTCTCAGAGACTGGTCAGTGGAATGCCTCATTGATATGACTGAAGCCATGGGTGAGTTTTAGGCAATGGTTTTCAATACAGTATAGATTTATGGCCCCCTGAATGCCCTAGACAAGCACCTTTACAATTTTCACCTACCCTTTATCTTTGTTCTCTTACCCTGTGAAATTGATGGTATATGATTATTCTCACAATAAAAAGGCAGTATCTTGCTCTTTTGGCAGTACAATGTGCTCCACAACTCCAGTTTGTAAGTGTGGTGTTGTCAGTGCAATAAACCTTCTGTACTGGGGGTAAAGTTGTGTAAATTATGGGGTGGCAGAAGTAGACTTAGGAGACCATGAAAGATGTTCACTGGAGGTGCTCATTTGCAATTCTCCCTCAGGAAAGGATCAGGTAGACTCTCAGTGGAAATGGGGAAATGGTTCCTAAGGGAAACTTTCCAGGGAACCCAAACTGTAACAACGCCTATTTGCTTATGTCTTTAGAAACAGAATCTAACTATAGTTTTTCCCCACTTCTTTAATTAACTGAATTAGGTATGATATAGCAAAAACAATAAATTATTTTAAATGTAGGAAAGCTGTCAGTCTGAATGAAAGAAGTCAAATGCCCAAGCATCTATTAGTTGTAGTGATGCTGGAGATTAAAAACAGGGAGAAAAAATAGTGTTAGCAGGTACCCTGGGACCTTCCCGAACCTTACATGCTCAACAGGTTCTGCCATCTGCTGCATAAAGACAAAACACTTTCAGTGTGTAAGACCTTCCATTGAAAAGAACTTTAATAGAATTATGTGGAATAGAGAGAAGAAATTATAATAGTTTCCAAAAAGACACCCAAAAGGCAGTCACCCATCTTGTCATAGGTAAGTGCCCAGCTAAACAAGGTTGACCCAAAGCAGACTCACTGAGACCCAAATGCCTGCCACAAGTCTAAGGTACCTCCTAGTAGGGATCCATAGGAAATGGGCAGAAGGAGCCAGGCCAGTCTGGAAGGAGAGGTGCAAAATCAAAATACAAGTTGAGATAAAAGGCTGCCATTTTCAGTCTCCGCAGAGGTCTCTCACCCACATATCTTCTAAGTGTTTCCTTCCATGACCGACAAGACCCTGGTACAAGTCCAAAGTTGAGAAGCAAATGCAGCTTCCTCTTCACATGCCTCTAAGTCTTCTCTCCAAGTCCTTTCTAGCTTGTCCCCACCCTTATTAGATGGGGCAGGGAATATGGAACATAACTTTTTTAGATTACAATTAATAGAGAGGGCCAGCCTCAGTTTCTTCCAGCCACTAAAAGGAAAAGGGAGCTTTAGGAGAAGGAAAGTAATTTTATTTGTTGACAAAATCAGGGGGGTAGCAGACTGGTATCTGAAAGACCAGTGACCTGCTTTTTGGCAGCATTCAGGGGTTATCTATACAAATAAAAACAAAAGTGAAATGGGCAAGGGTTGGTATGTCCTTTTGATGCATACAGAGATTTCCGGTGGACACCAGCTTGCTTTGTTAATACCTTATGTGTAACTTCCTTAGATGTTTAACTTCCTAACTGCCCTCTTAGGGATAGCCTTCCTTTTTCTTGGAATGTGAGCAGACAAGCTTGTTAAATGCAACTGATAGGAATGCTTGTGTGATGGGGCAGTGAGATCTGTCCTTTTTCACTGTTATATTACTGTTTTATATTACTGTTTTATTTTACATAGGGTTCTATGTGCATCTATACTGCTATCTGTTTAACAGATAGCATACACTACATTTTTTTTTTAAGATTTATTTATTTATTCGTACAGAACTGGGGTACAGGCCAGAGATGCGGAGGGTGAGAGGATTCACCAGAGACAGAGCGGGAAGCAGAACAGGCAGATTGACGAAGTACACAGCGGGCGGGTCAGGAGAGGTCTGCCGCGCCATGTGGTCACCTCCGGGGCAGGCAGGGATCGAGCTCATGCGGAAGTGGCTTTAGTTTCTCAGTGCAGTGCTTTAACCCACCACCAGGGAGGGCCGCATACACTACATTTTTAATGTAAAAAGTTAATATGGCAAGGCATTTTTATTCACTTGAAATTCATTTGTAGTTACCTAGGCATCAAAGTTTTAACTCATTTTTAAAAGTAATTTGCAAATGGGCAAAAAAATCAAAGGATATTCTGTCTGTAAATACATTCAAATAGAAACAATAATAAAGCAACAGTCAATGTCTGCACTCCAAATGAGTTATCCAAATTCAGATTTAATAATCACACATTTGTAAATTTATGGTAAGGAAAATGAATGCTGTGCTGCTGGTTTTCTTTCAAATTGACTTTTACTTAATCTTATAATTATGTAAAGCCTCTTTAGGTTTTAGGAAGCTTAAGTACTCAGAGTAGGTGGGTGCAGGTGGAAAAGTGTAAAAATAACTAAAAGGAAACACACATTTTAACCACTCTACCAATCTGAGCTAAGGAAATATTCTTTTCCAACCCAAAAGAATTTTATGCTAGGTAAAATTCCCCCCCCCCTCCCCACTAAAATCAAACAGTTCAAACCTAAAATTCAGTTATTTTTCCTGTGCAGCAATGATATTGGGGTGTTGAAGTGAGTTATCTGTTTCAGTCATTAATGTTTGTCTATCTCATAAAAGGAATCATTAATTTTATACATCACTAGGGGTAGCTCAGTAAATTTATGTTCCCAGAAAAATGGCATAGAGTTGTGCTTACTACAAAATCCTAGAACCAAACTGACTATACTCTTCTATCAACTAGCTAAGCAACAGTGAGAAAGTAGCCAGTCTGCACCTCATTGTCTCACAAATAAATATGGTGATCTCAGAAGTGAATGGGAAAGGAGTTGAAAGAATGAAAGAACTGGATACTGGCCAATAAAGGGCACCAAAACTGGCAAAGGACAGTGCCTAAATATTTTACTGGTTACTATCTGAGTCTTGGTGCAGAAAACAATAATGGAATTTATTTAATAAACAAGGAAAAAGAGAGTCACTGAGGCCACAAATGGCCATTTGTCTCACCCTTTTGTTTTGAAGTCCTAAACAAAAGGTGTAAAAGTGGCATCCTCCCACCACTGAGTGCCTAGAGCACATGACAGCCAGACCACAGGCCAGGTTCCAATTCACGAAGACAGAATAAACAACAGGAGATGCTCCTAGTGCAGCATCAGATAAGTAACACTGAAAACAGTACTGCATGAGCTGAACTACCAAATGGCCACACTCACACAGCTCAGAGAGGTACCCAACTCCAGGTCTTCACTTTCCTTTCAGACTATAATAGAGGTAAAGCTTGGAACAGCTTCAGCCACTCAGCTTCCTGCAGAGTCTCTGAACTTTCCTTCTGTGAGGTTGGCTGCTGGAAGCCTCTCCACTGTCTTCAGAGGCTGGCAACAGCCTCTGGAAGATCAGTATGGTAGAGTCCCAACCACCATGGGGTGCCACTTATAACAGTCTTTGGCTTCCAGCCCGTTGTTACAAGCTTATTTTCATAAAATATTTAAAACCTGGCCTGGCATATAGATTTCCAGGGACATTAATTGTTGGGGGTGGGGTATGTGTTGAAAAAACTCATCAAATAGAGTGAAAAACAGAAAAGGGAAAATTTATTGAAATACTCTGCTGAGAGGAGCAGCAGGGGAGATGGGAGAGGCCCTGACCTGAGAGTCAGAAAGTCCATTTATACTCCAGGCAGCAGTGATTGGCTAGGATATCTGGCCTTAGGCATGTCCTGACTCCTAATGGGATCATCAGTTCAGTGGCCCTTATTAAGCTTCCCAAACTTGTCTGCTGGGAAAGAGTGGGGGCTGTTTGCAAACTTAGTAATGATACTCTGACATTAGCTATCTCCATACAGTCAAAAAATCCCTCAGTCAGGTTTAGCATTTCCTCAGTTCAGATTCAGAATTAGATCGTAGTTATTAAGTGCTGACTAACTTTGAATATAAGATTATTATGGACAGATTCATATCTCCCCTAAAATTGTTAAACTTAATCCCCATTTGATGGTACTAGATGGGGTTGGGAGGTCATGGGGACCCAACAATCCTTTAAAATGGGATTTAGTGCCCTCTGAAAAAACGACCCCGGAGAGCTCCCTTGCCTTCTTCCAGTAAGGACACCATCAATTGACAACTGTCAATTATATCCAGAATGTGGTAGTACCTTAAGATAGGAATGTCCTAGTTTCATTCACTGAGAGAAAAAAAAAAAGTTACTTTTAAATCATCCAGTCTATGGTATTCTATTATAGCAGTACTAGTGAATTAAAGATCACATCCATCAATATAAAAATTTTGTGTCCAAAGCTCAAGCATTCTTGATTTTATTTCTACACTATTAAACTTGGTTTATTTAGAGACCCAGAAGGGTATTCTGCAAAGGGGTTCCAAGTTATTTAATCAAAACAACATAAAGTTAGGGATACAGTTACTAGGGGAATTAGAGAAGGAAAAGGGTTAAGAGAGGAAAAATGGCGACAGGGTGGTGGCACAGGATGGTGAGCAGTGAGAGAAGCAAGTACACTTATACACTTAGGTGTGAAGCTGTACACCTAAAATTACATGGTTATATAAGCTAATAGCAAATAAATAAAATTCAAAGAAAAAAAAACGGGTTTAAAATAAAAACTTTTAAGTCAGTCAGACTAGTGTAGATTTCCTCGGAATTGATATGGATGGCTAAGAGTAGTGTTTCTCAAGACAAAGTTAGTCACACAAGTAAGTAGGGTGCTTTAAAAGTATTTTAACTTTTCAGGTGATTGTGTAAACTCTGAGCAATTGTTTCCAAAGGTTGAGTGTTGTACTTCATAAATTCTCTGGCATGGTTAAAATGTTTATTTGAAAATTCTAGGCTAAATTAAACTTTTTTTTATTTTGGCTTTTTGGGGTTTCACAAAGTAGTCATTTGTATATATATAAATAAATAAATTAAGCCAGCTGGCTTGTTATTTATTAGGGATTATGTACTGAGTCAACCTTTAAGGTATGACTATTTTTATAATGAAATGTCTCATGACAATCTCTTAAATTGTTCTGCTGGGTGCAGACAAACAAAGTGGTTGGCTATTAGGAGCCATGTCGTTTGAAGAATACTTACCTTTATACTCTTGGTATTAATGCATTTTGCTAAAAATACCTATAGGATGAAACATTACATAGTATTTCTTTAGTGTTTCCATGAAAGAAAATAACCACTTACTGAGTACCTTCAATAGGCACTGGTGCAGCTGTGGGCACTTGCCACACAGTCATCACCAATAAATATGGAAAAGCATGATAATGTGGAAGCAATGTGCTTCATAGGACAACGATGAGATAATGAAACAAATCTATAGCTCTTTCTTGAAAAAAAAAAAAATACACAGTAGTCCTCCAATAATGAATGTCATAAAAATGATTCATCATTGAAGGAACAATAGTTTTCAGCAAACTCCCAGAGTATTTACTTTTAGGATTAACTTATAAGAAATGCCAAATAATGTCATTTATTTAGGAAAATAAATTTTTTCCTTAAGGAAAAAGTACAAAGACATCTTCAAGTAGACTGCTCAATCAATTTTTAAGGTTTTCTCAATGAGAAAATTCATTCTAAAAAGTTATATAACACGAAGAATGTTTTATAAATTGTCATAAATTAACAGCAATTTTAAAAGCAAACATATAATCTTAAGGGGCATTTTCCTTAAAAAGTACAACTTCATTTCCCTTTGCCACCTTATAGAAGTAAAATTTTAAGGTAAAGATCAAAGGCAGCCTTGAATAGGAAATGAATTTATCAGTGTACAATGTCTGGAGGTTAAAGAAGATAGAAAAAAACAATCCGAGACCTTTCTTTAGATCCAGTCTGGACAGGAAAGATTTTTGGTAGACAGTGTCAACTGTGGTAGACCATGTGTACAGGATTGTTTTGTTTTTAAAGTAGTGGTGGAAGAACTCCCTAAGTTGACTCCTCCATAATTAGTCCTAACTGCAGCAGTTTTGTCAAAATTTGGCAATTTGAATTGCAGAAGGTAATGTGAATAGCGCTGAATCTCAAGCTCACACCAACTGCCACTGACTTCACAAACCTGAACACTCAGCAATGTTCATGTACTCATTTGTGAATCAAGGATAGAGGACCGTAACTTTAAGAGATAAGGGATCTTATAATTGTATGAAGTGTATAACTACACCGGTAAAAGTATAAAGGGTATTGAAATTTAGAGTACTGTATTTCAGAGAAAAAAAAAGTGTAAAACTTGTATTTTGACAAAACTTGACAAATTTTACATTCTAAACTCCCCAAATTTTCCTTACTAAACAATAAGAGACATAACCTGCCAGACTCTAAGACTTCAGTCATGAATAAAACAGTATGAGATTTTCAAGTTATATAATCTAACTGCATTTTATATTCCATGTAAGTGAACTGTTACAAACATTAGCTAGTTTCAGTGTACTTACAAGAAACACAAGGACATAGTTTTATTTTCTAACTATAAAACTTCTTTCCAACAAATATCTAAGTGACATTCATGTTTCCATTTTAGTAAACATAATTCTACAAATATCAACTTGCACAAATTGTTGCTTTTTATCTCAATTTGGAAGCTGAAAAATAAGAGGGGCATACAGTTAAGTAGTTAATGCAACACTCCTTGCACAGAAGCATATAATAATAAATGCTAGAAATAGTTCCGGCCGGAATGAGCTTTAAAAATTTAATTTTAAGTTTTATCAAGAAAGTAAAAATTTTTAGTGTGTATATTAAGTATTGACCCAATTCTAAATATCTAGCAAGTAATAGATTTCATGTGATTAGTTACTAACATACATGTTTAAGAGATTAATACTGACTACTCACTTACATGGTGCTAGTGTCTACTCTTTTACTGTTTACTTTTATGGAATGTTTATGATATAAAATTCCTCAATAGAACATTATAGCTTATTCTGCAGTAATGTGTACACGATACATAACAAGCAATCACTTTTTACCTTCAAGGAATCTAATTTAATTTGTGCAAAATTATAGACTTTTACACACATATGGCCAAAAGTGCTTCTGAAATTTATGGTCCATTTCCATAATGTACAAACAAACAAACAAAAGCACACTAAAGTTAATGGCTTACATATTTTATGTAAATTAATGCTATCTAGGACTGATAAACCTTTTACAAATTTCTATTTTTGGAAAATTAAAGCTCTGAGAACACTAAACACTGAAATTCTGTGCAATTAATATATTGGTTCATTTATTGCAAGTTTTATTAACTTACTTCTTACTCGCTGAGGTACTTATGTTTTTCCAACTAGATCAAAAAGGTTAAGGACTTGTTGAAATTAGTCTTCCATATAAATTATTTTGAATCTTGTCACAAGAGTTAATGTTTGTGAGTTAAACAGAAAGGGTCCCATTTCTTTTCCTTTTTGTAAAGTTCTGTTTTTAACTGGGTAGACATACTACTCACTTTTTCAATAACTTCACTGAATCACTAATTCAGTGATTTAGTTTTCAAAGAAGTATTTGAAAACTGGAAGTATTTTAAAATTTTGAAAACACTGCTACAGATCACAGACTATGTATGGGTTTTATCAGTAAAAAGTGTACCGCATAGAGTTGATTTAATAATTATTTCACAAAAGAATAGGTTTGCTATCTTTGCTATCAATTATACCAACTTTTGGTAATCAACAAAACCAGAAATGGCTTCTACATTGTCAACTGAACTCCAAGCAGCACCAAACAGGGTCTTGCCAAACAGAACCAATACTCTAAGATAAAGACCTCAGCATATATACTTCTAAAATAATAAACAAATTTAGAATTAGAACCAGAGGCAACATTTTATTTAAAAGTACCATGGGTTGTTAAAAGTGCTTTCTTCACATAAAACTTTGTTTGGTTAAACTAGTATAATCACTATGGAAAACTGTTTGGAGGTTCCTCAAACTGCTAAACATGGAGCTTCCCTACGACCCAGCAATCCCACTCCTACGTATCTACCCAAAAGACACAAAAACACTGATTGAAAAAGATACCTGAACCCCCATGTTTATTGTTGCTTTATTTACAATTGGAAAAACATGGAAGCAGCCCAAATGCCCAAAAGTAGATGACTGGATAAAAAAGATGTGGTACATATATACAATGGAATATTACTCAGCAACCCAAAAAGAGAAACACATGTCTTTTGCAGCAACTTGGATGGAGCTGGAAAAGATCATGCTGAGTGAGATAAGCCAGAAAGAGAAAGAAAAATACCGGATGGTTTCACTCATAGCAGGAGTATAATGGACCAGGCGAGAAAATAACAAAAATAATGAACAACCATATACCAGAGACATTTTGTGGGGGTGGAGTGGGGAATGGGATCAAAAATGGGGGGGAGGGGAGGGAAATGCACAAGATTATGGTGATGGTACATGGGTGACTTGGTGATGGGAAACCCGCGGGGATTACAATTGAGATGGAAAAAAAAATGTACAAAATGATAAAAATAAACTTTCGTAATAAAAAAAAAACTTTGTTTGGTTATTAATAATGTTCCTAATTCTCAGAATAGTGCTGCTGTGTCCAGATCCCATTTTGCAAAAATACAATTTAAATCTCTATACTAAAAATTAATAAAAGTGGAATTAAATTCTTCCCTCACCCCCTTAGCAGGATTATCTGGCTCTATCTGCATTCCTGGGAACTTGGAAAACTGTGCTACAACTCTAAAAATTCTTTGTGTCCTTCTGGGGTTGGCAGTGGCATCAGAAACAAACATATCCTGAGAAAATACCCTCCTGGGAAAGTCAAATGCCTTGCCTTATGTTGCCTAGAGTTCCCAGCACATTTCCCTACCTAGAACTATGAAGTCCTACACTTCCCTCACATTCCCCAATTCTGTAATTCCTTCACGGCTTAGCACTCCAAGAGCTGTTTTTTGGAGGATAAGGGGCTCACTTGATGGCCATCATGAATAAACATCTCGAGAAATGTTTAAAGACATTTCATGTTGGTTCAGTTTAGTTTTCTGGGTGTGAGAATAAGATCTGGTTTGATTATTTACACTATTAGAAATTTAGGAGGAAAATGTACTAGAGTAACTAAAAAATGAAGATTGTCTAAATTCTAGTTCATTGATTAATGCCAACATTATGTTTTCTTAAATTAACTGCTTAATATCTAACTATTTAAACAGAATTTTAAAAGGATTTCCATAATTGCTGTTCTTTAATTAGAATTTTGGCATTTTAATTATGACTTGTCCTTTGATAGTCACTTAAAAAACAAATGCAATTAGCAAAAAACCCCAACCAACCAGCCAGCTAGTCTGGCGTGTAGTTTTTTTGTTCACACTTAAATATACTATTAGTTTCATTACAATATGCACTTGGGAGAGTAACTACTTTTAAAAACAGTTATTTCCAAGTACTATTATTTCTTACTTTGTATCCCTAATGGTTAAAGCAAACAATTCTGTATCTCCAGGTAAACAAGGAATGCAGGGAAGAGGGTAGCATGTGGTTAGGTACAACAAGCATTTGGTGCTTGTTGGTGAAGTTCACCAATAAGGCCAGGCCTTCCTGTATGCCGTGTTTGCATGTTTGGTCGTTTGATTAACCGCTCCCCATTCCAACTTCCCCAACTCAGAATTCAGAACATAACCCAAGAGTTTTCTGACCTATATCCTTACCTATATCTAATATTCTATCCACGAGGACAAATAAACAAAGGAATTTTCTGAAAGAAACTTTTACCCAAACACATTGGACTTTGGTCTTAACTTGAATGAGGAAGAGTGGCCTTTAAGAGAGTGGTCATCATCGTCTTCCTCCTCACCCTCCTCCACAGGCTCATCTAGGTCTCTGAATGAGGGTGTGGTGTGGACGATTTGTGTTCGAAAGCGGATTTTGTTGAGTCTGGGTTTGATTCTTCCAATAGAACTGCCAGAGGCTTTGCGGCCTGGATCCTTTACTTTGCCTCCAGCCAATCCCTCAGCCAAGTAAGGGTGGAGATCGCCTCCATCCTCCGGTATGTGGGAGAGTCTATAGGTGATGAGGTGTGAGGGGAGCACCTTTGAAAGCTTCCAACGTCCACCACCACCACCCGCGGTGCTCACTCTGTGGTCCAGGTCCAGGCCTCCCACCAAATTCTTGATCTCCTCAGCGGTGCTCTGACTCAAGTACTGCCCCGCCTTTCTCCCGCTGTAATCCCGTGCGTCCACATCTGCATCGTAGGCCCCCACTAGAAGCTTCACCACCTCTGCGTGCCCATGCATGGCCGCCAAGTGCAGGGCTGTGTAGCCTCCGCTTGTTCTGGCATTGATGTTCACGGGCATTTGGTGATTGTTGGCGAAGTTCACCAATAAGGCCAGGACTTCCTGTCTGCCGTGTTTGGCGGCCCAGTGCAGACAAGTGAAACCAGTGATGAAGTCCCGCTTGGCTAAGAGGCCGGGATCGCTGCTCAGCAATCCCTCCAGGCTGTCCCACTGGCCTTCCGCAGCCGAGATCATCCAGGCATGCTCCAGTGGGTCCAGGGCCACGGAGGCCCCACCGCCGCTTTCCTCCTCCACCAACGACAAGGAGGCGACTGATAAGTCCTCGGAATCATCCCCACTTCTGCTGTGTCCATCCCAGGAGACGGCCTCAGGGTTGCTGCCTCCCAAAAAGGTGCTCTTCTTAAGCTGGGGGGAGCTACCCGGAGCCAGGTCGTGGGAGTTCTGGCTGGGGTTTTTCTGGGTGGCGACCTCTCGGGAAAAGCCGCCTGTCTCCGTCTCGCAAACGTGGGGCTCCAGGTATCCTCCGCTTCCTGGGGCCTGGTCCCGCACCGGAGGATGCAGGTTGCACCCGGAATTCTCATTCCAAGGCTTGCCACTCGCCACAGGCCGCCGGTTCCGCCCATAGTCGATAGGATGTGGAGGCCCCCGCTGCTGCGCGCCTGGCCTATCAACAGGACCCGGAGTCTCCTCGGGACCCAGGCCGCTCTCCCAGGGCTCTGCCGGGTTGATTGGGGTTCCCGCGGTGGGCTCGCGGTCCGTGGCCCCAGGGACGCAAGGTGGGACCTGATGGGGCCCGACCTCAGCCGGCTGGAAGCCCTCGCAAAACTTTCTTTTGAGGTGCACGTACTTGGTGCCATCGGCCGGGTCGGTACGCACAGTGGCCACGGCGTTTACCATCTCTTTGAAGCGGGCGCGCGCGCGGGCGCGCAGCTCTGGCTCGCCGCCCAGAAAACTCCTGAAGTGCCCTACCAGGTCCGCGTGCAGGGCTCGGCCTCCGCGATCGGCAAGAAAGCGCTGAACTGCCTGGGGCTCCAACTCCGGGGGCTCCTCCATCCTCATCCGGGGCCGTCCAGGTCCTCAGCGGCCGGCAGGTCAGCTTCGCGCCCTGGAGGCCGCGACGACGCCAGTTCCTGCTCACCCTTAAGTCCAGAGAGGCCGTTGACACTAGCCACCCACCGAGCTGCACCACTACCTCACCGTGCCGCGCCCAGGCGGCCCCGCCTCCCATAGCTCCGCCCACTTCCGGTATCCCTGCCACTAGCAACACCGCTCCCGTCAGCCGGCAAGCCCCACCACACCCATTTCCGGCCCACCGCTGACTGATCGATTAAGGCCTGGTTCCCTCGCGTTCTCCTCAGGCATTTAGTCTCCTCTCGCCGCCCGGAGTAGACCTCAGAAATGGCAAGCGGCACGCTGTCTCAACCGCAGCGCGACCCTTCGCGTGGCTAACGGCGCTTTTCCCCCGACGAGGCCCCGTCCCGCCCTCACTAAGTACCCTAGGCCGAAACCGCCCCTTCCCAGGCCCCGCCCCCCAGGGGAGGTTCCAGCCGGTTGCTCTGCGGGTCCCGCCCAGGCTCCCGGCTGTGGCTGGGCTGCTGATACCGTCGCTCCGCTGGCCCTCTGCCTACCATCTCTGTCCTCCCACTCGGGAATATGATGTCCTCCGACGTGGGGCGACACTTGGTGAGTTTCGGCCGCCTCGACCACTCCTCCACCTCTCGCTACCTCTGCTCCCAAACCCCTCCCCACTGGCCGAGTCCCGGAACCCGCGCCCCCGCCTCTCCTGGAATTCCTGCGTAAACTCCTTGGCTGGCGCTGGCGAGGCCTGGCGCAGGCAAAGCGCCCTTTCTGACTCTTCTAGCCGGCCTCTTGGCGACCCCGCGGTCCGCTGGCCGTACTCCGGCAGGAAGAGGGGGTCCTAGTTCCTGCCGCGTTGAGGGGCTAGTGGCGGCGCAGCCTGCACCTTAACGCAGAGACCCTCCTCCCTCCACTCCTTATCACACAAACAGCCCTTTGAGCTTGGGGTGCTGCAGCGATCCAAAGTTTTTGCGAGGCTGCCAGGTCTCCAAAAGTTGATTTGCGGATTTGATTTTAGTTCTGTTTTTTTAATAACGGTTTTGAATGCGGACTTGATTTTAGTTCTGTTTTTTTAATAACGGTTTTGAATACGCAAAGCAGATTCATATAATGGCTGTGATTTTCTTTTTACAGTTGTATATACTTCTCCGACCCTTTAATGGAGCCCAACTTACTTTGCTTATAGAAGCTCTTTTTTACCCAACTTGAGGCTTCTAGTTATCCTCCGTTAGGTCTTGAACTGTTTTAATTTTTTTTTCTTTTTGCCATGGCACTCATGTACTTATAAGAATATTTGTGACTAATTTGTCCTGTGTTTTATACTTTTAAAATCACTTTTGTGTATTTATCTCATGTAATAGTGGCTCTCACACTGAGGTTACAGCTCTTAATTGCCTTTTCTAATCTCTTAGGGGTGTACATCGATTTTTCCAAAGACTGCTTGGAAAAATAACTAAACCCTTATTTTTTAATGGCCTCACGTTTTATAGAAGTGCTAGTGAAACATGTCCCTTTGTGTACTTTTAAAAAAATTATCAGTTTTTACTTCTAGTACTTTAATGCAGACAAAGCTCCTTGGGGGATGGAAACCAAAAAACGTTTGAGTACTACTATACAAGGAATCTCCTAAATTAAGATATTTAGTTATAGGAACAGTTCAGATTATAGTGGGAGAGGATAGGCGATGAGTTACACAGCCAAAATTTCAATAGCACCTAGATAAGGATTTTTCTGCGATTATTTATCCTGGGTGGCTTTCCACTCCATCATGTCCTTTAGAGATGTCTCATTTGTTTCCTTTGAACTATCTTGTTACTACTGCTGTTTTTCTGTGTATGTATTGATGAGAAAATGTGCTTTTTAAAACTCTGATTCACAGTCATCTTCAAAATTGGGCATAAGAAAATCAAATTGATTTTGATTTCTTGTCAGATGTTGTAACATTATCTTTTTTAATTTCCTTACATCTTTATTTTTGCACAGTAAATGTTTTTTTTTTCTCTCAGGTGTAGTCTGGTAGTTCTCCAGTGAACCATCTCCATCAACATGCTACTTTGTGCACTTTCCAGGTCTGACACCACCCTCCACCCCTGTGCTCTCTACCTTCCTTGCTATGAGCTTTAAATCTATGGTCAACTTGCTAGTTTTGTCTTAATCTTTTATCTGATATCTATACTCTGCACATAGTAAAAAAATCCGATATTTATCTTTGTCCTTATACTTATTTCATCTAGCATAATCTCTTTCAGTGTCATCACTAAAAGCATGAGTTTGTCTCCTTGGATAGTCGAATAATGTACCATTGTATAAATACATCACAACCTTTTGACCCATTCATCTGTTTTGGGACATTTAGATTGTTTCCATAGCCTGTAAACAGTGTTCAATAAACATGGGAGTGCAGTTTCCTTTTGAATTAGTGTTTTTATGTTCTTTGTGTAGGAGTGGAATCGATGAATCATATGGCAGACCCATTTTTAGTTTTCTGAGGGACTTCCACACAGCTTTCCATAATGGCTAGACCAGTTTGTTTTCCCATTATACAGTGGAGAAGGGACTGATATCAAAGATCTATAAAAAAAAAAAAAAGCTGACATAACTAAACCTGTATTCTTTAATGAAGCCTTGAGATATTTCTGGATGGAGATCCTTCAACTATAACTTCTTGTAGAACCAGATAATGAGGCAGGCTGGTACTGTGAAGATAGTTAACTTTACCTCAGAGCATAAATCCATCAGGTAGCCCTTTCATAGCCATGCCCACTTCATTTCCACTCTACCTCCTCCTGAACCCAACAGCCAGTAATGTTTTTCACTTTTATAATTTTGTCATTTCAAGACTGTTATGTAATTGCATCACTATTTGGAAGGTTTTTTTAAAAAAATTTTTTTAAAGATTTATTTAAGCATACAGAACTGGGGTACAAGCCAGAGGTGCAGGGGCAGTGAGAGGATTCACCAGAGACAGAGTGGGGAGCAGAACAGGCAGATTGATGAAGCACACTGCTGAGGGCAGCAGTGGGCAGGTCAGGAGAGGTCTGCCAAGCCTTGTGGATCGTGGATCGCCATGTGGATCACCTCTGGGCTGGGGATCAAACTTCACACTGAAGCTGATGTGGCTCCCTTGCGGTGCTGCATCCTAACCCGTTTAACCCTTTGCGCCACCAGGGAGCTCCAAAAGAATTATTTATGCTACAAGAACTGCGGTATAGAGGCCAGGGGAGCTGTGTGGCAGTGGTGGGTGGCTTTATAGTGCTGTGTTATAACTGTTTCCCACCAGGAAGGCCCTGGAGCTTTTTCTTTTTCCCTTCACTCAGGAAAAGTCTCTGGACATTTACCTAGGTTCTTGTAATTATTAGTTTATTCCTTTTTTTGACTGAGCAGCACTCCCTGGTCTGAATGTCTGAGGACATGGAGATTTTGGGACTATTATGACTAAAGCTGCTGGTGTAATATAAGGTAAACCTGTCTTCACTTCTCTGGGGTAAATGCCAAGGAATACATTTGCTTGGTCACCTGGTAATGAAACTTACAGACTGTCTACCAGAGTTTCCATTTGCCATCCTTACCAGCAATGAATGAGAGATCAGTTTCTTCAAATTCATTTGGTATTGTTTCTTTTTTTGCATTTTGAATGTAGCTATATCTTGGGGGTTTTGTTTCTTTGTTTGTTTTTAAATAATAGAGTATTTATTTTTACATCATTATGTGCCTTTTTCCATCTCAGTTATAATCCCCATGGGCTTCCCACCACCAGTTCACCTGAGTGCCATCACCATAGTGCAGTGCACTACCCCCCCCCTTTTCCCATTTTTAATCCCATTCTCCACTCCACTCTTGTAAAATGTCTCTGGTATATAGTTGTTGTTTATTGTTATTTTCTACCATGGTCCTTATACTCCTGCTATGAGTGAAACCATCCTTTTTTTTCTGGCTTATTTCACTAAGCATGATCCCTCCCAGCTCCATCCATGTTGCTGCAAAAGGCATGTGTTTATCTTTTTCTATTGTGTACCACATCTTTTTTTTTTTTATTTATTTAAAGATTTATTTATTATTCATACAGAACTGGGGTACAGGCCAGAGATGTGGAGGGTGAGAAGATTCACCGGAGACAGAGTAGGGAGAAGAACAGGCAGATCAATGAAGTACACTGCTGAGGGGAGCAGCGGGCTGGTCAGGAGAGGTCTGCCTCTCCATGCGGGGATCTCCTCCAGGGCAGGCAGGGATAGAACTCATGTGGAAGTGGCTTAAGCTTCTTAGTGCTGTGCTTTAACCCGCTGTGCCACCAGGGAGGGCCATGTACCACATGTTTTTAATCCAGTCATCTGCTTTTGGGCATTTGGGTTGATTCCATGTCTTTCCAATTGTAAATAAAACAGCAGTAAACATGGGGGTGCAAGTGTCTTTTTGAATAAGTGTTTTGTGTCTTTTGGGTAGATACCTAGGAGTAGGATTGCTGGGTCATTTAGAAGCTCCATTTTTAGCAGTTTGAGAAACCTCCAAACAGTTTTCCATAGTGGTTGTATCAGCTTGCACTCCCACAGCAATGCAGTCCACATCCTTGCCAACATTTGTTGTTGCTGTCTTTAGGTTTTAACTGCATTTCCCTAATGGCTAGTGATGTTCAATCTCTGGACTTATTTGACACCCATATTCTCTTTGGTAAAATGTCTATTCATCCTTTTGTCCAGATTCTAATTGGATTTTTGTTTTTACTAAATTTTGAAGGACTTTTAAAACCTTGTTCTTTATGATAGTGGTTTGCCGATGTTTTTGCTCTTTTATTGTATCATCTTAACAGACTTGCAGAGCAGAAGTTTTTAATTTAAATAAAATCCATTTGATAAATTTTTCCTAGTAAGGACTTAGGTCTTTGACATCAAGTCTGAGAACGGTTTGCCTAAGTATGGATTATAAAGGTAGTCCTAAAAGTTATAAATGGTTATTTTCTATGTGATTTTATACATTCATGTTTATATGTTTATGTATTTTTTTTTAAGATTTATTTATTCATATAGAACTGGGGTACAGGCCAGAGATGCGGAGGGTGAGAAGATTCACCAGGGACAGAGTGGGGAGCAGAACAGGCAGATCGATGAAGTACACTGCTGAGGGGAGCAGCGGGCGGGTCAGGAGAGGTCCGCCTCGCCCTCCGGGGCAGGCGGGAATCGAACATGTGGAAGTGGCTTAAGCTTCTTAGTGCTGTGCTTTAACCCGCTGGGCCACCAGGGAGAGCCCTGTTTATGTATTTTAAAATATATATTTTTCATTTAACCATATCACTCATTTTGAGTTAAATTTTGTATAAATTGTGAAACAAGTTGAGGGGCAGTGTGACCTATAGATGTTTAACAGATTATCTCTTAGCTTTTTCTTGTTTTTAATATTTTTATTTATTTATGCATACATAGCTGGGGTACAAGCCAGAGGTGCAGGGGTGGTGAAAGGATTCACCAGAGACAGAGTGGGGAGCAGAAGAGGCCCACTGATGAAGTACAGTGCTGATGGGAGCAGCGAGCTGATCAGGAGAGGTCTGCCACGCCATGTGGATCACCTCCAGGGTTGGGATTGAACTCAGGCTGAAGTGGCTTTAGCTTCTTATTGTTGTACTTTAACCTGCTCTGCCACCAGGGAGGGCCCTATCTCTTAGTTTTTATTGAACTGTTCTTTCTCTTTTGTCAAAAATAAGTTCAATTTATTATGCAGATTTATTTCTGGGTTCTCTAGTATCAGTTGATTCCTATAGCTATATAGGAAGTCTTGAACTAGAGTGGGTTAATTACTCTCACTTTATTTTTTATCAAAAAATATTTTTGGCCATTCTAGTTTCTTGCCTTTCATTGTAAGTTTAGAATAGTCTTGTCTATATCTATAAAAAAAATTGGAATTTTGATAAAAATTACATCAAAAGGATATTTCATTAGGAGGCATTGTCTTTATTATGCGGACTCTTCCTTCTTTATAGAAGAAGTGTTTCTCCCATGTCTCTGTTTCCTTTCATCATCATCATGTAATTTTTGGCATATAAATCCTACATGTTGTGTTAGATTGACACCTATTTTTTTTAAGCAGTTGTAAGTTATCATGTTTTTGATTTTATTTTCCATGTATTGTTCACATACTGGACACACAGTTGACTTTTGCTTATCTTTTATCCTTTGACCTTGATAAATTCATGTATTCTAGGAATTGGGATGCCTTCTATATTGCTTGAGATTTTGCAGTGTCTACCAATGGGGCAATTTAATTTCTTAATTTCCATTTTGGATACCTTATTTTATTGCTTTACTGTGCTGGTTATGACATGAAGTGTTACTTGCAGAAGAGTGGTGAGAGCAGATATGCTTGCCTTATTTTCTGATGTGGGAGGAAAGCATTCAGGTTTTCATCATAGCTATAAGTTTTCATTCTGTCTTTGGTTTGGTTTTAGGGTGCTGTTGTAGCTTCATGAAGGGAATTGGGTGGTGTTCTTTCCTGTTTTTTTTTTTTTTTTTTTTTTTCCTGGTAGAGATTGTGTAGAATTGGTGTTAATTCTTTATCAATATTTTGTAGGATTCTTTTATGAAATCATGTGGCCTTGGACGCTTAACATTTTGGGAACTTTAAAATTAAAATTTAATTCCTTTGAGCAGTTCTCTGTCTACACAATACTTTATAAGTGGGTGAATTGTGGTAGTGTGGTTCTGTGATCTTTCTAAGTTGTCCAATTTATATGCATAATGTTCTTTATAGTGTATCCCCTTGTCCTTTTGATATCTGCAGGGCCGTGTTAATTGCCGATGTTTTATTTCTGATATTTACAATTTACGATTTGTCTGTTCTGCCTTTCTTTATCAGTATTGCTAAAAGTTTTTTAATTTCATTAATCATATCAAAGAACCAGTTCTTTTGTTGATTTCACTGATTTTCTATTTTTGTTACAGGGCAGCAAATCTGTTATTTGACAGGGAAAGAGAGGGACACCACTAAAGCCCCCAAAACCTGCCTGCTCTAAGTGGGTTCTGCCATCTACCTCAACAAGACAAAACATATAAAGCTTTAATGAAAAGTGACTTTAATACAGTGAATATACAATATGGAACACAAAGAATATAACTTCTAAATCAAACACCTGAAGTTACCCATCCCCTCATGGGCAAAAGTCAACCCAAAAGGGATTGGCCCAAAGCAAGGCCTGAAAGCTGCCACAAGACTAAAGCACCTTCTGGCCGGGACCCATGGAAAAGGGTCAGAAATGGCCAGACAAATCTGAGAGCAAACGAGCAAAATCAAAATCAATATAAACACTGCCATGGTCACCTCCCTACAGGTACCTCACCCACATCTGCCTTAACCAATCTAGGGTCAGGAAACAAGCGCGGTTTCTTCATCACATGCTTGCTGCTCCATGTGGCTTCCTTAGGTCTCCTTCTCCATCCTCCTTCTGGGTGGGACAGGGAACCTGGAACTTCCCTTTTTCCTAGGGACCACCCTGTTACATTTTCAATACAAATGAGTTCTCATATTTCCTTGTTTTTAGCTCATTTTGCTTCTCTTTTTTGAGTTTTATTTTTGAAGAGATTTACTGCATTGATTTGAGACTTTTTCTCCAAAATGTATGTATTTTGGTAGTTAGGATTCCACCTTTATAATATATCCATGATTTTTGGTATGTTTTATTTTCATTTTTATTCTACTTTATTTCTTAAAGAGTTTTGTGTTAAATTGCATTTGATGCCCTTAATAGATTCTCAGACTTTATATTTTTTAATGGTAGAGTATATTAAGTATCAGGAATGTATAGTGCCTTGTTCAAAGACTAATAGCTAGTTATAGATGAGATTTGCTGTTGGTTATTTTGTCTCATTCATTACCTGTATCATATTCCTTATTAGTAATTTTTATTACTCAAGAGATCCTGATTCTACAGTTATTTGTTGCTGACTGTAATAATGGATCCTGGAGTAATGACTGCTCTTCCAGTTTCTTGAGAAGCATAGTCGTAATTTTCCATTTCTTCTTTCTGTTCTTATTAAAACTACTAAATGTGGTCTAAGTCTTTTCAATTTCTGTCTGCACTTGGTATTTTCTGTTTCAGCTGCAATGTTTATGAACTCTTTAAATACTTCTTTTTAGTTAGCTTTCAATGAGGGTAGTTTGGTATTTTAAGAGAATTGTTTTTTAAAAAAAAGGTTTATTTATGCATACAGAGGTGCAGGCCAGAGATGCAGGGGTAATGAGAGGCTTCACCAGAGACAGAGTGGAAGCAGAACAGGCCCACTGATAAAGTACACTGCTGAGTGGAGCAGCAGGGTGGGTCAGGAGATGTCTGCTGCACCATGTGGATCACCTCCAGGACAGGCAGGGATTGAACTCATGCTAAAGTGATTTTAGCTTCTTAGTGTTGTGCTTTAACCCACTGCAGCACCAGGTAGGACTAAGAGAACTTTTTAAATATGTGTATATATACATATAT